>NC_137134.1:29150712-29754100 GCF_949319135.1 Squalius cephalus
GGCTCGGGCTTATTTTAGCTTCTCTCCTCATTGTGTATATAATTAACGTGCAGCAGAGCACACGTCACGAAGTGTGTATGAAATATTGTTATATTGATTATATTATAAATATTATACATCACCTAAGAAAGTAACACAAACGCAACACGCATACACGAACGCGCGCGCGTCACTCACGTGCATTAAACAGGTGACACTTCAGTTACTGAAAAGCAAAGAAAGGTAGGCCGTTTATTTATTTATTTTTGCGGTTTGATCCCGTAGCACTATATTCTCCCTTCATGGTTATGCTTCTGTGTAATGGACGGTTTGTCCAATATTTTTGGGCATGATGTTTCAGGCCTATAATAAAAGTTTACCTCTTAGTAGCGTGTGACGTGTGTGTGTTTGCGTGTGTAGCAGAGACAGTGCGCATCAGAGAGCGCGCGATGTGTGTGTGTTTGCGTGTGTAGCAGAGACAGCGCGCATCAGAGAGCGCGCGATGTGTGTGTGTTTGCGTGTGTAGCAGAGACAGCGCGCATCAGAGAGCGCGCGACGTGTGTTTGCGTGTGTAGCAGAGACAGCGCGCGTCAGAGAGAGAGAGAGCGCGTCAGAGCGCGCGCGTCAGAGAGAGCTTAAAAGTGATTGATGTTGGTCTCGGGTCGGGTCGGGTTCGGGCTGAAAAAATTGCAGGCGTTGTCGGGCTGGGGTCGGGTAGGGCTTGAACACCACGGGCCAGGGCCGGGCTAGGGCTGGAGTTTTTGGCCCGTGCAGGGCTCTAGTGCACACGGGTTTCGTGACATCATCGAAGTCCCATTTCATTGGCTAGATGCCAACCAATAAAACGGCTCTTTTGACCCCCCCGCTCCCGCCCCCCTTTCTCTCTCACCGTCTCTGAGCTTCAAGTGCACAAGTTAGTTTTGCACCTGATATATCGCGAAAAGAGTAGCAAAAGTCAAGGCGCGAAATTTGAAATTGCAGTGACAGATTTGAGAAGTTGCAAGTGCCTATTTGAGGTAGTACTGCGAATGTGAACGTAAGATTAAACGCAAAATATATATTACAAGTTTGTGTCTGTCGTTGTATTTCTGTGAATGGCATTTTACACATTTGTGTCTACTTGTCTGCAGCTTCAGATTCAGAATACAGGTTTGTGACTATTGTATGCGAGTGCAAATTTCAACATTCAACTTCAGATTTTTATTTTACAGGTTTTCACATTGGAGCTGTGAGTGTAAATGTTCATGTACAAGTACGAATATTTATTGTACAAGTTCTCAAATTCACATTTACGTGCTCTCGAGTTTTGCTACTGATTTACCTTCATACTAGTATTATTGTTCCAGATGTGAAGTCTTATTTTGAACTCTAGATGGCGCTCTGTACAGCGGGGAGCACACACAACCCCTGCTGTTAGATTTAAAGTACAATTCCGGTGAAAAATGAATCTAGGGGTAATTAACACATGGTTACCGAGTCGATCGTTCCCTGGGATGCGTTTTCATGAAAATCGAATGTAAATAGTTTTATCTCTAAAAACAGATTAGCTTATAACGCTAGTATATGTGACACAGAGTAAGTAAAAGTAAATCGCTAGTTAATACCACTAGGCTCAAAATAGCCTCACAATAACACGGTAGCATAATGAGGGTTCCTATGCAAACCGAAGCATTGAGAACGTTGTAAGTGTACAGACAGTTTAATAAGAAGATACTTTATAAAGACAGTAGGCTACATTACGCGTTTACAGGCATTTGTCATCTTGGAAAATAGTCTCGACTTCACGAACGCCGTGCACATGTCAGTCACGTGACATTTGCATGACACAGACACCATTACAACAGTGAATCGTACATTAATTTTTTTTCCTAAAATGACTGAATTTATTCATTGGTTCCATTCTAGAATTGACCAAAACAGGATATCATCTTTATATAGGCTATATATCAAAAAATTATTATATATAAAAAAAAAGGTGTTAAGAAGCTGCATGCTACTCTTGCAGGAAATAACTACTGAAAGTATGCTTATTCCCTTGAATATCAATCTTAATATTAATACAATATTAATACGGTATTAATGACTCGTTTAATGAGTTTCCTATAGTGAAGTGATGCCACAGCTGGATCTGGTACTTTATATTGAAATATTAAATCATCTTCTGATGCTGACAGACACATACTCCACGTGACTCTCCTCTTCAGCGTTCTGTAAAACACATCACAACAAATATAATAAAATATTTTAATAAAAACAAAAAACAAATATTAGCATGAACTGCGAAGGCCTAACTATGTTAAATCATCACAAGCTGAATGGGAAAACTGACAATTTTGTAAGTACCTAAACAATAATAGATTAATAATATGGTATTAATATTAGCCTGAACTGAAGAGTTTCATGCATGAATGTGTGTCTGAATACAGTTTCAGTTTCTTTCTCCCTTTAAAATTTAATGAGTTTATTTTTTGTCCTTTCTTTTGCATAATTATATGGTTAGTTGTATTTTATTCATTTTTTTCCAGCTGTCTGTGACACTTATATAATATTTTATTAATTTATTATATTAAAATATCTTGCAATCATTTTGTGTCAATTAATTGCTTTAAAATGTATTACTTGCTAAAAAAGTAATAATTAATGTGATCAATCATAATATGAAAGTAATAATCTGTTGAAACAGGAGCTACAATAAACTCCTTTAAATTAACTCTGTGTTTCATCAAAGCCACAAGACAATAAATCAACTATATGATTTTTACTCAAATATTTTATATAATAGTGTTAATAGTAAAAGAACTTCTTTTGGAAATACATTAAAGAAAGAAAATATCTGATGCGTGATGATGATTATAGAAACACAATCACACACTGATCTCCATCTGACTCACTGCTGAATGATACAAACACACACAACAGAAACTAATGATAAATGATCTTACCGATGTGTGTGTGTTTCTTTCATAGAACGATGGATGAAGTGACATAACAACTGAAGTTTTCTCATCTTCACAAATCTGAACTGTTTGAACAACAGGAAGAGATTAAAAATATAGATCTGTTTTTTTTGTTGTTGTTTTTTTTTTACAACATATGTGTTATTATTAGGCTGTCAGAGAGAGTTATTCCACACAATTATTTTAATAGATTTAATAATTACATTTTTTAAATGGCAATATGGAATTTGACATTATTATTTTTCACACACAGAAAACATCACTATTACCAGAGTAAAAGTAAATCCAGAATCAGTGTTTGTGTGTGAGACGAGTAAAGAGCTGCTCAGATCAATGCAACAACCAATAACCAACATCATTTAAGAACTAAATTACATCATCTTCATAAATACATATTTAAATATTAAACTATTAAATGGACTATCAATAAAAAAAATGCATTTGGAGTAGATTATATTATTTATTATTATTTGTTAACAAGCAGTTATTCTTGCCTTCTCGATCAGTTTTTCTGTGTTTCCTGCAGATCCAGAAGATCCAAAATCCAGCAACAATCATCAGAGATCCAGCAGAGATCAACACTATCAGAGACACTGAGACTGGAGGAACTGAAGGAGAGGAAAAGAGAGTCAGTCATTAGTGTGAGTGAATGTGTCAGTGTGATCTACACCAGAAGACAGAGATCAGGTCAGTAAACACACACATATATCATCAGTGCTGTGGTACCTGCACATGTGTGACAGAGTGTGTTGATGTCCAGATGTGTGGTCTGGTTGCTGATGGGATTGTTCAGCACACAGCTGTAGGTGTTTTTATCCTGATATTCCACCTCCAGAGGTAGAGAGAGACTGATGCTGAGATCACACACACTGATGCTGGACAATACACTGATTCCTGCGTACCAGGAGAGAGTCGCATCACACACATTCAACACTGATGAACACACCAATGAACAATTCTGGTGTGATGATGATGATGATGATGATGAGGAACACTGAGAAACGTTACTGCTGATGACAGGAACAGGCAGACGAGCTGAGAAAGATGAGATAAATAAGCAGAAATATGGATGAATCTACAGTTATTTTTTCATTGTGTTGATGATCAGTGATTGTGTCTATCATCTATAACATAATGAAACATTAAACATTTTAATATATATAAATAGCAAATGAAACAAGAAGCACAAGAGGAATTACATCTCGACTCACCATAGACAGAAACACTGAATGTTTTTGATGTCAGGTTCACTCCAATTATCTCTAGTTGATAAACTCCAGCATGTTCAGTTCTGGTGTTTGTGATGGTCAGAGATCCAGTTTGATCGTCCAGCTTCAGTCTGTCTCTGAATCTCACATCAGTAACATGATTATGATATAAGATCCCATAATTTCTACTGGTTTCAACTATAATGTACTTTTCAGCTCCATATTTCCACAGTATGTCTTCGTCTTCATGTATTTCAGTAACATCAGTGTTCAGCGTGACAGAATCTCCCTCCATCACTGACACTGACTGTATTTCATTTGTTTCGGCAGCAAACACTCCTGATGAACATGAACAGGTTTTCAGATTAATGCTCATGTTGGTTTAGAAAGCCTGAGATCAGTTTGTAACCTTTAACATCAGCAGAGACTACAAACTAAATGAAAAGTCACACTACGAACAAACAGACGTGAGTGAATCAATGATTTGATCTTTAATGTGTTTTTAAATGATCTGCTGTAGAACCAAAAATATATAATGAAACATTTTTTTATATACATATATAATATTTTATATATATATAAAATTTAAATGTATGTGATACATTTATTACAGCTTGAAAGTACAAGTTTAAATATTCTGGATATATTCAACACATTTTTTATTGTTTGACTTTTGTAGTTGTTTATGATTACAGCAGAAGTATAAAATGTTTTAAATCATTATTTTTTTATTATTTCATGAGAGGATTTTCATTTGTAATCATTGAAAGTAAAATACCTAAAACATCAAGAGATTTCTATCACAGAAGATGAAAATAATCTAATTTGAACCGTTTATTACTCTGAGATGTGACTAAATTACAGAAATGATAACTTACCGATCAGACGGCAGAAGCACAAACAGAACAAAACAAACATGTGAAACATTTTCTGATGTAATAACACTAGCACAACTGATCTAAACAAACACAACAGAAGTAATGTGAGCAAGACCTCCCCCGACAGAGTCTGACCCTACTAATGTACACACACACACACACACACACACACACACACACACACACACACACACACACACACACACACACACACACACACACACAAAAACTCACATATACACAGTAAAGCTGCTTTGAAACAATCTATATTGTTAAAAGCGCTATATAAATGAAGGTGACTGGACTTGACACAGACACGAATTTATTTAAAAAAATCCTTGCTGGTCCTCAAGTTCCCAGCATGCACTGTGGCAGGAATGAATGATGATGTTACTGTGAGTGAATCTCATTGTTATTTACTGTTACTCATTATGAGCAGCTCCTCGTCGAGTTATTCCAACTTTAGTTTAATAATTATTTTAATAGATTTTATTGATTCATTCAAATGGCACACAATTACTTGCCTGACTGTGTTAAATATGTAAAAATAGAAGAATATTGTCTCAATATTGGATGAATTACTTTTCATGTTAAAATAAAGACTAAGTCTAGGGATTTTAAAATAGTTTTTTATTTATTCAGTTCTCAATTTTAGTATATATGTGTAGAGTTAAAAGCGTGTCTGATCTCACAGTTTTACTGACGTTCATCTTCTGAGTCAAACTGAAACTGCTGCGGTCGGGTTTCTTCAGAAATGTGCTTTGATCTGTTAGTGGACAAACATCTTAGGTGAGAAAATGGCCATTAGAGCTGGTGTGTTTAGTTTGTAGGTGAAGAGCTTCTTCCTGTCATGCTTTTAATCACACAAACATGTTGAGCATGTTGAGAAACTGAGCGGACAAAGCAATAAATACACCATGATCATATTATACTGCCATTCAATAGTTTAGCTTGTTAAAGTTAATATTTTTGGTTTTTATAAATTGATACTTTTATATTACGTTAGTAAAAACACATTTTACATTCTTGTACTCAGTTTCCATTGAGGTGCTTTATTACAAGTGAAAATATGTCAACAGCTCCACTTATACAGTTATTATACACTTTTTTTTTTACAGATTTTATTGTAAAATATTTGAATACTGTTTCTGAATAATGAAAGCTAATGGAAAACTCTCAGGTCTAGTAAATAAGCCAACATGTGAAATTTACACTCACTGTTAAAAAAAGACACTTTTGTTCTATTGACTTAATTGCTGTTGTTTATGTTATAACTAAATTATGTTTTTTTATCCAATCATCACGTCATTCTAACCAGCTGTCTACAATCAGTACTCAACTTGTCTACCCAATCAGCAAAGTGAGTGGAGGCCTATAGGCTATATATACGCTGTCGACTCACCTGTTTGTTCCTCGACAGTTTTCAGCATCCCTCCACCACCCTGTGTCCGAGTCCTCACACTCGTCTGGTTACTTTCCTAACCAGAAATATGGTGGTGGGGGGTGGGGTGGGTTGGCTACTCTGGGTTTGAGCCAAAATCCCGAGCTCGGAGCCCTCTCATCAGACAACTCGCCAAATACGCTTACTACTTTATCTGATTATTTGTAAGTTTGGACTCGTGAAAAACATTTTCTAGAGGTTTATTTATTAGTGGTGGCGAGATGAAGCCCAAGAAGCATTGAAGCTTCTCAGTCAAGTGGTTCACAAAAGGTTTCATTTCTCGAGGCTTCATTTGCTCACAATCCCACCTGGTGGTCAAAGAGTGTAAAACAAGCAGATACATTACAGATGACCTGATGATCTGTGATACACTATAGCCTATTTTGCACCAGTTAAGGCTTAGAAATAACAGTGAAAAAAAATAAATAATAATAATAATAATCTATTTAAATAAATATATTGTGTAGTTTCTGTGGTATATAATGATTGTATAATATACCCCCAGCAACTGCATAACTGTGTAATAAATGCATTGCCTTGAAATAATTGGGGCTATCAAATGTGTGTAAATCAATACTTTGGTCATAATAGGCAGGAGGGGCAATATTTATTATTTAAAACTGGAAAGTGGTTGGGTTTAAACCATTGGTTTAAATATCTGTCAAAATGTCGCGCCAAGATTCGAAACACTTCCTGAACCAGTCATTTACAATCATTACTTTCTTCTCTTGAAGTCATTTGACATGACTTCCATATCCCGGGATTTCTCGACACATGCTCCGAAGCCTCGACACAGAACGTAACATCACTATTATTTAGCAGAATCCCACAGGGGTGGTGAGTGACGGCAGGTTTGATTTGTCCTGCATGCAAACCCCACATTATTTCATTCAACTAATTATTGGACAGTCAAACTGTAAATATGAAAATAAATTATATATTTTTAATTGAAAAATTAAATAAATTTTCCATTCTTTTGAAGTGGTGATATTCATAAGGAGTGAAAATGTGCAATGATCTCTTGGTTGTATGAATGCACATATGCAGTGTATGAATCAGGATGTGGTTTTGTTTCTGTATGATGTTCTTTAAGTTGTTGAAGATTGTCGATGAGACTCATGTATGTTTGTCTGAGTGAAAGTGTGAAGTTTTCCTTCCTGCTCTGAAGTCTCCCTCCACCCTGAATGTGTGTGTTGCACATCATGATGCAGTAGATAGTAAGTCTGTGGGAAAGCACGGCCTGTCATCTTCAGTCTGTCTCTGAATCTCCCATCAGGACCATCAAGTGTGAAGAATCCATCATTTCTGGTTTCAGATTAGTGCCAATTAGAGGCCCCTCAAACGCCGCCGATCTTGCGTCACTGGACAGGAACGGGGCCCTCGTCAGGTGACACATTGCACGAGGCCCTGGTAAAGTAACATATTGCAGATTATTAGCTGAAAAAAGCTAAGTACTGCATTAGCTAACTTTGAGTGAACAGTGTTTATCCGTTGTTGCGTTGATACTCCTGCTGTTCCTTCTATTTCCCCTAGAGGCTCCGTGGTGTTCCGCTGGCTTCTGATTGTGGGTTGGGCAACCTCTAAAACAGGGTTCACCAATCTCAGTCCTGGAGGGCCGCTGTCCTGCAGAGTTTAGCTCCAACCAGCTCCAACACACCTGTTTGAAAGTTTCTAGTATGCCTAGTGAGACCTTGATTAGCTGGTTCAGGTGTGTTTAATTGGGGTTGGAGCTAAACTCTGCAGGATAGCGGCCCTCCAGGACCGAGAACCCTGCTCTATAAAGACGCCCTGTCTGACGTTCGGGCTCTCTCTTGCTCTCACTTCCCATTCGCTTCTGCCTTAATTGTTATGAAACGTAACAGTCACTTAGGATGGATCGTCAAGATCGTTAAGCAGACAACAAAATGGTAAGAAAAAAATCGTCTTTAAAAATTTATATTTTAGTTATAAGTCACTCAGTCAGAATGTTATAAAACAGTTGTTTTCAAGTTTTCATCCCAGTTAAGTTTTCACGTAGCGCCTGTAGATTACCTATGGAGTTGTAAACAAACTTTGTGTTCAGTATATATAATAGTGCCATGTCAATTACAGTATGTAATGTGGCACTGACTGAGCGCACTTTGCCTGTTCAGCACCATCGCTGTCAAGCAGACGTCGCTGTCCGTGGTACTGAAACATTTTTACTGGCAAACTGTTTTCTTTGTTCGTCAATACAAACTTGTCCAAAAATGTGGCTTTTCTTTGTGTTTTATTTAACATATACCGGTAAGCTTACTTGGCTCAACAAGTGACACATTATTACATATGCATTCATCAGATATTTTATGGTTTTTTTTAACAGTTTTAATTTTAAAATGACTTGGTAGCAGTCATACCCCATGATGAAGCTCCACCCCCACTGTACTGAGAGTCTAGCTCCGCCCCTGCGTATACTTCATACTTTTTAAGACTTCTTGAAGTTACATTTTTTTGTCTTAGAAATGTATACTTTTAGGTCACGTTAGTATATTTAAACTTTTTTTTTTTTTTTTACATTCTCAGACTGGATCTCTGACCATCACAAACACCAGAAACACAGACTCTGGACTCTATAAACTACAGATGAACAGCAGAATTATAAAGAGCTTCAGTGTTCCTGCCATTAGTAAGTGTAATTTAGTCATTCACTGCATTTTTCTTTAAAGGAACATGCTGGCTTTTTGGGACTTTAGCTTATTCACCGTATCCCCCAGAGTTAGATAAGTCCACACATACCCTTCTCATCTCCGTGCGTGCCGTAACTCTGTCTGACGCACCCACCGCTAGCCTAGCTTAGCACAAAGACTGGAGATAAACGGCTCCAGCTAGCATACTGCTCCCAATAAGTGACAAAATAACGCCAACATTTTCCTATTTACATGTTGTGATGTGTATAGTCACAGCGTGTGCAAATAACATGGTCACATGAGACACAGCCATCTTCTAACCGTATACATACTGATTAAAATGTGGCTAATTTGTACAAATTAGTACGACCTCACTCGTACGAATTCGTACAATTTGTCTTAACCCACGTGATGGTTAGGTTTAGGGGCGGGGTCAGGGGTAGGTCATTCGTACGAATTCATAATTGGGCAACTTGTAATATGTATGACTTAGCAAAAATCATACTAATTCGTATGCGTGAAGTCTTATGAATTTGTACGAATTAGCCACCGTGTAAAATTCGTATGAATTGCCGTGAGATCGGGTTGGCTCATCTTATGAATGTTCTTTCAAGGCAAGCACAGCTTACCATTTATACCATATATCTAATGGGCAGAGCGATTAATAAAAATCTTCCACAAATACCCCACACCTGTTCTGACCTTCTCTCCATACACCCATCAACACCTCCAGCACCCCAACCAAGATCTTCAACAGAACACTGGAGCTGTGCAAAATCCCTTCCTGCTTCAAATGCTCCATCACCAACCCCATCCCAAAGAAACCCAAAATCACAGGACTGAATGAACACAGACCTGTTGCCTTAACGTCTGTGGTCATGAAGTCATTTGAAAGACTGGTGCTGACCCACCTGAAGGACATCACTGGACCTTTGCTGGACCCACTGCCAGCAAACAGGTCTGTGGATGATGCGTTCAACATGAGACTGCATCATCCACTGTTTTGAGTGTGTTCAGCTCCAGGTTGTTATAACTGCACCAGACAGCCAGCTCTGGCGCCCCCCAGGGATAGGTTCTCTCCCCACTGCTGTTCTCCCTGTGCACGAACGACTGCACCGCCAAAGACCCCTCTGTCAAGCTCCTGAAGTTTGCAGACGACACCACTTATCAGCCTCATGGTTCTGCTTACAGACTGGAGGTTAAAGAGCTGGCTGTCTGGTGCAGTCACAACAACCTGGAGCTGAACACACTCAAAACAGTGGAGATGATTGTGGACTTCAGGAGAAACATCCCAGCACTCTCCCACTCACCATTATGAACAGCACAGTGGCAGCAGTGGAGACATTCAGGTTCCTGGGCCTGAATTGGGACAGTCACATTGACTCCATTGTGAAAAAGGCCCAGCAGAGGTTGCCCTGCCTTCTCCAGCTGAGGAAGTTCAACTCTCACAGGATCTGCTGATACAGTTCTCTAACGCCATTGAGTCTGTCCTCTGCACTTCTGTCACTGTCTGGTTCTGCTCAGCTACCAGACAGACCTCTGAAGACTACAGCGGATAGTCCGGACTGCTGAGAGAATCACTGGTGCACCTCTCCACACTCTCCAAGAACTGAACTCATCCAGAGTGAGTAAAAGGGCATTTAGAAGTGTATCGTGATGCCTGTTTCTGTCTTGTAAATGTTTTGTCATGTCAGAACCAAAATACTGTAATTTGTCAAACCCCTCCACAGTGTGAGTGTGTGTGTGTGTTGATGTGATAAATGACATTAAAAATATCAAATGAACATTCTTTGAATGGTGAATTCCTAGTTTTGACACTAGATGGTGGTCTAACACAGTCTCCATACTGCTTGTAATACACACTTTATGTATTAATGAAATATCAGGTAATTTATCCTCCTGATGTTTCCACACAGAAGCTGAACGCAGAATGTGCGAGACTTCCTATTTATTATCAGCTATAGAGAAATAATGAGAAGAATATATCAAAGTTCAGTGAACTTTAAACTGTTTGCTACAAACCAGCATATTTATAGTTACTAAGACAAACCATTAAAATAATATGGTAGGATATGTAATATGGTAATATGGTAAGGAGGCATATGACACTGGAAGCCAGACACATTAAAAGTACAAATGGCCGTGTCTGCTCTTATCTGAAAAATAAGGTGATAATAAGGGATGTTGTTCTTACAAATAATAATAATAATAAAGATCATGGGAAACAGCAACAGTTATTATAGTGAAATTTAATAGATTAAGACATGAGTGACAATTTATTTATAATTTATTTTACACTCTTTGAAGATCTCAAATTATAATTTTATAATAGGAACAATACTATTTTGTGGAGAAATATAATTACCATGTTCAATCGCTCCATACCATGGCAATGAACATTATTAATATCCTTTATAAAAGCAGTATAGGCTTTGAGGCTTGAGAAAGCAAATATAGCTACCACATTTATTCTGGGTGGGAATGTGATTAATCCCTCTAGTGGTCAAGTGTTGTTATAGTTATTTCTGAGTGTTTAAATATCTGCTTTCTTATTAGCGCAAGTAAAAAGAAACGGAAACTATCAGCGTCAAATGCTATCAAATGCAGTTAAGGAGGTTGTTTACAATACAGAAGCATTAGATGGTAACACATATAGGTTTGATGAAGGATATTATTTACGATTAGGAGCATGGCAGCTACGAAATTATTCATTGTCAACACAAATAACTTTTTTTTTTTGATTAATAATGAATGTTCTTGTGTACATCTCCCTGGATGAAGCCGTGTTCACGTGACGTCATCTTGGTGGCATCAAAGTTAATATTGTCTTCCGCATGAGCTGTAAATCTGACTTCATGTCACTTTTCTTAGAAGTTGAAAAAAAAAAACATCAGAAAATCTGCGAGTAAACAGTTTCAGTCCTGTGCTCCGTTCAAGAATGATTCCTAAAATAATGTGTGTTGTTGAGGAGTCGTGCTGTAATTTTAAGTGAGCAGATTTTCACCTGAATGAAGATGATGATGAATCAGGTGAAAAGTCCCTCAGACGCACATTGAAGGAGGGAACAGAGACATCAAACCAGAAGATCACAGAGACTGAGAAAAGCACAGAGAAGTGGACACTTTGACTAGTAAACAACCCATATAGCCTAGTAAATAGGTAGCCTCTCGAATCGTCCTGGACACTGCACTAACTACATATTTGCTAATTAATCTTAAATATAAATATATATATATATATATATATATATATATATATATATATATATATATATATATATATATATATGTATTATTTGTAGGATCAACACTTCTTCACCCACACCTGTGTTTTGTTCCCTGACTCGTCATCATCCTACAGAACTGGAGCAGGAGTGGATATCTTGAGCTGTCCTCATCACTGCATCTGGACTTTACCACTATCAAGGAAACTTAAGGTGAGATTTTCTATTTGATTATGATCTTGATCTCTTTCTATGAATTTCTACCTTTATGTTTTATGGACAGGACGACTGTTATGCTACTGAAAAAAAAATCAAGATTGTTAGCAGCATTTAGTTAGTTTCTCGTCCATACTTGATGAAAACAAAATAAATGAACAACCATCAAACATAAATCATAAATTGTAAGTCATACATTGCATTTTATTCTTAAAATTACACTGGCAGAAAAATGATATGACCTTTGTAAGGATATGACCCAGAGAGTGTTGCACTGTTTAACTACCCTGCTCTACGTCTGCTGGGACGTCCTACAATATGGTGATCCTCACCAAAAACTCAACCATAGACTCGGACTCGACGCTGGTCACACAGTTCGGTCTTGTACTTATAAAAAGACTGAAGTTTGTTCATCTTCTCATTGTGATTGGTGCATAATCCACATGATCCTCCTCTTCAACTTTCTGTAAAAACACAACACAAGAAATATAGTTTTACAAAGTTACTGTATATAGTTTTTCTAATAACATTTATCAGCACTGCATGCAAACTTAAACATCTTGAGGAAATGACATCAAACAACATCTTCTATATCAGTGGATCTCAACCGGTTTTGCTAACATGTAAATATGACACAAGAACTTAAATTTATTAGGTTCATCAAAACATCTTTTGTGTAAATTGCAGAGGTGTCAAAAGTATTCACATTCATTACTCAGGTAGAAGTAGGGTTTAAAAAGTAGAAGTTGAAGTATCAACTCAAGCTTTTTACTCAAGTAAAAGTATAAAAAATACTTATTTCAAAACTACTTAAAGTATAAAAGTAAAATTAATGTAAGGAAAAAAAATTCTCTCTCTCTCTCTCTCTCTCTCTCTCTCTCTCTCTCTCTCTCTCTCTCTCTCTCTCACACTCTCACTCTCTCTCTCTCTCTCTCTGACGCGATTTGCCCCGATTTCACCCTCGCTTACCTCATGTAGGATCTGTTTCGACCTCACTCTGACCGTCACTACGGTCTAATAGGATGATAACCTTCGTTCCGCCTTCTCTCGAGACCTTATGTAAACAAAGTCATGCCCATGACCCGGAAGCGGAACGTCACACGCTATAAAAGGCGAGTTAAACTTCCGACTCGTTCTCTTTACCTTTCTCGCCTTAGAGACCTGGTACAGGTAGGAACCTAATTATATTGTTATTTACCATTCAATTCATTACCCAAGTGGTGCAGGTGCCTTGTGCCCCTGTGAATTGTGGTGTTTTATTTTGTTGTATTATGTTTGTTTATCTGTGCAATCACTTAATTCAAATGCTTGAATTGTGATAAGTTTTATTGATATTTGAGGCTAGTGTTCATACTAGTCATTCAATATTTAAATACAAACACTCAATTCATGCTATATGTGCTTATGAATTGGGATTAGTTATTGTATTATTCAGATATTCTGAGGCTAGTTTCTAAACATACTAGCCATTCAATATTATGGGTTATTTCTTTTTTCTTTCAGAGTATCCATCAGTAACATAGTGAATATACTTCATTACAAAATTTTGGTGAGTATTTTCTCCTTTTGGAGCCCTATATCACTGTTCGCAGCTGTTGGGGGTTGATATAGGCCTGCTAAATACGTTCGCGTACTAAGTGCAGGCCTTCTTTGCTTTGTGTGGGCTTGATATACCCTTTACTACTGTGCGCAGTCAGTGGGATTGTGTGTGGCCTTACCTGCTGTGGGGGTATTATGGCATCTCATTGCTGCCGATATTGCCAAACAGCAATGGACCCTCGTGATGGACATAGGGAATGCCCTTCATGCCTGGGGATGGCTCATTTAAGAGAGGATGTGGATAATCCCTGCAGTGCGGCTTGTGACCTGCCCAGAGGGGAACGACTTCACCGCGCTAATAGAGTATGCAGTTCTGTACCTGAGCGTGGTAGGAAGAGGGAACGCTCATCGGACAGGCATAGTCATAAGCGTTCTCGCAGGCACTCACATGATCGCCATGAATCACACAGATCAGGCCATGAGAAAGTGGTGGAAGTGGCTAAACACCCAACTCCTGCTCCACCAGCGGAGGGTGGCAACACAGACACTCAACTACAGATCCTGGCTGCTATTCAGAGTTTAGCACAGAGGATGGACAGAGTTGAAGCTCGCCACTCATTTTCACCATCACTACCTTCTGGTCAGGAATGTGTTCCTCCACCTGCGCAGCAGGGTAATCCTGACACTGACGCAGAAGATGCTGATGTATTATCTCTTATTGCTCCCCACTCGTTGGTTGATAATGCACTGCAGGCAGAAGGAGGGAGCCAAGGAGAAGGACCCCATTCAGATTCTGCTGAAGTGGATGGCGAATCAACTGGGAAGGATGATTTTCCAGCAAATTCTCTGGTGGCTAGAGTATTTAGTGCAGCAAAAATTCTTTGTTTGCAGCCTTCTGTGTCTGACCCTGCTCCTGTTGGGGGTGTCTGGGAAGGCATACCTCAGACTAATTCTCCATCTTGCATTCCAGTGGCAGATGATTATACCTCAATGTTGAGGACAGCATGGAAGAAACCATCTCAGAAGCCTCAATTCAATGCAGGCTGCAGATGGTTGGCCAATGCCCGTTACCCAAAAGAAACTGGACTGGGGGACATGCCACCGGTAGAACAAGAAATAGCATCATGGACAACTCTGGGACCAGCCTATGCATCAGCTAACCCTCGCTGTCCCAAGAAGGAGTGTGCGAAAACTGACCGTTTGATCTCACGATCCTTTAATGCCACTGCACGTGCAGCTCGTACAGGCAATGCTTTGGCTATCCTCTTAGCAGCCTTACGGAAAACCGTAAGTTCGGATGACCAGGATTCTAGGAACCTTGTTGATTCTGCTCTGGCAGCCCACTCACAATTGACACGTGATGTGGGGGACGCTATGTCTTCGGCTGTTTTATGTCGTAGACAGATATGGCTGGCACAAACCTCTTTGCCAGAGACCATAAGAAGCGAACTAATGAATTTGCCAGTAATTCCCGGTCACGTTTTTAATTCAAATTCTCAGGAGGTGCTGGATAAGGCTGAGCGCTCCATTACAACGAGAGAAGCTGTCCAGCGGGCTTGTCATAGACCAGCTCCAGTCTTCAGACCAAGGTTTCGAGAGACACAAAGACCACAGCAACCTGCTTGGTCTAGAAAAATGAGTGGCAATCCTGTTAGTGTTCAGGGGCAGAGCTTTCGTGGCCAAAGGCAAAATTCTGCCACTTATCCCCAGAGGAGATTTCAGTCCCGTGGGGGAACCCAACAGAGAGGTTCACGAAGGGGTGCAGGACCTTATGGTGGCCCTGCATAGGGGTCAGGGGCTGACCGTCGACTGTTCCTCCCAACTTTCACGGGCCAGTTGGGAGAGAGTGGTCTCAGACCAGTGGGTTTTATCTACAATAACTCACGGGTATCGGCTACAGTTTCGACGGCGCCCCCCCCCCCCCGTTTTCAAGGGTCAGAATGACTATGGTCAAGGACCCACTATTGGAGCCCGTATTGAGAGAAGAGGTGCAAGCTCTTTTACGAAAAGGAGCAATTGCAAAGGTGCCCTTCAACGCACAGCAGACTGGGTTTTATTCAACCTATTTCATAATTCCAAAAAAAGATGGTGGTCATCGTCCCATTCTAGATCTCAGGCACCTCAACCAGTACTTAAAAATTCTTCCATTCAAGATGATTCATACAAAGATGGTAATGCAGTCCATACATGCAGGAGAATGGTTCACGTCCCTGGATTTAAAGGACGCATATTTCCACATTCCAATTTGTCTAGAGCACAGGCCTTTTCTCCGCTTTGCATTTCAAGGCCAGGCCTTCCAGTTCCAGGTTCTACCGTTCGGCCTGTCTTTGGCACCGAGAATTTTTACTCGGGTGATCTCAGCTGCCCTAGCTCCCCTTCAGCTGCGAGGTATCAAAATCCTGCCATACCTGGACGATTGGTTAATTTGTGCTCCTTCTCGAGAACAGGTGATCAGGAACACAGAGGAGGTACTAGCTCACATTCAGTCCCTGGGGTTCATGGTGAACTGGAAGAAGAGCAGTCTCCAGCCTCAACAGCAGGTGAAATTCCTGGGGCTATATTTCAACTCCATAACAATGGAAGCATGTCTCACTCCACAGAGAATAGACAGCCTGGAGAAGGCGTTAGGTCACTTCCAGAAGGGAAAGCTGGTGACAGCCCACAGGGTTCAGAAGCTGGTAGGACTGATGGCGGCAGCATCAATAGTGATTCCCTTAGGCCTACTGAGGACACGCCCGATACAGAGATGGTTCAATTATTTTCGTCTTCATCCAAAAAAGGACAGAAGAACGAAGCTGTTGGTGACAAAGGCCTGCATGCGGGCCTTACTCCATTGGAGGGACAAGGACTTTCTCCGCAGGGGAACCCCACTGGGCAATCTTCCTCACAGAAGATCAGTGATAACAACAGACGCATCACTGACAGGCTGGGGAGCCGTTTGGGAGGGCAGGTCAGTAAGGGGCAAATGGGATCCCCATTGGTCATCAGAACACATAAATGTGCTCGAACTGAGGGCTGTTCATCTTGCTCTCAAGGGTCTGTTACCATTTTTTCGCCACAAGCATGTGCTAGTGAGAACGGACAGTACCTCAGCAGTTTACCACATAAATCACCAAGGAGGGACAAAATCACTACGCTGTCTCCAGGTGGCAACGAACCTGCTGACGTGGACCGGGCCACGGCTGTCCTCACTGAGAGCAATCCACATCCCGGGTGTGACAAACAGAGCAGCCGACATTTTGTCCAGAACAGGGCCTCTCCCAGGGGAATGGTGGTTGCACACGGAGGTAATAGCCCAAATGTGGACCCGATACGGGACAGCTCATGTAGATCTCTTTGCTTCCAGGGAAACGACCCATTGCCTGGGATGGTACTCCCTCACGGTACAGGAGCGCAGTTTAGGCCTGGATGCTCTGTCGCAAGAGTGGCCGACAGGCTTATTATATGCTTTTCCCCCCTTTCCTCTGATTTCCTAAGTCCTCCAGAGGATCAGAGAGGGTCATTGCACAGTTCTACTAGTTGCTCCACGCTGGCCAGGAAGACCATGGTTCTCGGACCTAGTTCAGCTGATTCAGGGTCCTCCGTGGCAACTTCCATCACGGGTGGATCTCCTATCCCAAATAGACGGGCAGATTTGGCATCCAAACCCGATGGCACTGCGATTGTGGGTATGGCCTCTACAGAGTCCGTCCCTCAACAGCTAGATGAAACTGTACGTGAGACACTGAATAACGCCAGAGCTCCATCTACTCGGGCTAATTACTCGATAAAGTGGAGAATTTTTTCAGAATGGTGTTTAGGCTTGAATGTTGATCCAATAACCTGCTCGGTGCCACTTGTCCTTAGATTCCTGCAGGCTCAACTGGATCAAGGCAAAGCAGCCAGCACAATCAGGGTTTATGCTTCATCTATTTCAGCATCTCATAGGGGAGTGGATGGCCAGCCATTAGGCCGACATCCCTTGGTAGGTTAGTTCCTGAAGGGAGCTCGTCGCTTATGTCCAAATCGCACTCTGCGGGTACCCAATTGGGATTTGCCTTTAGTACTAGACTCTCTCACTAAGCCCCCGTACGAGCCTATGGCGGATGCAGATTTTAAAGCTTTGTGTCTCAAGACAGCTTTTCTCTTGGCTATATGCTCTGCTAAAAGGGTAGGAGAATTGTGTGCGCTATCTATTAGTGAGGATTGTTTACGTTGGAGGCCGGATGGCACAGGAGTGACACTCTGGCCCAACCCTGCCTTTTTACCTAAAGTAATTAATCCTCAGTTCAGAAATCAAGTTCTGGAGTTAATTCAATTTCAACCCCCTTCACAGGCAGATCAGCAGAATTTGCTTACCCTTTGTCCAGTAAGAGCATTACGCACCTATGTAAACTTTACTCAGGCCTTGAGGAAGTCTCATTCTCAGCTTTTTGTTTGCTATGGAAAGGCCAGACTAGGGTTGCCACTTTCTAAGCAACGGTTGTCACATTGGTTGGTTGAGGTTATTTCCCAGGCTTATACAGAAAGAGGGTTTCCAGTTCCTATGGGAATACGGGCCCACTCAACCAGAGGTGTAGCTACTTCATGGGCCGCACTAAAAGGAGTTCCGGTGGGGGAGATTTGTGCTGCAGCATCATGGTCTACACCATGTACATTTGCTAATTTTTATAGAGTTGACATAACTAGCACAACGCCTGTCAGCACGGCAGTTTTGATGTCTGTTGCCCAGCGAGGTTTGAATAGTTCGGAGTCTGTAGTTCCTCGCGACCCTGTTGACATGAGTCATCCTATTAGACCGTAGTGACGGTCAGAGTGAGGTCGAAACAGATCGTAAGTTATGAATATAACTATGGATCTGTGAGACCGAAGGATGACCGTCACTATTCTTGTCGCTCGGAATTCTAGGGCGTTCAAGGTAAGAGAACGAGTCGGAAGTTTAACTCGCCTTTTATAGCGTGTGACGTTCCGCTTCCGGGTCATGGGCATGACTTTGTTTACATAAGGTCTCGAGAGAAGGCGGAACGAAGGTTATCATCCTATTAGACCGTAGTGACGGTCATCCTTCGGTCTCACAGATCCATAGTTATATTCATAACTTACGTTTCCTTCGGAAGACTTTTGGCGCTGCGCACAACCAAATGTGACTACAGCCTCTCACAAGTTAGAAAGACACCACAACGCCAATCAGTTTAGCGATGTGTATTCAGGAGGCGGGCGTCAGATCTAAACCGTTTGTGTAATTGGCCAATTTTTTTTTTCTTTTTTTTAACGACGAATTTTTTAACGACGAAAATGTAAGGAGTAGAAAGTACAGATAATTGCGTCAAAATGTAAGGAGTAGAAGTAAAAAGTCGTCTGAAAAATAATTACTCCAGTAAAGTATAGATACCCCAAATTTCTACTTAAGTAAGGTAACGAAGTATTCGTACTTCATTACTTGACACCTCTGGTAAATTGGCTTGTTCTAGTCTTGTTGTGCAAACCATTAATTGTTGAAATGTTTTCCTCAATGTAATTACAATCCTTTGTAGATGAAGTTTAGAGGTCCTGCAGTCTTTCAGTGTTTCTCAGTTGCTTTAAATATGTATTACATTTCATGAATAATAAATTGTCTTACCGTTTTCTGTGCGTTTCTTTTGTAGAACGCTGGTTCAGCGTAAGTGATCTCGTCTTCGTGAGTCTCAACTGTTTCAACAATAATAGATTTATTAAAACAACAAAACTCAATACTAATTAGATCTGATTCTTTACAACATACTGTATGTATGTATGTATGTATGTATTGTTATTATTATTATTATTATTATTATGGCCGTCAAAGTTAAAGCATAAATGCACACATCATTAAACGTTTAACACAGCCCTTTAAAAAAAAAATGACATTAACAAATTTCATTTGACGAAATTTAAATTTAATTTTAATTTGTCACTTAAAAATTAGAGAGACATTTTTTACATATAATTTATAAATCAAACCCAGGCAGGACATTTAAGTCAAATGCATTCTTTGTTTGGTGAAATTGATGCTCAACAAGTTGAACAAAAGTAATCAATAACATTTTTTAACTTTAGCATCAGCTGCATCTTTACACGTCACCTTCATTTATATAGCGCTTTCAACAATATAGATTGTTTCAAAGCAGCTTTACAGTGACAATAGGAAATTATGTAACATGTACATGGAATAATTATGGAACATGTAAAATTATGTTCATAAAGTGGAGAAAGCTTTTGTATTTTAATGTTTTGGTGCAATTTTAGAAAAGAAGGATCTGTTTTTTTTGTCTATTTTAAACACTAACTACACATATTATTTTGGTTTCTTTTATAAATAATCTCAAGGGTGTTAACTACAAAATAATGACAAATATTATTTTTTAATTATATTTAGGGCTATCAGTTGACTAAATATTTAGAGTATATTTTAGGGTGTAAAGTTGTGTTTATTATAATGTTTAAAAGCAGTAAATAACACTTGCCTTCCCTGTCAATTGTTCTACATTTCCTGCAGATCCAGAAGATCCCGAATCCAGCAACAATCATCAGAGATCCAGCAGAGATCAACACTATCAGAGACACTGAGACTGGAGGAACTGAAGGAGAGGAAAAGAGAGACATTAGTGTGAGTGAATGTGTCTGATCTACAACAGAAGACAGAGATCAGGTCAGTAAACACACACATATATCATCAGTGCTGTGGTACCTGCACATGTGTGACAGAGTGTGTTGATGTCCAGATGTGTGGTCTGGTTGCTGATGGGATTGTTCAGCACACAGCTGTAGGTGTTTTTATCCTGATATTCCACCTCCAGAGGTAGAGAGAGACTGATGCTGAGATCACACACACTGATGCTGGACAATACACTGATTCCTTTGTACCAGGAGAGAGTCGCATCACACACTTTCAACACTGATGAACACACCAATGAACAATTTGATGAAGAACATTGTGAAGAGTTTCTGCTGATGACAGGAACAGGCAGACGAGCTGAGAAAGATGAGATTAATAAACAGAAATATGGATAAATCAGTGTTAATTTTGATTCATTCTTGATGAGCAGTGATTGTGTCTGTCATCTTAAACTATAACATAATTAAACATTTCAATATGTAAATAGCTAATAAAACAAGAAGTAAAAGAGGAATTACATCTCGACTCACCATAGACAGAAACACTGAGTGTTTTTGATGTCAGTGTCTGTCCTATTGTCTCTAGTTGATAAACTCCAGTATGTTCAGTTCTGGTGTTTGTGATGGTCAGAGATCCAGTTTGATCGTCCAGCTTCAGTCTGTCTCTGAATCTCCCATCAGGACCATCATATGTGGAGATCCCATGTTTTCTACTGATTTCAGCTATAAAATACTTTTCAGCTCCATATTTCCACAGTGTGCTATTGTATTCATCATGTATTTTAGTAACATCAGTGTTTAGAGTGACAGAATCTCCCTCCATCACTGACACTGACTGTATTTCATTTGTTTCGGCAGCAAACACTCCTGATGAACATGAACAGGTTTTCAGATTAATGCTCATGTTGGTTTAGAAAGCCTGAGATCAGTTTGTAACTTTTAACATCAGCAGAGATAAACTAAATGAAAAGTCACATAAATGAACAGACAGACTCGAGAGAATCAATAATTTCGTCTTTTAATGTGTTTTAAAATGAACTGCTGAATAATCAAATAAAATTATATGATAAAGTAAATACAGCTTGAAAGTACAAGTTTAAATATGCTATATATTTTCAACACATTTTTAATTACTGAATTGCCATGACTTTTGTATTTGTTTATGATTACTGCAGAAGTATTTAAAATTATGTAAATGATTTTTTAGACATTTCATGGGAGGATTTGCATTTGTAATCATTGAAATTAGAATACCTAAACCAAGAGAGATTTGATCACAGTGGATGAAAATAATCTAATTTGAACCGCCACAGGAGTTTATTACTCTGAGATGTGAATAAACATCACAAATATGTTTATAACTTATCGATCAGACGGCAGAAGCACAAACAGAACAAAACAAACATGTGAAACATTTGCAGCTGTTCAGTGAAACGCCTGATCTAATAAGACTATCAATGAACGCACAACAGATCTTAACAAACACAAGCTTGTGAATCCTCCCCCGACAGAGTCTGACCCTCCTAATGCACACACACACACACACGCACACACACACACACACACAGACGCACACACACACACACACACACACACACACACGCGTATACATGTTACATATTCAGTACATATGTCATATAAAATCTACATTTCATGGTAAAATAGAGAGTAACTCGTGATTTAAAATTGTTGTATATACAGTGGGGAGAACAAGTATTTGATTGTGCAGGTTTTCCCACTTACAAAGCATGTAGAAGTCTGTATTTGCATTTTATTGCATGACATAAGTATTTGATACATCAGAAAAGCAGAACTTAATATTTGGCACAGAAACAATTACAGAGATCATACGTTTCCTGTAGTTCTTGACCAGGTTTGCACACACTGCAGGGATTTTGGCCCACTCCTCCATACAGACCTTCTCCAGATCCTTCAGGTTTCGGGGCTGTCGCTGGGCAATACGGACTTTCAGCTCCCTCCAAAGATTTTCTATTGGGTTCAGGTCTGGAGACTGGCTAGGCCACTACAGGACCTTGAGATGCTTCTTATGGAGCCACTCCTTAGTTGCCCTGGCTGTGTGTTTCGGGTCGTTGTCATGCTGGAAGACCCAGCCATGACCCATCTTCAATGCTCTTACTGAGGGAAGGAGGTTGTTGGCCAAGATCTTGCGATACATGGCCCCATTCATCCTCCCCTCAGTACGGTGCAGTCGTCCTGTCCCCTTTGCAGAAAAGCATCCCCAAAGAATGATGTTTCCACCTCCATGCTTCACAGTTGGGATGGTGTTCTTGGGGTTGTACTCATCCTTCTTCTTCCTCCAAACACGGCGAGTGGAGTTTAGACCAAAAAGCTCTATTTTTGTCTCATCAGACCACATGACCTTCTCCCATTCCTCCTCTGGATCATCCAGATGGTCATTGGCAAACTTCTTTTTTAAATGAATTACTTAAAAATCATACAATGTAATTTTCTGGATTATAGTTTTAGATTCCGTCACTCACAGTTGAAGAGTACCTATGATAAAAATTATAGACTTCTACATGCTTTGTAAGTGGGAAAACCTGCAAAATCGGCAGTGTATCAAATACTTGTTCTCCCCACTATATATATATATATATATATATGTGAGACCTTCGCATTTTTTATTAATGGCTTTCCATGACTTTTGTAGATGTTTATAAAATTATATTATACTACTTTTATTATTATTATTTATTTTTTTAAGAATTGGAGACCTGAATTCAAAGTTAGTAGATTCACAATATTCACGATTCATTTTAACAGCAGATAAAAGTCTAATTCAAACAGTATCAGCCACTTTATTGCTCTGAAATAGAAAAAAAGCCATGAAAATGTTTTTATAACTTACCGATCACGATCAGACTCCAGCAGCACAAACAGAACAAAACACACGTGTGAAACATTTTCTTCAGTAGTTCAGTGTGTGAAGAAACTATCCACTGAAAAACACTCAGTCTATATGTGAATCCTCCCACGACACAGTTTGACCCTCCTAGTTTCACTCGCTGGTAGAGTTGGGAACCGAAAACTGGTTCTTATCCAGGGGAGCGTTTCCCAAAACCTAAGTTAGCAACTTTGTTGGCTGCAATGCAATTTCCCATTGCCAACCAACTATGTTTCTAACAGGTTATCAACTATGCTTTTGGGAAACGCACCCCTGAACCGAAAAATACCGGAACCGTGCGAAAGTCCTAAGTTTCGGTTCCAAAAAGCAGTTGTCAATATGAAACAGCTTTACTTTCACAATCTTTTCAACAACACAGTATCGGTATTTCGATGTTACAAATATTCAAATGATCACAGAAGTACTGAAATAAAAGTTTATAGTTCGAGAATAAACACTGATGTCTACGGTAGCAACCAAAACAGAGATAATAATAATAATAAATAAATCTTCATTGCCATTTAAGTGAAATTACGGAACTTAAATATACAAGCTTGATACAAATTATCATTCTAGAAGAAAATTTCAGATGGCACTTAGAGGCTTTTGCATCTGAACTCTTCATATGTAGCTTTGCAGTTGTCCATTGTCAGCAATTAATAATGCTAAATTCAGAACCGCATACTAGCATTCAGCTTTCTGCCTTAGAAAGATATGGTAGATAAATGAAGTAGTGCGGGTTTATGATTATCAACAGAGAGGGTCATTTAGTGCCACCTCAACTGTTTATTAATATGCTTTATATTCATGTAACTTAGACTCATTAGATAGATAGATAGATAGATAGATAGATAGATAGATAGATAGATAGATAGATAGATAGATAGATAGATAGATAGATAGATAGATAGATAGATAGATAGATAGATAGATAGATAGATAGATAGATAGATAGATAGATAGATAGATAGATAGATGTGGTCTATCCAAAAGTGGTCTTCAATAGCCGTAAATATATAGATGAAAGTGAAAGTATGGGGGAACTATCACTTCTTGCAACACAAGAGTCCTGGGAGATTTTGTCAGCCAGTCTGACAGTGTGCAGTACATGGCTTTCAGTGAACGCGTTCTCCACTGAGTGTCCCACCAATCTGGAACAGATTCCCAGGAGCTGTAGAATCCTGGCCTTCAGATGAGCTGAGAGACCCCCAAACCACACATCGCCTCCAAACTGCAGAATGCTTTGAATTGATGACACAAAGAAAAGAGACAGGATTTCGCCACTCGCTCCGAATGACCTAAGTCTCCTTAAAAAGTAGATTCTCTGCTGTGCTTTGCTGCAGATATAGTCTACATGATCACACTGTCCACGTGCACTCCAAGATATTTGAACGATGATTTTTGTTTTATGGTGTCGCATGAAGTCACAATCTCGGCAGCGTTGAAGTGATGGACTTCAGGAGTTGTGTCTGTCTGACTTCAAAAGGCGTGATGACACTTTTCTTAGTAGAAGTTGGAAATCGTGACTTTCTGAGTTGAATTGAATGCAGAAGTATCTGTGTGTAAACTGTCCTGCACAGTTTCAGTCCTGTGCTCCAGACATGAATGATTGATTCTTCATATGTGTGTTGTTGAGGAGACGTGTGCTGTTAAATGCTGTTAAGATTCATGATTTCCCCCTGCTGGTGAATGAATCAGGTGAAAAGTCCCTCAGACACACATTGAAGGAGGGACCGAAACATATCAAACCAGAAGATCACAGAGACTGAGAAGATCACAGAGACTGAGAATAGCACAGAGATGTGGGCTTTTTTGACCACCTAGCAATCACATGTAGCCGACTAAAAAGGTACTGAAATCCACCAGAACACCGCACTAACCACATATTTGATAATTGTGCCTTTTCGTTTATCGAGTATTAGCTTAAAGATAAGATTTAATCACAAAAAAAATTCTAATAAAATTAAAAACCAAACGGTTGGTTTATTTGTAGAATTAACATTCCTTCAGACTTGCCCTGACTCTGGTTTGTTCCTGATTGATGGCGGTTCAGAGCTGGAAATTAAGGTGAGATTTTTTTGTCTACATTTTCTCTGATCTTGATCTTGGGGTTCAACTTTGTCCTTCTCTTGAGAGTTTGCTGTTGAACAGTTCACCAAAACACATGATATGTCATTAGACGTCCAAGCACTAAAGGTGTTGGAACTGTATAGATGCCCCATTCGACTGGACAAGTCGGTGCATCCACCATCTTGGAACGGTCAGCGTGAGAGTCACTCAGTAAGAGTCAATGACGCCACAGCAATGTGCATCTTCTGGTTGTGAAACAATCCACCGAGATTTAAATTCCAAAAGAAACTGGATAACCTTTTACAGGTTAGTGTTTTGATATGTATTAACTCAATATTACAGGTTTTTATACTATGGTAACTTTTTAATGTCATGTTAGCTGTTGCCTTCGTCTTGTATTGTGTTAGACCATAAATCATAAAGGCCCCAACATTAGCAGGATGGTCTCTATGATTTCCAGGATAGCAGGATGTTTCCCCCTCCAGAATCCTTGAGTCAAGCCCTACAATATGTATATCTCTGATTTTTGGGGCCTTTGGCTAGTCTGCTGTGAGATGTAGGGCTGCACGATATAGCGTTTTAGCATCAGTATCGCTATGTGTGCATCCGAGATTGCAGGATGTGCGATGTGAAGTATAGAGATCAGAGTTGATCCGTGATCCATACGGGTCCGCTGCCCCCCAGTTCTGAGTGCATGTGATTTGCGGATTAATTGGAAAGTTAATCATCATTGAGTGAAAGTTTATCATTTGCATGTGTTTTTATGTCTTAATGTCTATGTAAACATGAAGCGCAAGAAAACTGACAGCAAGTGAACACCACATTCAGTTCTCTTTCTCTTCTTATTGAGCTTGAACAGACACGTGCACGCAAAAATTAAGTCAAAATGCCCGTCTCCGCGAGTATCCTCATAAACACAAGTCGGTTATGCTTTACCTGCAGCTGTTTGTCAATGTTATCAACAAAAAAGAGAGAAAAGGAATTTGTTGCTTTAACAAAGATAAATTGTGATAAATTTAATTTATACAATGAACATGCAGTGTTATTTTACATTTGATTATTCAATTTCTGTACCTGAAAAAACATAAAGCACTGCTTATTTCATTTGTATATTTGTTCTATTGTATTTATTAGGGCCCAAGCACTGATGGTGCGAGGACCCTCTTGGAATTGCTCAGTTTATTATTATTATTATCAATGCTTTTCTAGATAATTTCAATCTAAGAACTAATAACTACTGAAACCAGCACTGCTGAACTGCACGATCACTGCATAAGTAAATAAGATCATGATGCATATGAGATATGAGATATAAGTATATGATATTTTCTTATTTCAAAGTAATATCTCTGTATAAGATCTTTTTTAAGATCTTTTTGTCAAATACCAACATTGATGAGTTCAGTATTTTGTAAAGCAGGTTTTAAAATAGTCACATGGTTTTCCCTTAATTTCATCTCTGTTTTGTGTTATCTGAAGTAAATCTGCCCATCTTACTCTCTGATTGTGAATGCAAATGGTCTGATACGAGTGATGATTTACCATAGTTGTGTGAGCTTACTGATTTTATTTTTTTTTATTTGATTGGTATTTTTCTTTTTCATTTTTAAACGATTTTATTAGAGAATGTTCAGATCTGTATTTTTTGTACTGCTGCTTTAAGCTTAATGCAAAACATTTGCTTCACTTCACTGAATAATATAATTTAAAAATAACCAAAAATATATTCGTTTGTTGCTATTGTTGGGTTTGTTCAGTCTGTAAAACGACAGATTAACATGAGAGCTCAGTCCCATTGTTGATCAGAGTAGAAAGATGTAATCAGTACATCAGTAAAATCAATGTCAGTTTGTCTCTAGTATTAACCCCATGTTTATAGTATTTTGTGTAGGCTTAACTGTTTCATCAAGCTTTACTAGCGGTTAAACTCAATCCCGAAAACAGTGTTTAATCAACTGTAATTTAAAAGCTTTCTATTTCAAATAGGTCTATTTATATTGGACAGTAGAGCTAATCTTGGAAAGGTGAATTTCAGGTTAATAACACTAGATAGCGCTCTAGTGCAGTATAAGCCATGCAATTAATTCATGTTTGTCTCTTCACTTTATTCATACATTTCTTTACACATTATAAGCTTTTCCAACTCTATATATTAATGTCAAGCCATTTCAAACAAGGGCTGTTTGTCCGTAGTGCAATTTACAATGGGAAATGCAAACACCGTTATTATAGTGATTTTTACCTCTGTAAAAGTATGGTAATGTTTTATCAGACAGAAAGTTTCTGAACCGTCTAACATAGAAAAGGTCATATTAAAACTATGAATACCATGGTACATTATTTTTTTTATGCTCATTTACTTTTAAAATGTGGTGTAGCTTACTAATATGACGAAATCGTCATTCTTCCCTGTGTAAATAGCACATTAATTAATTACAGACATTGTTTATTCTGTGAGAATATGATTCTTCCCCAGTTATGTTATAGTTTAATTTCTAAGGGTGTTTACATCTGCTGTGTTTGGGTTCCAGCTTTGATATTTACAACATTTGGATTGATATTGCAAATCAAGGGTGATGAGCTCTGTACTAATAGAATTGTATGTCTAGCTAAATTTTTCATTCACAAATGTAGAATTGTGAAATCATCTCCCAAATTTGTTTAAAAAAAAGAAAAAGAATTTAAACTGTAGGCTATATAAAATCCTTAAAAACTCTGAAAGGTCCTAAAGCACAAAAAAATATAATGATCCTAAAACACTTCCCTACTGAGGTAAATGGCTGAAAAATGATGAATTCTTCCATTATGTTATGTTATAATTTCTTACCATTATCTATTTGAATTTGTTCATTTGAATGTTTGTTTTTCCTTTTATAAATCATCCTTATTTTTGTAACTAAGACTAGCCTACATATTTACTAAGACTACATATTTCCTGTTTGTTTGGCTATAACAGTATAGCCTAACATGATAATTCATACATATTATCACAATAACACTGCACAATAAAAGACAGACAAACAGATCCAAATAAAACCACGTTTTATTGAGTCTGCAGTTATAAACAATAAGGAAAGCTTCAATACTTAAGGTTGTTGCAGTAGCGGACCAGCTCAACAATTTTGCTTTCTGCGGTATGCGGCACATACAATGTTTCTAAACAAAAGGTGTTGTCTGTGTAGTGTGTACCGTTCAGAGATGAGCCGTAGGCCTACGTGTTTCACACACCATATTCCGAAAACGTTTACTGAGAGGTTTTAATATAATGTAGTGTCATTTTCGATCAATTTCATTTATTTAAAAGCGAATGATTATCATGTGTTCATCACATCTCTGCGTGCCGCCATGTTTGCGAGACGTCACTTGTACCCGCATCTCTGAAACGAAAGTTATGGACTTCCGCATGATTTGTAAATATGATTTAATTGGCATTATATTGCACGTTTCTTAGCAGAAGTTGGAAAGTATCACTTTGTGAGTTGGGCAAATTAACATTGAATCTAAAAAATAATATTGCACAGATGTAATTTGCAACAAAGTGATCACATATAATAACACATGGAAAATTCCCACAGATTTGGAACGAATGAGGGATTGCAAAACTGGAAAAGGTGCAGATCTTCATCAGTCCCTCAGAAGTCTGGAGTTTGACGCCATCAGGATCCCGCAAGGTGAGATTTTGTTTGGTAAACGCCTTTTTGAGACATTTGGGATTGAACTTCATTTTTCCGAGACTGTAGGCTACTACTGCTTCACAATCACAAATGTTTTTGTTTTAAATTGCTGCTTGAATTACGTGTGAATACGATTTCAATTATGCATTTTCTTGTATCTTTTGGCGTTGTGAAGTGCAGAATTTGCATAAATCGTTTAAAACGATTCTGACGTAAATGCATTAAGAGCAATTCATGCAGATTTATGGACCGTTATGTATAAATAAGTCTGCATTTAAAAAACAAGTAAATCCTATTTAGTCCTATATAAATTTAATAGGCTCGCCAATCACGTGTCTGGTGTTTTCTGTCGGCTGTTTAGAATTAGAACCAATCCGATTCGTGAATTAATTGTTCTTTTGAGTCGGTTCTTTTCAATGAATTGGTCAACGGGTTACCAGAATGGTTTGAATCGAATCGCGATTCAGTTTGAATGATTAATTAAAGGGATAGTTCATCCAAAAATTAAAATGCTGTCATCATTTACTCACCGTATTGTTCCAAACCTGTGAATTTATTTATTCTGCTGAACACAAAAGAAGATGTTTTGAAGAATGTTGGTAACCAAACTGTTTCTTGTGCCCATTGACTTCCATACTTATGCTGTGTCTGAAATCGCCCTCTATACTCTACTCTATAGCCTACTCTATAGTCCACTTGCAATTGAATGAAAGCAAGTGAGTGAATATAGACACTAGGAGCCCTATTTTAACAATCTAAGCGCACACTGCAAGTGTCCGAATCCACTTTTGCTAGTTTAACGAAGGGAAAAATGGTCGTCGCACCCGGCGCATGGTCTAAAAAGGTTGTCCCTATTCTCTTAATGAGTAATGGGTGTGTTTTGGGCATAACGTGCAATAAACCAATCAGAGTCTCATCTCCCATTCCCTTTAAAAGGGAAGATTCACTATTTATATTGCTTCTCTAGCGAGGAAACGGATTTGCTCATGTGCGAGGTTAAAACGCACAAGCAGACCATCTACGGGACAAAGTGTACGTGTGTTGTGGACCCCCATATAAAAAAAAAAAAAGACTTTAGACCAGTTTTCAGTTGGTCTATTTCAGTTGCCTCAAAATAGCAACGTGCCAACAATGCGCCGGAACACACCTGATTTTCATCGAAACTATTTATAAACCGTAATTAAACAATTTAATAATCAATTAAAAAGGAATTTATACTGGCATTAATATTACACTTTAGCCACAGCGGTTTGAAAATGGGCGATGGATTATTCAGCTGCGGGCGCCATCTTCTGGTCAGATGTGGGAATTCATTCTACACACAACTCTCACAGTGCATTATGGGTATTCTCTCGAAGTTCAGCGTACGGGTGTTTCTCAATTGTAAGGCTGCATCCTACAACGGCTGCTTATCTCGGCTGTCCGTCTCAATTTGAAGGATCCTTGGAAGGAAGCATTTGTTTCTCGTCCTTCATTCGGCCTGTTTTGAAGGATGCATCTGATGTATCCTTCGCGGCCTTCAATCACCCACAATCCAATGCACACATTCCAATTCATGAAAATAAACTGATAGAAAACAAGTTGGAGTTTATTATGAAATGTAAGACAAGAATAATGTTTTCGGACATGGAAGCATAGATGTTATCTTTTTTTGCTGTAAATGAATCACTAACACTAAACTGACAATAATATAAGCCACTGGGAGACCGTGGATGGCTGTACATTCAATGTATTGCATTGATAAAAAGCCAGTTCATATCAAGATTTGTTATACGAAAGTATTTTTCCTAAATTAAGTTTTAAGAGTATTTTCGTGCCGTGACCGTGTGGGCGGGAACATGTGTGATGAAGCCATGCGCTCTTACTAGGCCGTCTCTTTCTAGCGTTTTAATGCTGAGGAGGACACTAGTCTGCAAGCCTCAGAAGGACTGAACTAGGAGGGACACACCCTACTTCAGTTGTACACTCGTTATTGCGGTGCATTGTGGGATTGAATGAGTGCACTCAATGGGTGTTTCATAAACTGAGGCTGTGTCCTTCCTAGTTCAGTCCTTCTGAGGCTTTTAGACTAGTGTCCTCCTCAGCATTAAACGCTAGAATGAGACGGTCTAGTAAGAGCGCTTGGCTACGTCATACATGTTCCCGGCCACACGGTCACGAAACGAAAATACTCTTAAAATTTAATTTAGGAAAAATACTTATTACAAATCTTTATATGAACTGGCTTTTAATTAATGCAATACATTGAATGTACAGCCGTCCACGGTCTCCCAGTGGCTTATTTTATTGTCAGTTTAGTGTTAGTGATTCATTTACAGCAAAACAAAAGATAACATCTATGCTTTCATGTCCGAAAACATTATTCTTGTCTTACATTTCATAATAAACTCAGACAAGTGCCCTATTTAAAGGGTCATTTCACCCATTTGAACATTGGTTTTTATTTAAAGTGGGTCATATATGTAGTCGAAATGTAAAATAATTTTTGAATTTGGTGCCTTCGTGACCGAGAAAAGACAAAAAATAACTTCAGAACGCATTTGTATGAAAGACAACAACTCCCACAATGCACCACATTGCACAGCTCCGCAAGCCACTCCCACTAATCCAGAAAGCGCATATCTGCCTATAAGAGAAATCACTCTTCCGTCTACAAGGCTAGCTACTACCAGAGCTTGAAATTCATTTCACATTCACACAAAATGTCTAGTTAGTTGGCGAACTCATATAATGCATTACTCCTCGTTTGTATTTCTTTCGAAAAGGTGAATTATTGCATGGTACCTGGATGTTCAGTCAGAACATATGCGGTGCGAAACTAGGATAGTTCTCAACACAAACGTCCGTGTCCTCGTCTGATTCAGAGATTTCGTCCAGGAGAAATTGTCATCGTTGAAATTCTTTGCCGCAGACGGACTCTATCTCTGTGTTCGTAGCGGTTCGTAGTTGCATAGTGAGATCACCGGCGCCACCAGTCCGCCCTAACTCGAGCCAGTCCGGGCTCCTCGTCCGCGGCAGGCAGGTCTTCTGCCTCGGCTGCTCTTCGCTATAATGCGGCTTGTAAAGGTAGCCACAAACACCTGATTCAAGCATCAGACTTCCGAATTCCTCTTCTTCTATATCATATTGAGCACTCTCCTCCGCTATTGTCATAACTTTATATCTGTCTCCGCAGCGCCTGTTAGCTTGGCTTCAAACAAGATGGAGGATATTGCTTTCAGTTTCAGAGAGTAAAGTCCCACCCACTGATCTGTAATAGGTCTGTAGCGTGAGCGCGCCCCACCCTGGGAAAGATGAGAAACTAGTGTCTGTAGTCTTAACAGAAATCCCCCCCTCTTACACTTCCTCCTACAATGACGCAAAATGACGATTTTTGCGTCATTGTAGGAGGAAGTGTAAGAGGTAAATAACAGATTTCTCCCGTCTCAGGGGAAAATGAGAGAGTGTTGCACGACCATTCAATAGTATGACTGGGTTTCTAACAATGCAAATGGGTGAAGTGTCCCTTTAAGGGTATAGGAGGCGATTTCAGACACAGCCATATAATTTTATTTTCCCATACTATGAGGCCTATGGGGGCCATCAACTGTTTGGTTACCCATATTATTCAAAATATCTTCTTTTGTGTTCAGTAGAAGAAATTAATTCACACAGGTTTGGAACAACACAAGGATGAGTGTGATGACAGAATTTCCATTTATTGGGTAAACATCCCTTTAATGTCTGACTCCATGAATCTTTTAGAGCAGCTTTTCACTTGTAACGTGAAAGTGAATCTTTCACTTTCAAGTTACAAGTGAATGTCTTGTCTGTCAGTGATGAAGAAGGTTTTATTAAGCTGAACTTATTTGTGAATGACACTTTACTTGTAGATTGGCCATTTTTAGACCTGAACATTAAAAAATGTATTTTTGGTAAGATTTATTTAATATTTTCCTAAAGTTAGATTCGGACTATAATTGATATGCTGCTCCACTATAAGATATATTTATATTGCCCCATCTGTTAGGTACAAGGTACAAGGGTACAAGGTAAACTTTATTATCCACAAGTAGGAAATTCATGTGGTCACCATTACATGCTCCATTGTTAAATAGCCTGCTACATAACAATAAAAACATAATTACAAAACATTAAATACAAAAGCATTAAAAACATTTAAACATTGAAACCTAAGAAAAACAAGGACACGACAGACAAAACAATAAACATTAAAAAGAAAACATGACAAGCATGTATGGATAAATAAACTAGCTGAGTGCTAGCTGCTTGTTGTACAGTCTAATTGCTGTAGGCACAAAAGAATTGCTGTACCTCGTGGTCCTAATTTTCCTTTGCAGTAGTCTGCCACTTGACCTGTTGCTTCTTAAGAAATTCTGATGAAGAGGGTGGGTAGAATCATTTAAAATTTGTTCTGTCTTTTTAAGACTAAGGTCATTGTATAATTGGGCTACAGTTAGCTGATCAACTCCAATGATCTTACTGGCTGTTTTAATTATTCTTTGCAGTTTATTCTGGTCCTTAATATACATGTTACCAAAGGCACAAAGAAGGCCAAATGATAAGACACTCTGCAAGAGAGCTTTGTAAAACATCTGAAGAATACAGCTGTCTATTCTAAAATGGTTAAGTTTCCTTAGAAAAAACATCCTCTTCTGTAACCTTTTGGACTTACTTTGTGCACATTCATTAAAGGTCAGTTTATTGTCTATTTCAACACCCAAATATGTATATGTTGTGACCCGCTCTACCACTACACCATTTATATTTGAGGGTGGAACTATAATTCCCTTTTTATTAAAATCTACAGTCATCTCCTTTGTTTTCTTCACATTAACCACAAGGAAATTATCTGTACACCAATTAATAAAACCCTGCACCTCCCTCTCAAAGCTCTCTAAGGATGCAGTATTGGACTGTACAAAACCCACTAATGCTGTATCATCAGCGTATTTAAAAAATGTGTGGTTTGAGATGGTTGCTTGGCAGCTGTTGGTGTATAAGGTGTACAGAATAGGGGACAGAACGCACCCTTGTGGTGCCCCTGTATTTATGGCTTTTAACGATGAGACACATGAGTTGAATTTGACTTGTTGACTACGGTTCGTCAAAAAGTCAAAAATCCACAAAACTAATCTTGGGTTAACCCCAAGGTGAACCAATTTTTTTTACCATCAGGTGGGGTTGGATAGTGTTGAAGGCACTGCTGAAATCTATGAACACAATCTTGACAAGACTCTTTGGCTGTTCAAGGTGCTTCAAGGAGTCAGCAGTGCATCTTCAACCCCTCTCCCCACACGATATGCAAATTGGTTTGGGTCTAAGGATGGTGTGACCTCACATAAAAGCTGTTTCAAAATAATTTTTTCAAAACATTTCATTGCCGTAGATGTTAGGGCAACAGGGCGCAGGTCATTAAGTTCCCTAGGTTTATTATTTTTGGGTAGGGGCACGATCAAAGATTTTTTCCATAGAGAAGGAACTACACCAGTGTCTATTGACAGCTGAAACAGCCTTTGAAAGGGCTGTGCCAGCTGATCTGCGCACACCCTTAAAGTCCTGCTGCTAATACCATCAGGCCCACTAGCTTTACGGGGATTCACATGTCTAAAATAAAACTTAACATCGTCTATAGAAATATCTATATCCACACACTTCATACTACAGATTTCTTTATAAACAAGTTCCTGTTCAGCTGTAAAATCATGAATATCAAATCTGCAATAAAAATCATTCAAGTCATTTGCCATTTCAAGTTCATTTTCCACTGCCATGAGATGCCTCTTAGGCTTGTATCCTGTAATTGCCTGGACCCCCTGCCAAGCTCTCCTAGTATCATTTCTAAAAAAGTTCTCTAATTTACGTTTATATGCTGCTTTACATTCTCTGATCATACCTTTGATGTTTTTCTGCACAGTCCTTTTCTCTTCTTTATTTCCTCCCAATTTAAACAGTCGCTTGTTAACAGTAGAGCTATTCTTGTAGAGGTAAACTCTAGTTTTGCACACTAGAGAGTGCTCGTCTATGACTCTCTAATAACAGGGGCTCAGAGTTTAGCTGGTTAGCATAGCCTTGTTAGGCCCTGCTGTTAGATACTATAATTATACCATTTTATAGGCAAACATCATCTTTCCTTTGATGGTAATTAAATGGTAGTAAAGTATTTTTGGATGCTTTTAATAGTGTTAAATAAATGTGTGACATTAACAGATCAACATAAGATGTGTGAACCTAGGTGTGATAACAAGTTTAGTGGAAACTTCTCAAATAACTGAGTGTTGCTTGAGGTGCAAATAACTGAAGCTAACACTTCTCTGTAGGATCACAGCAGGAGTATATGGGGTCATGGATATATAGAGAGATGCAAATGCTGCTGAATATATACACATAGTAAATTATATTAATATTTCACATTCACACAGTAAGATCTCACAGAGAATATATTTAGAATAAACATTTTCCATTCTGTACTTTATTTTGCGGTAAATGTTATGTTTTGCATAAAGAGGAAGTAAAATTGTGGAAGTTCTTCAACCCCACAAGATTCACAAGATTCACACCTCAAGACAAGCAAACACTGATACACATTAACCGCAAAGGTCCAGTACAGACACTTTCTCTTGCTCATTCTCTCAACAGATAAAACCACATTTCTTTTCAGATCTAAAACTGAGGCCTTCTGTGATTTCAGTCTGTTGAATGCAATACTGTAAAAATACACCAAAAACATCTGTTTGTTGCTAATATTTAAACTCAAATTTAATGTATACTGTTATTCTGCAGTTTCATGTATATCAATCATTAACTTTTGATCTGAATACATTGAGAATGTGCTGTTAGGACATATAAAATGGCTGTTTAAAGTCAGCTGGGATTTCTTGACCACACACAGAGTAAAACTGAAAAATACCCTGTTCAAAATAAATACAAATATCTGAGCCGTTCCCGTGCAAGATTTAACATCAATCCCAGTAGGGCATCTTGTAAATTGTAGGTTTTTACCATGTTATCTATGTAACTTTGCACTCTCCCCCAAATTTTATGTTAAATTCAGTTAATGTATGATAAATGTCTGGTAAATGTGGATGAGTTTTGGGATTGTTGAGAATCCACACAAGAGTTTTAAGAGCTCAGAGGAAACTATAGACTCACAACCCTAAAGTAAATGTTCAAAGCTAGAAACTGTTGAATAAAATCCAGTTAATGTCCCATGATGATCTCTATGTGATTCTTTGTGTAATAGTACCTTTACTATTACTGAAACACACATTACCCATGCAGGATCACAATAATCAGAAAAGGTAAAAAATAAAAAATACACAACACAAACAAAACCTTTTTAGAATAAGTAACATTGATGTTCAGAGTTTACATGCACTTTGGTTTACTGCAGCATTATGAAACGTAGTGTAAGTTTCATGCTCTTAATGCTCTTAACCTTCATACAATGGCTGATATCATTAATCCGCTTTAATTAAACCTTTCTCACACACATATGCACCTTTCAGAAAACAGTAAGAGCGTATGTAAGCATGAACACTGATTTTGAATCTTAAACAGCTTTGTTGCAATAATAGTGTGCATTAAAACCTTATTGATAAGAGCATTAGTAATGAGAAAAAAAAAGCCTCACAGCGAATGTAATTAACATCTGGTGACGACACCTGCGTATATCACCTCATCCTCCTGTTTAACACTCTGAAAGAAAACACAAACACAGAACATACAAAGAGAACATTTATCAATATTCATAGAATGGAATGGCAGGTTTAGTAAAAAAAATTGCTAATAAGAGCTAGAGGTGAAAGGCAGAAAGGAAGAGAAAGAGAGGCTTTTTCATAGATTGTGCCTTTGTATATGGTAATGGATTAATTAAGTCAGTGGTGGATTTAGGCATTGACATGACATGCTAGTACAAACTATTGTCAATTACTTGTATTATTGGTCACATTTTTGTGTGTGGGCCCTATTTAGGTGATAACCTGTTTCTACTTAAAGTTCACTTTGCTCTACATTTGCATTGTACCTGATGAAGACCTGAGGGTCGAAACGTTGTGCTTTAAATACATTTATCTGGAGTAGCTTGCAGTGTGGAAAAGCTTCACTTTTCTTTTTTTTTTTTGTTTGTTACTTTGTTGTCCTGCACCTGAGCCCAATCTGGGGGTTTGGGTTGTGCACACCAGTTTTGTAATTTTGATAAAATAAAACGGCATAGTCTTCACTATAAGAATAAAACTTTTTTTAAATTCCTATACTAAAATCAGTCAAGAGCAGTAAGTGATTTTCTCTGTCTTTTGTTGTTTGATTAACATTAATGACATGGGCGGCAGCCGGTTTATTAGGCTCCTGTCACTAAGACCGAATACATGGATCCAATATATTGAAATACATAAAATTTTCTCCCAACAGTTTACGTTTAATGATGCGTTTAAAGGAGCACGCCGACTTTTTGGGACTTTAGCTTATTCACCGTATCCCCCAGAGTTAGATAAGTCCATACATACCCTTTTCATCTCTGTGCGTGCTGTAACTCTGTCTGACGCACCCACCGCTAGCCTAGCTTAGCACAAAGACTGGAGGTAAACGGCTCCAGTTAGCATACTGCGTAGAGTCCTGCACGGGGCAAAAATCCAGCCCTAACCGAGACCTGGCCCGTGGTGTTCAAGCCCTAATCCAGCCCCAGCCCGAAAACGTCTGCAATTTTTCTGCCCGAACCCCACCTGAGACCAACATCAATATCACTTTAAGCTCTCTCTGATGCGCGCTGTCTCTGCTAGACACACACATACATACACGCTACGAGGCGGCTCTACTCCTCGAAATGGTCTGTGTTTTCTAGCTGGTGCGCAGCTCGTGGTATATCACCCACAGACTGTGGAGTGACAGAGGTTCTCTCCTTCCTACAAGAGCTACTGGACCAGGGTAGAGCCCCCTCCACGCTCAAGGTGTATGTGTCGGCTATAGCGGCGCTCGCTAAACCGACGCTTGGCCAGTCACTGGGGAGAAACGATCTGGTCATCCGCTTCCTTAGAGGAGCTAAGAGGTTAAATCCTCCCAGACCCCCCTCAGTTCCCGTTTGGGACCTTTCTACGGTTCTGGAAGCCATGAAGGGGCCCCCCATTCGAGCCAATACAGTCAATAGAAGTCAAACACTTGTCTTTCAAGACAGCGTTTCTTCTGGCTCTCGCTTCTGTGAAACGCGTAGGGGACTTGCAAGCGCTTTCAGTAAGCGCAACGTGCATGGAATTTGGGCCAAATGACTCGAAGGTCATACTCAATCCAAAGCACGGATATGTTCCTAAGTCCCTCAACACACCGTTCAAGGCTCAGGTGATTTCTCTGTCGGCTCTGCCGGTCTGTAATGAGGAGAAGGATGCCAGCTTCCTTTGCCCAGTCAGGGCATTAAGAGCTTATGTGTCACGCTCAACCGTCTTCAGACAGACGGAGCAGCTCTTCGTTTTGTTCAGCGGACGTTCTAAGGGACTAGCTGCATCGAAACAGACCCTATCCAGGTGGATAGTTGATGCTATAGCACTGACTTACACTTCTAAGGGTTTGCAGTGCCCATTAGGTGTCAAAGCACACTCCACTAGAAGCATGGCCTCATCGTGGGCTTGGTATAGCTGGATTGCCTTGCAAGATATCTGTATGGCGGCAGGCTGGGCCTCCCCGTCTACATTTATAAGGTTTTATAACCTAGAGGTTCCCGCTTTGCAGGCTAAGCTACTTTCGGTCCAATAAATCAGAACTACCTGCCCCGACTCTATTGGCTCAGAATTCTGAAACTGCTTGAGCAACGCTTGCAGATCGATCAAATATCTCTAATGGGCAGTGTTTAAGACCCATTATATTCATCTGTCCAGGCTGTGTGAAACAATATAAATGGCCCCTTATCAGGTGCTATTCATTTCAGCCCTCTTCCCGTACTCTCTGTGAGTACCTTATGATTTTGCACTATATGAGCCCCGGGCACCTGCCCTTGGAACTTTGGTGTTGGATCTCAGCACGCACGGCGTTTTACACTGTGTTCCCCATAGCGTAAGATACTTACGCAGTACGAGAGACCTCTCGTGAGAGAACGTACTTGGTTACTAACGTAACCTCGGTTCTCTCTAGAAGAGGGAACGAGTACTGTGTATCTTTGCCGTGCATGCAACAAGCTCTGGTTCGCTTTGGCGATGAAAACCAGTGTATCAGCCTATCAAGCCATATTTATAAGGCCCACGCCACGTGAGTTTTGGCGGGACGTGACGTAGTGGGCGCGAAGCGCTCCCTTTGGATCTGACATCACGGGGGCCTCTCTCGATAGGCTGCTGCAGTTGCCGCAGGGCAGCCAATAGGCACGCGAGCCGTCTTGCCTATACCTGCATGCTGCCGCAACGCGTTTTACATTATTTCAAAATTAAAGGATAATTTTTGGCTTCAGTATCTCACAGAAAAGAGATTTCCCCATAGCGTAAGATACTTACGCAGTACTCGTTCCCTCTTCTAGAGAGAACTGAGGTTACGTTAGTAGTACGTTTCAGTCCTGTGCTCCATACAAGAGTGATTCCTAAAATAATGTGTGTTGTTGAGGTGACGTGCTTTAATTTTAAGTGAGCAGATTTCACCTGAATGAAGATGATGATGAATCAGGTGAAAAGTCTCTCAGACGCACATTGAAGGAGGGAACCGAGACATCGAACCTGAAGATCACAGAGACTGAGAAAAGCACAGAGATGTGGGCACTTTGACTAGTAAACAACCCTATAGCCTACTAAACAGGTATCCTACTCGAATCCTCCTGGACACTGCTCTAACTACATATTTGCTAATTAGGGATATTAATTAATCTAAAAAAAAAAGATTAAAAACAAGTGGTTTGTATTATTTGTAGGATCAACACTTCTTCATCCACACCTGTGTTTTGTTCCCTGACTCGTCATCATCCTACAGAACTGGAGCAGGAGTGGATATCTTGAGCTGTCCTCATCACTGCATCTGGACTAACCACTATCAAGGAAACTTAAGGTGAGATTTTCTATCTAATTATGATCTTGATCTCATTCTATACATTTCTACCTTTATGTTTTATGGACAGGACCACTGTTATGCTACTGAAAAAAAAAAAATCAAGATTGTTTGCAGCGTTTAGTTAGTTTCTCGTCCATACTGCTGAAAACAAAATAAATGTAAAAAATAAAAAAAATAAAAACTATCAAACATAAATCATAAATTGTAAGTCATTCATTGCATTTATTCTTAAAATTACCCAGACACTGACAGAAAAATGATATGACCTTTAAGAATATGACCCTGAGAGTGTCACACTGCTTAACTGCAGGATCACTGCATGAGTATGTTTGCTCACTGAAATCACCCACATTTCCAAGATAATAAATTGGCGAAATAATTGTACAAATGTAAAATTAACTGATGACCAATTTACAAATAAAATTAAGTATGTTATTAAAACTAGTTTAATCTAATAATAGGCCTAAACCAAAACCAATTTGCTGCCTTTGATGCAGATCGCTGAAATAAAATGATTTTCATTGTTTTAAAATTTTGCGATACCATTGTAAGGCCCGATATATTGGTCCAATGGTGGTTCGCCAATACACGGGGAAGGTTATCACGTGTTCTGTCCTCACTAATGCAGAGTATTGGTTGGTTAAATTTGCAATACATTAATCATATTTATTTACACGTTATTTCATCTGACTCCATAAATGAAATGTTTTAATAATATCTGTGCCTCACTAAAAGTGAGCGAATGTTTGACTATTCCTTTTAACCATTAAATGAACAATGTCAAAATCAGTTAGAATAATCACATTACAATTTAATATTTCAGATATCAGAGATCAATTCCACAATCAATTCAAATATCTAGAACATGGTTATACATTGATTACACCAAATCATCTTACCCAGCTTGTAGCTGAGAGAGAGAGAGAGAGAGAGAGAGAAAGGGAGAGACCACCTATTCCAGGGGTGGGCAAGTAACTTTGGCCGCGGTCCAAATTTTGTTTTAGCCAGTAGATGGCGGGCCAGCTACATGGAGTAGCCCTATGGATACAAATTAAATACTCTTAATTAATACTCTTAACGTCTACATTGCATATATCAATGAAATCATTTTAAACAGATCAAGTAGCCCACTATTGTGTTAACATATTACAGCCATTTTAATAAAGGTGTGAATAGCAATCATGCCTCATTTGCTTACAGTCCGACTTTTGAACTTTATTCCTTTTTTTATTATTATTATTTATTCGGGACACACACATACACACCTATGATTTTAAGGAGGTCTGCGTGGGACTGTTTTTTTTTTTCTTCTCGTCCCGCTCCCACAAGGTTCTATTCAGCAACGCTTAAAATACACTCTGTGTTCACCCGCTTTATTTCCCGATTTCCAGAATCTCACATTCAAATGTCTGTAACGGAAAGAGAGAGATTAAAGGGGGGGTGAAATGCTCATTTTCACTCAATCTCCTGTTAATCTTGAGTACCTATAGAGTAGTATTGCATCCTTCATATCTCCAAAACGTCTTTAGTTTTATTATATTTATAAGTTAAAGATTGGCTGTACCGAGTCTTTCCGGAAAAAAACGAGCGGCTGGGGGCGGGCCGTGTGGGCGGTGTGCTATAGCTGTGCTAACTGATCTAACAACAACACAGAGAGACATTTGAAGTAGTTTACTCACCGTGACTGCTCGATCCTTAAGCATTAGACGATCTGCAAATAAGTCGATCTGGGCTTTGTTTATAAAACAATCATCGTCGAAATGCAGGGAACAAAGAGTCGTGCACAACCTCCGTTGATGCTTCGAAAAAACAAACTCCATCCACTATTCCCTTAACGCTGGGTTCTTTGGGAATCTGTGCAGGGTTGTCTTGCCCTGCCAACCAAAAACCCACTTCTTTGGTGACATTGACTTCCCTAAAGCCGAGCATAGCGCTTTGAGGTAACGTACTGCTTTCGCTCTCTTCTCTCTCTGGTCTGCGAGTGCGCGCGCGGCCGCGGAGAAGTGCCCTTAGGACCCATATAAGGAAATTCCGCTCTCTCTTACGTAAGACAGAGCCATACTCGAAAAAAACTTTCCGAAACTTGTGACAAACCGGAAGGAGTATTTTTGGAACAAAAATACTCCTTCAAACGTACAACTTAACTTTTGAAACTTTGTCCATGTTTAGCATGGGAATTCAACTCTTTAACAGTGTAAAAAACTCAGTATGCATGAAACAGCAATTCACCCCCCCCTTTAAGTAGCCTATAACAGTTATAAATACTATACAAAAATTGAGTTTGTGTCAATATAAAATATTATTTTAACATTGTAGGCTTAGGCTAGGCTACTGTCAGCAGAGAAAAAAATGTCACAGAAAAAATTAATGAAATATAAATAACATAAATTAAATATAGGACAAAGCCTATCACTCAAATTTCTAAGCCAAATAAACGAAAACCATATTGCCCTACTGACAAATGAAGTGGGCTATTTTCTGCCAAACTATTTCAAACATCCTTGCAAAAAAAGAATGTTGTTGACTGACAACGGTTTCAGTACCAAACAGCTCCTCAGAGCTAGGAGCCTGCAGGTGGTCAGAATGAAGTGCGGATACGCTGTCAAAAAATGTCGGGAGTGGGCTATTGTCAGTCAGACCGCCCGCTCCGTCCAAAGTATATAGGTATAACAGAGTTACGACCGCTACCGTATAATTTAAAATTTAATCCCGCGCCGCACGATTCCTTATGCGCGTTTCACACAGTATGCGGCCGTGAAATCGACGCGCGGGTACGGCTTTTCTCAAGTAGTGGAAGAGTTTTGTGCAGCATTTAGTGCAAATATTTTTTATCAGGTAATACATATTATTTATCAGTGTGTTATACCCGAATAAATAATAAGTAACGAATGATACACAGGGCCTATTCGTAAACCATTATTGTAAAATAAAAATAGGCTGATAAAAAAAAAAAAAAAAAAAAAATCTTCCAAATAATCCGGTGGGCCAGAAAATATTGCTGGCGGGCCACCTGACCTATTCAATTCATGTCCAGCAAAGAAGAGGCCAGAGAGAGCGAAAACACCTTCCTTTATCCTCTTTGACCAGGTGATATGGGGGATGGGGGAGACCACCCTCAAATGGCTTCTGTTCAACAAAAGGGGGGCTGCCTTACACTGGCGGAGCTAGGGGGTGGCCAGGGGTGGCCATGGCCACCCTTGGTCTAAGCTTGGCCACTCCTCTCACAACTGCTGTTTCTGTCTTTTTTTTTATTGACAAAAATTGTGTTTTTTAAAACGCTGAACCGTCTCTTTAAGACCACAAAAAACGTGAGACTTTTCAGATGCACACTCTAACTTCACCTCAGAATGAGCTTCAGCAGAACATCAGACAGTGATATGCACATAGTAAATATAGAGTCAGTCTTTCTCAACTGGTTGGTTGCAAGAACGTTTTGAGTAAGTCGAATAGTGTGCAGTCAACAACAAACGTAGTTCTCTTTTTTTCTCATGCTACTTTTATTTTAGAAGGTGTGTGTGAAAACTTGTGACACTTATGTCAGATGCTGATAAAAGGGCGTTGTCATTATTCAGTTGGCTATCTTCGGTAAAATGAGATGTTATCAGGCCAAATGTCAGTAAAACTAACTTTTCTGTCATACGGCTGACAGCCGTTGTACTGTGCTTGCACATTACGCGCAAATGCGGCGTGCTGTAGCCGTAGTTGTCGTTAATTAACTCATGTAAGAATCAAAAAGGCGATTAAAGCTGTCAAAACTGCATGCATGTATTTGTTATACTATGCGTCACATGTGTCTGGATTAAAAATAATCCATGCAAGTGCTCTAAGTGAGTGATCATTGATCCAAGATGGCTGCTGGCAAGTGTGGTGTGCTTGTGGTGCTTTTAGTATACATATTTATTATTAACTTTTTAGAAAACGGACATGGTTGCTATGCTCACTCAAATAAACTTTTATTTAAAAAACAACCTGGTTATGGAAAGAAAATCCTCATGGACACATTTCTTTATCCATGTTGGTATGCAGCCAAACGCAATGAAAAAGGTGGCGTCAAAAGGCAAGTGAATGGCGACAAATTGATCATTTGTATCTGCCTATTATTATCTGGAGATATACATCAATGTCCGGGCCCGATGCGGGAATTTGGACCAAGGAATACGATGTCAAGAAGGCCCTCGGCATGTGCGATGGGTTGCTCTAGACATTCAAACGCCGGGGACAAACTCCTATCCATGAGTGTCGCTGAAGGGAGTGGAAGCGTGCGTGGAGGCGCCGGGAGAAGTGGTGGAGATCCGGAGCTGGGAGACGTGACGGTGATTAGGGAGCGCGGTGTAGAGCAGGTCAGGGGATTGGATCCACAGGCCACCGTGGAGCAGGCACTCTTGGACGAGATGGCGGGTGTCAACAAAGAGATATCGAATGTGGACTACTTCATGATGGCGAGAGGATTACACCTGCTTCATCTCAACGTCAGAAGCCTTCTCCCGAAAATCACAGAGATCCGACACCTCAGCAAAAGCAGAAAGGTGGGAATATTTTGTTTCACGGAGACATGGCTGGATGACTCCATTACGGATGCTGAAATCGAATTGGAGAACTATTTGGTAATTAGGAGAGATCGAAACCGTAAAGGTGGAGGGGTGTGTATATATGTAAGAGCGGACATTGGTTTTAATCATAGAATGGACTTAAATAGTGAGCAGGTTGAAGCGGTTTGGTTAGATATTTTGCTACCGAAGAGTAAGCCCATACTAATTTGCGCATGTTATAGACCGCCTGATCAAACACAGTTTTATGAACTTTTAGAGGATGTTTGCGCAAATTGCATGGACCTGGTTAAATCTGAAGTTATCATGTTGGGGGATTTTAACACTGATGTTCAGAAAAGTGATGTTTCAGGGTATAAAGCATTGATGAATTTCTGTCGCTCCAATAGTTTACATCAGCTGATTAATGAACCTACACGTGTGTGCTCTACCACCCAAACCACGATTGATCTTGTCCTAGTGTCAGACAAATCTAGGATAACAGAAAGCGGGGTTATAAAATATGGGTTGAGTGACCATTCTATTATTTTTTGTACTAGAAAGATCAAGAAAGCAGTGCTCAACTGTCATACTTCTATAAAAACCCGTTCACTGAAAAAGTATAGCAAAGAAGCACTGAATGACTGTTTAAATAAAATGAACTGGTCTAAAGTTTTGCAATGTAGTGACGTGGACAGAGCATGGTGCCTATTTAAAAGTATGTTTTTAGAAGCTGTGGATAAAATAGCCCCATATAAAGAAATTAGAATAAGGCAGAGAACAGAACCCTGGGTGAATGATGACGTCCTTGAGGCAATTAGGGTAAGAAATAGGAAGTATGGGAAATTCAGAGAAAACAAGGATGAGCAGAGTTGGGCTGATTATAAAAAGGCAAGAAATGAAGTTAATAGATTAATGGGCAATACTAAAAAGGCACATTTCAAAGAAAAAATTACTGAATATAGAAACGACTCAGGAAAGTTATGGAAATCCCTTAAGCAACTTGGCTACAGTAAAAGGCTAAGAACAAAAAACAGTAATATCACTTTAGATCTTGGCAACAACATTACATCAGAGAAGGAGATGGTGGCAGATAGCTTTAATAAGCATTTCTCATCAGTTGCCAGGAAGCTTGTGGAAAAGTTACCTGGTCAGACTGGTCAATATGGTGAAAGTCATGTGCAGGACTTTTACTCTCAGTTAGGTGTCCGGGCGGGGAGTTTCTTTTTTGAAAAGGTGAGGGAGACACTTGTTCTTGAGAAGCTGAAGAGGCTTGATGGCTCTAAAGCCACAGGATTAGATTCTATTCCATCTAAATTCGTGAGGGATGCCGCTGAGATTATTACTCCGAGCATTACTCATATTATAAACAGGTCGATAGAACAAGGATGCTTCCCCAATGACCTCAAGATTGCCAGAGTGATTCCATTATATAAGAAAGGGAGTAAACTAGACCCTGGTAATTATAGACCCGTCTCAATTCTTGGTTGTCTGTCAAAGATAATTGAAAGGATTATTTTTGAACAGATTGATAATTACTTAAAATCACAAAACCTACTTTATGAGTTTCAGTCTGGCTTTCGGAAATCACATTCTACGGATTCCTGTTTATTGTTTCTAACGGACTATATAAAAAAGGAGGTAGATAATGGAAACTTCTGTGGCATGGTCATGTTAGACTTACAAAAAGCTTTTGATACAGTCGACCATGGTGTCTTAATGTATAAATTGAAAGCCATGGGTTTTAGTGAATTAGCACAGAAATGGGTGGGCTCCTATTTGGAGAATAGAACGCAAGTAGTGGACATTGGGGGGAAAATGTCTCAACCAAAAGGCATGGACTGTGGGGTACCTCAAGGGAGCGTCTTGGGTCCACTTTTCTTTTTACTATATATAAATGATCTAAAGTCTGCTTGTTCATGCAGTCTTTTTTTATATGCAGATGATTCTGCGATGGTTGTTTCTCACAAGGATAAAAATATGATTGAAAACGAACTTAGCTCAGCACTTCTAAATGTTAGTATGTGGATGGCTGATAACAGATTATCACTTCACCTAGGGAAAACTGAATCCATATTGTTTGGAACAAAGATAAAGTTAAAGAAAGCCTCCAGTTTTAAGGTCCTAGCTGGAGATATTGTAATTACTGCCAAGGAATCAATCAGTTATCTTGGATGTATGTTAGATTGCAATTTATCTGGAGTAGGTCAGGCCCATAAGGTAATTACTAAAGTAAATCAGAGAGTCCGTTTTTTGGCCAGAATATCAAAGTTTTTAGATGAAAAAACAAAGCTAATTCTGGCAGGAGCTTTAATTCAGCCATATTTTGATTATGCGTGTGGATCATGGTACAATGGTGTCACAGGGAACCTGAAACATAGGCTTCAGACGTCTCAAAATAAATTAATAAGGCTTATTTTAGACCTTCCCATAAGAACTCATCTGGAATCTTCCCACTTTGAAAGAGTGGGATGGTTGAAAGTTGAGGATCGCGTGTCTCAGATGCAGCTGGGTATGGTACATAAAATTGTTAATGGAGATGTTCCCAAATATTTTAGAAATTATTTTAAAAGAGTAAGTGAAGGTCACAGTTACTCCACTAGGGGTAGCTCAACAGATTTTGTACCCCCCAGATTTAATACGAATCTGGGCAAACAATCTTTTCTTTATGCTGGAACTATCCTTTGGAATCGGTTACCTGGTACACTAAAGACAGTACGAAGCATAGGCAGTTTTAAACAGGGTTTGAAAGTATGGCTTAGATGCCAATCATAGTTTTTATTATATCATAGTCTATTTTTATTGTATATTTTTCTGTATAATATGTATGAATTTGTTTAATGTATGAAAAATGATTGATGTGTGAATTGCTGCAACTTGTCCTTTCCCCTTGCCCTTATAGGGACCACAATGGAAATAAGTCTTTGGGCTTTATTGTGTTATCCCTGACTATTTATGTATTTTAATATATGACACAGAGTACTGTTTTCATATTTTTATATTTAAGTGGTCAAATAAAATCAATCAATCAATCAATCAAAATATTCTGTATGTGAGATCACAATATAAGGCACAAACTGATATGTAATATTTTAATGTCCAAATAAATGTGAGCACTGTGCATTGTAGAAGATATGCATTCATTTTGCGTTAATTTGTAAAGGACAAACAAAACTGGATAATTTTTAAATCCATAAAATAACTAATTTTACATTCTGGTTACATTACATTATGAAAAACATAACATTTTTACATTATGTGCTGTTGACTTCCGCCTTGTTCACATTCATGGGGATTCAAAAGAGAACTTTTGCTTTCCTTTTTAATTTAGGTATGATAGAACTGTTGCAATTATTTATTTTGACAACTAATATAGAAAGTTAAACTTTTTTTGACAAACTCAGAATTGGTTGAAGAGTTCATTGATTATATAAAACGCATTGAAGGTTGAATAATCTTTGGACTACAGTATTTATCTGCATGCTATCTCATCCATGAAGATGCAACAATGTAGAACAAGCAAGTTGAACTTTAGCTATAGTGTGTGCCCTTTTATTACTATTTAATTCATTTTAATATGAGGTGGTGGGTAATAATAATAATAATAAAAAAATTTACTCAGTATTCCATGATTCCTAATTCACTATTAACTCAATTACAATTAAGTACAAATTAACTTTATTCAGTTGTGTAGGCACTAAAACAGTCCAATACATTATAGTTAAATTATTTTTAATGAAAAAATAATTAAGATTTCTGTGCCACCCCAAACTGGTTGCTGGCCCTTGCCTGGCCACCCCTATGAAAAAATCCTGGCTCCGCCACTGCTGCCTTATCTGGCCTTATCTCTGAACCAGTTTTCTCTAAACTTCTCTAAACCTTATTTCCTTTTATTTGATCTATCTGGATATGATATATCTGTACCACTCACTTTGAGACATTTCAAATGACACCAAAAACATAACAGTCAATGATAAACATTCACATTAAACCATGTTCTTGTGTGAGTTCTTAGTTGTTTCTGAGAGGAAGTGAGGTTGTATGGGGGAGGTCGAATGTTAATTAGCCAGCAGGGACCTTTTGTCTCATAGACCAGGCCTCAACCAGTATTTTCAGTCTTACACCATATAGATCTGTGGGCATCACTGGACCCTTTTTGAAATACACTGTGCCCCAGTAAAATATTGCTGATAAATCATTTTCTGATATTGTAGATTACTTTCGACCCGAGAATATTCCTTTGTGTTTTCTATCAGCTGTTTAGAATCAGAATTAGCAATGCCAGAATAGTGAGCGAATCACTATTGATCTAACTAAACAGGTTTAGAAAATGGTCTGAAATGGTTTGTGATTCAGTTTTATTCGTTCAAACAGTTCACTTAATCTCTGATTTGTTTGCAGAGGTGTCACACCAAAATAATGCGATATTTTATAAGACAGAAAACAAAAAGTGCCCTGGATGAGCTCCATATTTGCTTATAATCCAGGAAACAAACATGCAAATGTCTTCTTTGCCAATGATGAAACGTGTGCTGTTACAGCATAAACCCCGCCCCTGATTTAATGCTATTTTAATAACTATTAAAATAACTATAACTATTTCCTCAAACCTTGTAACACAATATACTTATATTTTGACATACATTATCATCCACAATGCACAGTTTGCTTTTTCAATGCTTTTATTAATTTCAGGAATGTTTCAGAGAAGATACTGAAAAGAGATTAAAGTTTAGAAGATAGTTGATTTCAGAATAACATTTTGGACAATATAATGTCGGAAAAATGTAGTTCAATCAAAGTAACTGTGGAACAGCATGACGGTCTTGCTGGTCCTTAACACAAATATAGGGCAGTGAGTGTGAACAGCCCGCATCGTTCCAGCAACGTTTAGCTGTAAGGTGAAATAATGAAATCAGTTATTCAGATCATTATAGTGGTGTTAGAATCAAAATGAAATGGAATATTTAATTTAAGGCACTTTGTAATATCCAAATTGAGTGATTTCATGTTACTGTATGATGTAAAATTGTAGGATTGTAAATTATAATTGAAATATTAAAAAACAGACTGCATTCTTACAGGAATAGTTGATCTCCAAACATTTCTCGATACCCTTGTTATTGTTAGGTTCTCCAGCGCACCAGTGGGTATACAGAAACACAGTTCCGTCACTCCACATCCAATGTCCATCCTAAAGAGTGAAGAGAGAGAGTGAATACAAATAGTGCACTACAGTTGTCAGACTTCAGGAAGAAGCCAATTAAATTCAGATTTGAAGTAAAACCATCTTCATTAGAAACCTTGCCTTTACTGTTTAAAGCTGAATTTGTATTTTTTAGACAGAGACAAAGGTCTCTTTACACTCTCTTTACAAAAAATGTTGGGTTATTTTTTCAGTATGTTGGTAGTTTTCTTGTGCTACCCAGAGCTTGGGTCAGACGTAACAAACCAGGGAGTGTGTTATTTATCGCAGGCTTTTGCCACAGGTCACTTCAGGAGAGAGCGCAGCACCATCAAAATGGTGTAGGCCTATGTCTTCTGTAAAATACAGGTTTGTGTACGTTTCATTTTATCTTTAAATTCGTTATTGTGCTGTATATTGTTTACATTTTATGCAAAGCAACATACAAAGGCGCGATGTGAATCACCTTTTACACTAGTGTCGCATGATTTGCGTCAGTCTTTTCGGCTGATGGAAACGCCTGATGCCTTGCATAAAATTTTATTAAAAAATATACAGAACATAAATGCGTAGGCTATGATATTAAAATATGTTCTCAGAACTGTGCACTGATTGTTTATGGATGTTATGTAGTCAGTCAAAGCATATTTCAGCTACGAGTGAAACGCAGGGTGGCGGTCTAAAGTTCTCCCGCTGAACACCCCCCCCCCCCCCCCCCCCATCGTTGAAGTCAGTACCTGATTGCCTAATCCTAACCCCACCCCTAATCCCAACCCCTACCCCACAACTAATCCTAAAGGGTGGAACTAATTTTGCAGGGTTGAAATTCGGCACAACATCTGTTCGAGATCCAACGCCGTTTACGGTGGAAACTGGGAAAACAGAGACTTGTCGATTGCACTTGAATTACTTATACATGTTTATTTTTACTTCTAATATTTCTTAAACGAGCTTAAATGTTGTCAATATGTATAAAAAATTATATAAAATATACTGTACTGTAAAATATGATTGAAAATGAAGGAAATTATCATGCAAGCCATGTATCGAGCAACCCAATTAGCTGTAAAATGAACCCAGCATGAGTTCTGTCCTTTATTTATCCAGCCCTTGGGTTGTTTTTAACCCAGTATTCTTTTAGAGTGTAGGACACACATCTGAACTTACTAAAGCACTATGAGCACCAATCCAAGTACGTGTGGAAGAAGAAGGCAACAGACTCAGCAGGAAATCATTTTCCAGTTTTTCACGCACAGATGCGAGGTTCCCTCCAAGACTTTGACAGTTTTTCTAAAGAGACAGAATTTTTTGTCAATATACAAAATCAAATGTTTTGTAGCATAAAGCAAAAGTGACAACATTTTAGACATTTGCAAACAAAGTCTGTTCTAATTGATCTATTGATAAAATCCTCGTAACAATTTGCACTAACAAGTAAAGTTAAGTAAATTTTACTGATACTGCTCTGTACAACTTGCCTGTTATCAAGTAAAATCTACTTACTATTGAACTTCACATTCATTTGACATTTAATTGAAGTAATTAAGTAAATATTACTTAATAATATTTAATTTATTTAATTTCACATATAGAATAAAGTAACATCTACTTAACTAACTTTAGTAAATTTAACAAAATGAACTTTTTACTCAACAAAATATCACTGAATTAAACCACACATTTAAAGTGTATGCTTTACTTAGAAATATCTAAATAAATAATACAATAAATATTGTATAAATTCCATACTTTATCTAAGTACATAAAATTAACAAACTACATGAACACAGAGACCATAATACTTGGTACACAATGACAGGTAACATTCGATAGATCGTTTTTGAGTATGACTGTGTTATTTTGTGTGGAAAATTTATCCAGATGTCACAAAACGGCAAGTTGTAAACCTAACAACAAAAGTGATGATAAAACAGAGTAAATGCAGCTGGAAAACAGTGAAAAATAAACCTTATTTATTATTCATGCCCCAGTGCATGATGGTAACACCAGTATTATAAAAGTTGAGTAGGTTTTACTTAATTTTATATCATTGATATCACCGGTTTAATTTCCACAAGCTTGAATTAAGTACTTATATAGACTTTAATTTGTTTTTTTTATTCTTGCCTGAACTAGCTTTTCCATGTAGAAATTACATTTGTTTTTTTCTGTAGTATTTACTTCACCAGAGAATAATTTGTATCAGTTTAAATGAATAATTTGAATGCACTTATTGTGTACATACATGTCTTTACATCTGTCTTTTAAGATGTACTTAAAGACACCTAATATTAAGTTTGACCAAATCATCTTGTTGTACACATTACCTCTGCTGTGATCCATTTAGCCGGATGAGAAAAGTACTTGTAGCATCCGAATCCAAATTTGATCCATGTAGCGGGGCCATCCAGTCCATCCAGTCCATTAACATCTCTTGTAATAGTCACTGCAAAGAATTTGTTTTTTATTTTTTTATTTATGTAGCTTATTTTATGTTTGTGTGATAATTTGCTGAAAATATGTGTACTTTATACACTGTACACTCCTTAATAACCATATAATTATTAGTCAATAGAATATTTCATATTTCCAAAATGTTTAGGTTTTTACAAAATAAATGTCTTGGTTACCTTCTGTATTCCCCATGGAGAAGATAATGAAAAGAAGCAGACAACTTTTCAGTATTGCCATGATGAACCTGAAATTAATAAGCAGGAAAAGTTCAATGTCTGCATGCACTCATACGCTGCACACTGCGATTCTCAATGCATTTAAAAGACAAAGCTCAAAAATACTTCAGGTAGAACATTTATTCAGAAGGTTTCTGTTCCAAAAACTCACCTTGGTTCACCTTGGCTACCCCTTTAGCAGATTTTGTGAAGAGCCAGAGCCTGTGCAATACAGTTACATTCTCATATCTATTGAGTGAAGAGGGGTAATATTTATACACATAATATCAGGAAGTAACAACCGGTGTCCTGTGCAAAGAACAAACGTTACCATTTATGGCATATTAAAGGGTAACTAACCCTCTGGTCAGAGCCTGACTCCACCCACTGGCAATATCTGAATAATACTGGAAAAGTAGGCAGAGCCCAGTGGAGAGGGGGCGTGCATCTGAGACGCATCTCTCTGTAGGCAAGGGCGTGGTTAGCTGATTCCCTCTGAGGTCACCACCCACCACAACTTCCAATAGGAAAATTCAACTGCAGTAGCCATTGTTCAACCTGAAGAGGGCAGCACTCAGATGTTTTTACACCATATATTGTAGAATTAAAACACTTTAAACCCAAATGTCAAAAAAAATTACTTGAATCAATGAACAGCATTAATAAAGCCCCAGTTTTACAGATCATTAACTAAAAAAAGTTGTCTGAGGGTTTAGTTACCCTTTAAGAATGATAGAAAGGTCAAATGTATGTGTGTGTCTTGAGTTGTTTGCTTGCGAGTGTACCAGGGTTCGAGGTTCTTAAAGGGGTGGTTCGGGATTTTTGACATCGGACCTCATTTTTAAGTCAGCCTGGTTGTTATTCATCAGTGGAGACATTTTTTTTTAAAAATTATCCAGTCCTTATATTTGGATAGTTAGCCGATGCTAGGCTAGCGCGAGTTAATGGTAGATGTTAGCTAGCCATTAAAAACCGTTTTACCCACTCCACAGTGCACCAAACGCAAATCAATTATAACACTAGACTATCGATGCAAATGTCCGTTGAGAGAATAATGTTAGAAATCAAACTTACCTTTCATCACAATGATCCCAAAGGAACTCGTTTCTCAGCAGCTGCGGAATTTTACTTTGCTCCGGTTAGTAATGCGGCAAAAAGTAAACAGAACAGAAGCGCACTACAGTCGTTACATCTAGCTTAACGTTACCGGCTCACTCGGTTGCCTAGGTAATCAATATCACTCCGCTGCTGCTGTAGACAAGGCTTATGATTACAGGGAACAAATTATAACTAATGCAATGTGATGAAAGGTAAGTTTGATTTCTAACATTATTCTCTCAACGGACATTTGCATCGATAGTCTAGTGTTATAATTGATTTGCGTTTGGTGCACTGTGGAGTGGGTAAAACGGTTTTTAATGGCTAGCTAACATCTACCATTAACTCGCGCTAGCCTAGCATCGGCTAACTATCCAAATATAAGGACTGGATAATTTTTAAAAAAAAATGTCTCCACTGATGAATAACAACCAGGCTGACTTAAAAATGAGGTCCGATGTCAAAAATCCCGAACCACCCCTTTAACCAAAAAAAAAAAAAAAAAAAAAGGGTAAAATTTACTTATTTTTTCTTTTGCACGTTTTTGCACTCCTATTTTTTAAGTTAATGTGACATGTATGGACATTTAACCAAGTTAGGTAAAATTAACAAAGACCATAAGTAAATTTAACTGGGCCAGTTAGAATTTGTGGAGTAATTTATACTTACTCATTTGAAGTTTACTTTGCAATAGTAAGCCTTTACACCACAAATCAAAGAAATCAAACAGTCAAAATAAACCCATAAGTTAAATTCATTAAACAAAACCTTGTGAATCACTCAGTTAATCCAAAGTAAATTACATGCAAAAAACAGCTCCTCTGTTCAAACACTAGGCCTGTAGCATCCTCGTGCTGCAGTAATGTGGGGGAACAAACAATATACAAACAAACAAAAAAGGAAAAGAAAACTAGTCCACTCCAAGGGCCTTTCCCATTTCTTTTGGGCCTGATTACCAGCTCAAGCACCTGGGCGGACTAGACAATATAGCCCAAAAAAAAAACAAAAAAAAAACATCAAATACAACAAGAGCAATAAATGGGCTCTGTGGAGCTGAAAATACAAGCATTAAAACACCTTTATTATTCATATTAAAACAATCACCTCATGTTAAAACTATTTAATACGTCAAATCAACTCATACCTGTCTCCAAGATCCAAACAAATCCACATGCGAACCTCTCGCATACGAACACCACGAGTGTTGATCTATTTCCACCGGCCAGAAACAAACGCACCTACTATTTTCGTTCCTACACCTGATATTTATACTTGGCTAACCCATAGACAGTATTACAAATGGACACACCGACCCCATTGGATTCAATGAAGAAAAGTGAAGTAAATTAGAAGCACTCACTTCCTGATGGCTGAGCGTACTGCGCAAACTCAAACCGAGCTTGACGACGTAGATGTGACGTGAGCAAGCCGGACTCGTCTCGCGCTAACGGTAATTTCCTTTCACTGTCCACGTTTTGATTTCGGCTAATCAATTTTGGCGAATGCAAACAACGTGATTATTGTTCATGAGTCTAACATCCAGCCACGCAAGAAAACATGTAATCTACCTGAGGGAATAATATGCTCAAAAAACATTTCTGATTATTATTAATGTTTTAAAGCTTTTAGAAAGTACATAGAAAGCTTTTGTAACATTATCTTAACTGTCACTTTTGATTAATGTAATGCATCCTTGCTGAATAAAAGTAGGCAATTACTTTCTTTATTTTTTTTCCCAAAAAATAATCTTACTACCCCAAACGTTTGAACTGTAAGCCTAGTGTATTATGTTAAAAAAGCTTTCTATTTTAGATAAATGCTGTTATTTTGAACTATGGTTTGTTTGTAATGTGACTTTTTTCATGTATGACATTAAAATTATTTTTAGAATTAAATACATAAATAGGTTAAGCAATACAAATGTGTTTATGTCTGATAACCTTTTAAACACAAACTTAACTGCAGACACTGAAATGACGTACACTGTGTGATACAGTACAATATTTTGAGTGTCCCTCATTTTCCTATATATAACCACGATTGTCCCGCATTTTCCTTTTCTGAAGTTGGCAACCCTAACTGTCACACACACACATGCAGGAATACAAACAAACGCAAGCATGCACACACACTGACATCCACACGCACAGACACACACCCATACACACACATACAAATCCACATGCACAGACACACACACACACACGCACACACATGTACGCACGCATACTTACACGCACACACACACACACACACACACACACACACACACACACACACAGACACATACACAAACACACACACATACACACACACACAGACAGACATGCTCATACTACTACTTTTTTTAGGTATATACATAAACACGCAATACAGCCAAATTGCTCCACGTCATTTATTTTTGTGGAAAGCCAGTCTACATCTAGTTCTTATCCTTTTTTGGCCTTCAAACGTCTTGAAATGCACATATTAGAGAAATAAAAATGTTTAACCCCATAACAACTTCAAATTTATGACCTCTTTGATTATAAAGCCCTGTCTACAGCCATATATTAGGCCTAGATCAATAATGAATGTGTACATATTGTGAATGAATTTAATAAACTTAGTTGCCTAGCTTTCCTGGTAGCTTTGTCTGAGAAAATGATTCATAAATCAACCTATCAGTTGACCCTATGTTTACTTTCTTCACTGATAGACAAACGTGAAAAGCCTATAGCCTATCAGTCAAAGCTCAGCTTTAGGAGGGGAAAAGACAGAGGAAGATAAAAACAAAGAGAAAAGAGTGTGATGCTGATGAGATGAGAAAAAAAACAGCTACCCGCACATGGTTTTAAAGCTATTGTTATCCAATTTTTTTGGCCTTCAAAACATCTTAAAATGCACATATGTAGATCAGAGGAATAACAATTTTCTCGGGGGAGCATGCCCCCGAACCCCCCTGAATACCTCACATTCGGGACCTCAGTGATTATAAAACCCTGTGTAACGGATTGTATATAGTTTGTTAAATTCCTGCATAAATGGGGTCATCTGCTGGTGTCACTTGGTATTGCACCACTGTGCTAAAAATAGCGAATTCTGGGTAAACCACAGCAGAACTTTTGATAACTGCTGTGGTAAGTCGCATGTTAAATGCTGCAGAGACAATAATAGCCTAAATGCTTTAAATTTCACTACACAATGTTTTATTTCACTGTATTTTTGTTGTGATATAACTAAGAGATGAATGCCGTTTGTTTAACGTCGAGTGAGTCATTAGTTTTAGAGTTGAATGTAGTGTTGCATGGCTGCTGCTAATGCTATTCCTCCGTCTGATTTACTGTGTGTTGTGTAGGGCTGTTCTATTCTCTGTTTGCGATGTCATGCCATTCCTGATTCGTTTTGGTTTCCCCTTGTGCAGGTAATATATTGAATTTGATGTTTATTTTTGTTATGTGAAAAATGTATGTTATAACAGCAATATTCCTGTTGAAAACACTTTGCTGTTTTATATACTGTTTTCATATGGCCGAAATGCTTTAGAAGTTGGAGATTTTATTTATTTTATTTTATTTTACTGTGGAAAAGACAAAGAATTGTGAAACATGTATATTTGTACTTTTGTTTAAAAAAAAAGCATCATTCCACTATACGATCACATTTGAACCAGTTTAATAAAAAAAGAGCAGAACTTTTGATAACTGCTGTGGGCTGTTCTATTCTCTGTTTGCGATGTCATGCCATTCCTGATTCGTTTTGGTTTCCCCTTGTGCAGATGCTCCACATACACAATGAGACTGATCCATAGAGGACCGTCACACCTGCCATATGCATGTTACTGAATGAATGAATGAAACTAGTTAATAATGAGCATTAGACCATAAACTAACCTTTTTTTTTTTTTTTTTTTTTAATCATACCCTCATTGGGGGCTGAGCCCCCCTAAAATGAAAATCCTAGAATCGCCCCTGGTACTCGTCACTGCCTTGAAGCGCGAAAATCAGCCTTTTAAAGTCCGCGTGAACCGGAAGTTGCAAACGACTTTTCTCCAGTGCTGTGACGTATTTCCCAGTGAAAAGGAATATTGAACAGAGGGCAGGGTTTTACTCTAGCGCTTCTCCTCTCCATCTCTCGCTCATTACAGACTAATGGTTTGAGGGGAGTGGTTAAGCGTTTCCCAACCCAAGTCCTCAAACCTACGTCATCAGAGAATTCCAGACCGGAAGTAACTTTTCAGACTTTGATTAAAGATTACGACGGCAAACAATTTTTTTCTGTGTTTTAACTTGCACGGATTAATTGTTCACCACAAGACTAGTAATATGCGCTAACAAAGTAAATAGGGTCAATTTTGATTTCAGTTGGACTTTAAAGGGTCATTTCACCCATTTGAACATTGTTTTTTATTTAAAGTGGGTCATATATGTAGTCGAAATGTAAAATAATTTTTGAATTTGGTGCCTTCGTGACCGAGAAAAGACAAAAAATAACTTCAGAACGCATTTGTATGAAAGACAACAACTCCCACAATGCACCACATTGCACAGCTCCGCAAGCCACTCCCACTAATCCAGAAAGCGCATATCTGCCTATAAGAGAAATCACTCTTCCGTCTACAAGGCTAGCTACCACCAGAGCTTGAAATTCATTTCACATTCACACAAAATGTCTAGTTAGTTGGCGAACTCATTAGTGCATTACTCCTCGTTTGTATTTCTTTCGAAAAGGTGAATTATTGCATGGTACCTGGATGTTCAGTCAGAACATATGCGGTGCGAAACTAGGATAGTTCTCAACACAAACGTCCGTGTCCTCGTCTGATTCAGAGATTTCGTCCAGGAGAAATTGTCATCGTTGAAATTCTTTGCCGCAGACGGACTCTATCTCTGTGTTCGTAGCGGTTCGTAGTTGCATAGTGAGATCACCGGCGCCACCAGTCCGCCCTAACTCGAGCCAGTCCGGGCTCCTCGTCCGCGGCAGGCAGGTCTTCTGCCTCGGCTGCTCTTCGCTATAATGCGGCTTGTAAAGGTAGCCACAAACACCTGATTCAAGCATCAGACTTCCGAAATCCTCTTCTTCTATATCATATTGAGCACTCTCCTCCGCTATTGTCATAACTTTACATCTGTCTCCACAGCGCCTGTTAGCTTAGCTTCAAACAAGATGGAGGATATTGCTTTCAGTTTCAGAGAGTAAAGTCCCACCCACTGATCTGTAATAGGTCTGTAGCGTGAGCGTGCCCCACCCTGGGAAAGATGAGAAACTAGTGTCTGTAGTCTTAACAGAAATCCCCCCCTCTTACCCTTCCTCCTACAATGACACAAAATGACGATTTTTGCGTCATTGTAGGAGGAAGTGTAAGAGGTAAATAACAGATTTCTCTCGTCTCAGGGGAAAATGAGAGAGTGTTGCACGACCATTCAATAGTATGACTGGGTTTCTAACAATGCAAAGCTTAATGCAAATGGGTGAAGTGTCCCTTTAAATTTTAACTGACTGTTGGGCCGTCACATTCTTCATCTAGCAAGGATACGCGAGAATTGCGTTTAATTTACCTCAGCTCAGATACGTAAATATTCAAACACAACCTACAACTTCCTTGTCTAATTTATTTGAACATCTTCTGGTCAAGTATGACAAATATTTAACTTTATGCCAAAAGTATAAAGCCAAAATGACTTTAATTATGAGTAATTGATTTCAGCAACTTAAAGGGATACTCCACCGTTTTTTCATATGTTATTCCCTTAACTAAGACGAGTTGATACACACCTCTCTCGTCTCAGTGCGTGCACTCAATCGCTCTCGTGCACGTCGACACTTTTATAGCACTTAACTTAGCCCAGTTCATTCATTAGGATCCAAACAGAGATGAAGTTAGAAGCGACCAAACACCTCCACGTTTTCCCTATTTAAATACAGTTACACGAGTAGTTACACGACCAAGTATGGTGACACAAAATAAAACGTGGCACTTTTCTAAGCGGGTAAAAATGATAACTATAATGTATGGCGGAATAGCACTTGAAGTTGGGAGCACTTCGACATTTTAGTCATTTAGTCATTCGACAGAAGTGAGAGGGAGAGGATTTTTCAGGAGTGACTTTTTACTGCGCAGAGTCGAAGTGCTCCCAACTTCAAGTGCTATTCCGGCATCAACTATATATCAGGTTGTGAGCGTGAGGCACAAACATGAGCCCAGCACTTCTCATAATGAAAAGACTTTTGAATGTTTTGTTCAACAATAACTTTATGCTTTCAGTCGCTATGTGATAGCTCAACGTGAAAAACTGTTAATGATAAATTGGCTGCTTTTTTGATGCAGTTTGAGTCCCGTGACAAGTATCTTAATCCCTTATGTTTTCATCTCTACAATAATATCAGCATCATGTAGTGTAAATGTTTAATTGTAATGGACGTATTGCACAGGCTTTTTGAATCGACGAATGTCTCCGTCTGTTTATTTGGCAGTATAAAACTTCAGGTCAGGTTTATTAAGATATTAGATATGCAGAAGGCCACACAGCAACTTTTCGGCATTGCACCAAGCAAAACTCGATCTTAATCATTACAAAGAGTAAAGATCAAGTGCCTAACAAGGTCTACGTGTGTTAATTCGAATAGCTTGTTTTCCCCCACGGCATAAATGGGTGTGACGGTTTTTTTTAGGCGTTCCCAGTAATGCCGACAAGCTGTGTCTGAAATCGTCCCCTATACCCTTAAATAAGGTATGGATTGCCACTGCTGTCACTAATAGCCGTTTGTCTGCTGTCTGTTAGCCATCACGTCACCTCAGCTAATCACGCCTTTTTGCTTTTTGCCCATATGCCCATATTTTTATACTGTCTATGGCTCCGAACCACTGATTCGAAACAAAAGATTTGTAAATGTTTAGAAAGTTTCATGAAGCAGTGTTTTGAAAATGCCCAGCACCATGCAGATTAATGTATGTGGTTACTCTGTATCATCAAAACAAGGACAACAGTCTCAGAAGTTGAAATTATCTTCCAGCCTTTGATCCGGTCTTTAAAGATGTAATATTTGTAATGTTTATGATGAACAACTTTGACTCTTTTATTATACCCTTAAATTATCATTTAGGCCTATGCATGATTCATAGCTGTTTATCAGTTCAATAAGTAATATTTAGTTTTCTGTTCAAATACAGGAATTTATTGGTGTGACAGTTTTACACTTGTGGGGTTGCTGCATACAATTATAGTTTACAAGAAAATGAAAACAGCAAGATAACATAATTTAAGCAAAAATAAAAACACTGCAGTTAAGAAAGAAATGTAAAATGGATGACATTAAAGAATAAAATGAAATAATCAAGAATACTGGCCCAATGGCCCAACACACCAGATTTGATTAAAGAACCCTTTACAATCAAGCTCAGAGGCTAAAGCATTTCAATCATTAAACAATTTCACCATGCATAGTTTAAACCGGAAATAGGCCTATTTGCTACAATATTTCTGATTTCTGTTCTGTTTTCTCTGTTTAACCTCTTGCAGCTCTGACGTCATTGACCAGAAGAACAGCAGCAGCTGCAGAAGCCACGCCCATCAGTGCAGTGACGACCAATCGCAGCACAGCTTCAACTGAATCACAATAGGGGGCGTGGACAAAAAAAAAAAAAAATCACTACGATGAATTGAACTGAGATTTTAGTCTCTGTCATGAACTCAAAAAGATCTTGTTTTCTGCTCCATACAAGAAAAATAAAGTAAAAACTCTTCAGAAAGACACACGTACATGATGAAAGATTCTCCTAATTCTCCTAAAATCAACCATTTAATTCAGTGAATAAATGGCAGTGAATAAATATCAGCGCTGACATCAACTAATATCATCATCAGTGCTGTGGTACCTGCACATGTGTGACAGAGTGTGTTGATGTCCAGATGTGTGGTCTGGTTGCTGATGGGATTGTTCAGCACACAGCTGTAGGTGTTTTTATCCTGATATTCCACCTCCAGAGGTAGAGAGAGACTGATGCTGAGATCACACACACTGATGCTGGACAATACACTGATTCCTGCGTACCAGGAGAGAGTCGCATCACACACATTCAACACTGATGAACACACCAGTGAACATGATGATGGTGATGAAGAACAGTGTGAACAGTCTCTGCTGATGACAGGAACAGGCAGACGAGCTGAGAAAGATAAGATAAACAGAAATATGGGTAAATCTACAGAGTTATTTTTGGTTCATTGTGTTGATGAGCAGTGATTGTGTCTGTCATCTTAAACTATAACATTATTAAACATTTCAATATGTAAATATCTAATAAAACAAGAAGCACAGGAGGAATTACATCTGGACTCACCATAGACAGAAACACTGAATGATTTTGATGACAGTTTCGCTCCACTTATATCTAGTTGATAAACTCCAGCATGTTCAGTTGTGGTGTTTGTGATGGTCAGAGATCCAGTTTGATCGTCCAGCTTCAGTCTGTCTCTGAATCTCCCATCAGGACCATCATCATATGTGGAGAAGATTTGCTTCTTCTTTTTAATTTTAGCTATCAGAGAGTTTTCAGCTCCAAATGTCCACAGTATATCATCGTCTTCATGTATTTTATCAACAGAAGTGTGTAAAGTGACAGAATGTCCCTCCATCACTGACACTGACTGTATTTCATTTGTTTCGGCAGCAAACACTCCTGATGAACATGAACAGGTTTTCAGATTAATGCTCATGTTGGTTTAGAAAGTCTGAGATCAGTTTGTAACCTTTAACATCAGCAGAGACTACAAACTAAAGACAAGGCAAGTTTGTTTAAATTGCACATTTCATACACTATGATAATTCAAAGTGCTTTACACAGAAAGGAATTAAAACAATCACAAAATAAAAGCAAGGAAAATGTACAGTTATAAAAGGAATTAAAAGAGTAAAAAGATGATACATAGATACACTTCACATCTGGCAAAACACTGGTGTATCATATTTGTACATCTGTTTGTTTTACTGTGAGATTTCCCCATGGTGATTACACTGTGCGTAAGAAATCTATTTTACGTCTCCAATAGACCGGATTTTCCCCTAAAATCGGACAGGACGAGCTCTAGCTCTGCCCTCGGGTTCACCCCATCAGTCGCACCCCAAAGATTTGTTCGGAAGCTCTAGGAATGGAAGTGTGTGTGTGGAATGGAAGTGAACAGACAGACGTGTGAGAGTCAATAACTTCATCTTTTAATGTGTTTTAAAATGATCTGCTGTAGAATCAAATAAAAATTATATGATAAATTTAACAAGTTTAAATATGCTGTATATATTCAACACATTTCAAATGACTGAATTTCCAAGACTTTTATAGTTGTATAAAATGATTTAAATATATTTTTTAGACATTTCTTGGGATGATTTGCATTTGTATCTTAGAGATTTGATCACAGCAGATGAAAATAAACTGTCAAAATAATTCGAACCGCCGCAGGAGTTTATTACTCTGAGATGTGACTAAATTACAGAAATTTTTACTTACCGATCAGACGGCAGAAACACAAACAGAACAAAACAAACATGTGAAACATTTTCTGATGTAATAACACTAGCACAACTGATCTAAACAAACACAACAGAAGTAATGTGAGCAAGACCTCCCCCGACAGAGTCTGACCCTACTAATGCACACACACACACACACTTTTAAACTATGTTCCTATGCCCAATTTACATTTACAGAAAATTAAAAATTACTTTAAAAAATCCTTGCTGCTAGTCGAGTTCCCAGCATGCACTGCGGCAGGAATGAATGATGTAGTTACTGTGAGTGAATCTCATTGTTGTAGTTTACTGTTACTCATTATGAGCAGCTCCTCGTCTTTCCAATTGATACTGAGTTATTCCAACTTTAGTTTAATAATTGGTTTTATAGATTTAAAATGTTGCATTCAAATTGCATAGGCTACAAGTAGTTGCCTTACTGTGTTAAATATGTAAAAACAGAAGAATATTGTCTGTATATTGGATTAATAACTTTTCATCGTAAAATAAAGCTTAATTAGTTATTTTAAAATGGTTGTTTATTTATTCAGTAATCAATTTGAGTATATATGGAAAAAGTACAGAGTTAAAAGATCTGATCTCACAGTTTTACTGACGTTCATCTTCTGAGTCAAACTGAAACTGCTGCGGTCGGGTTTCTTCAGAAATGTGGTTTGATCTGTTAGTGGACAAACATCTTAGGTGAGAAAATGGCCGTTCAGAGTTTTTGTGTTTAGTTTGTAGGTGAAGAGCTTCTTCCTGTCATGCTTTTAATCACACAAACATGTTGAGCATGCTGAGAAACTGAGGGAGAAACGCAATAAATACACCATGATCATATAACACTGCCATTCAATAGTTTAGCTTGTTAAAGTTAATATTTTTTTGTTTTTAGAAATTGATACTTTTATATTACGTTAGTATAAAAAATATTTTTTTTTTCCATTCTTGTACTCAGTTTCCACTGAGGTGCTTTATTACAGGTGAAAATATGTCAACAGCTCCACTTATACGGTTATTATACACATTTTTTCAGATTTTATTGTAAAATATTTTAATACTGTTTCTGGATAATGAAAGCTAATGGAAAACTCTCAGGTCTAGTAAATAAGCCAACATGTGAAATTTACACTCACTGTTAAAAAAAGACACTTTTGTTCTATTGACTTAATTGCTGTTGTTTATGTTATAACTAAAGTATGTTTTTTTATCCAATCATCACGTCATTCCAACCAGCTGTCTACAATCAGTACTCAACATGTCTACCCAATCAGCAAAGTGAGTGGAGGCCTATAGGCTATATATACGCAGTCAGCTCACCTATGTTTGTTCTTCGACAGTTTTCAGCATCCCTCCACCACCCTGTGTCCGAGTCCTCACACTCGACTGGTTACTTTCCTAACCAGGAATACGGGGGGGAGTTGGCTACTCTGGGTTCGGGCCAAAATCCCGAGCTTGGAGCCCTCTCCTCGGACAACACACCAAATACGCTTACTACTTTACTCTATCTGAATATGTGTAAGTGTGAACTCGTGAAAAACATTTTCTAGAGGTTTATTTATTAGTGGTGGCGAGATGAAGCCCCATGAAGCACTGAAGCTTTTCAGTCAAGTGGTTCACAAAAGGGTTCATTTCTCGAGGCTTCATTTGCTCACAATCCCACCTGGTGCTCAAAGAGTGTAAAACAAGCAGACACATTACAGATGACCTGATGATCTGTGATACACTGTATTTTGCTCAAGTTAAGGCTTAGAAATCGGTGAAAAAAAGAAAAAAACCTAATCTATTTAAATGATTATAATGATTGTATAATATACAAATGTGTGTAAATCAATACTTTGGTCATAATAGGCAGGAGGGGCAATATTTATTATTTAAAACTGGAAAGTGGTTGGGTTTAAACTATTGGTTTAAATATCTGTCAAAATGTTGTGCCAAGATTCGAACCACTTCCTGAACCAGTCATATACAATCATTACTTTCTTCTCTTGTAGTCATTTGACATGACTTCAAGATCCCGGGATTTCTCGACACATGCTCCGAAGCCTCGGCACAGAACGTAACATCACTATTATTTAGTAGAATCCCACGGGTGTGAGTGACTGCAGGTTTGATTTGTCCTGCATGCAAACCCCACATTATTTCATTCAACTAATTATTAGTGATCTTAGAATTATAAGGTTCTATCTCCGTTTAGGGTAGTTCTGAGAGATTGAGCATCAAAGTTTTTACATCCCAGCTGGCAATGGAGAGATGGAACCTTTTTCTATTATTAATAACTACTAACAAAATATTTTTTTTTTACAAAAATAACACCACACAGGCATTAATAAACACCTAATGGATCAGATTATGTCAAAAACTCAATTTCTACCAAAAGTGGAGATAGAACCTTATAATTCTAAGCTCACGTATTGGATAGTCAAACTGTAAATATGAAAATAAATTAAATATTTTTAATTAAAAAATGAAATAAATTTTCCATTCTTTTGAAGTGGTGATATTCATAAGGAGTGAAAATGTGCAATGATCTCTTGGTTGTATGAATGCACATATGCAGTGTATGAATCAGGATGTGGTTTGTTTCTGTATGATGTTCTTTGAGTTGTTGAAGATCGTCTATGAGACTCATGTATGTTTGTCTGATTTTCCTTCCTGCTAGAAGGGTTGGAGTGAAGGCTGTCTCCCTCCACCCTGAAAGTGTGTGTTGCACATCATGATGCAGTGGATTCTGTGAGAAAGCACGGCCTGTCTGCTTCAGTCTGTCTCTGAATCTCTCATCAGGACCATCAAGTGTGAAGAATCCATAATTTCTGGTTTCAGCTATAACATACTTTTCAGTCTTCAAGTAGCGGAGATAGCGTGGGTGCTTGTGTGCGGCCGCCCCAGGGCCCGTGCCAATTAGGGGCCCCTCAAACGCCGCCGATCCTGTGTCACTGGACAGGGACGGGGCCCTCGCCAGGTGACACATTGCACGGGGCCCTGGCAAAGTAATATATTGCAGATATTAGCTGAAAAAAGCTAAGTACTGCATTAGCTAACGTTGAGATAATCCAACTCTTGTTATGAAACGTAACAGTCACTTAGGATGGATCGTTAAGATCGTTAAGCAGACAACAAAATGGTAAGAAAAAAAATCATCTTTGAAAATGTATATTTTAGTTCAAATCGTTATAAATCAGTTGTTTTTCTCAAAGTTTTCATCCCGGTTAAGTTTTCACGTAGCACCTGTAGCTTACCTATGGAGTTGTAAACAAACTTTGTGTTCAGTATATATAATAGTGCCATGTCAATTACAGTATGTAATGTGGCACTGATTGAGCGCACTTTGCCTGTTCAGCACCATCGCTGTCTATCAGACGTCGCTGTCCGTGGTGCTGAAACATTTTTACTGGCAAACTGTTTTCTTTGTTCGTCAATACAAACTTGTCAAAAAATTTGGCTTTTCTTCGTGTTTTATTTAACATATACCGGTAAGCTTACTTGGCTCAACAAGTGACACATTATTACATATGCATTCATCAGATATTTTACGTTTTTTTTTAAACAGTTTTAATTTTAAAATGACTTGGTAGCAGTCATACCCCATGATGAAGCTCCACCCCCACTGTACTGAGAGTCTAGCTCCACCCCTGCGTATACTTCATACTTTTTAAGACTTCTTGAAGGTAAAATTTTTTGTCTTAGAAATGGATACTTTTAGGTCACGTTAGTATATTTAAACTTTTTTTTTTTTTTACATTCTCAGACTGGATCTCTGACCATCACAAACACCAGAAACACAGACTCTGTACTCTATAAACTACAGATGAACAGCAGAATTATAAAGAGCTTCAGTATTTCTGTCATTAGTAAGTGTAATTTAGTCATTCACTGCATTTCACCGTATCCCCCAGAGTTAGTGCATTACTCATTAAGAGAATAGGGACAACCCTTTTAGATCACACTCAAAAAAATTACTCAATTCAATTATGGACAGTGGTTACACACAAGCAAATTATTTTTTATTAACATTAATGTAATTTTTTGAATCTATGTAAGCTCCTTGTGTTGTGACAACACAACTGAATGAGAAAGAATCTATGTGAAATAGTAAACGTCCAACCAAGTCAATGGAATTGCTTCCCTGTAACTTAAACCGGTTAAGTTTAGTGAACATGCTTTAGTTTATTTTTAACTGCACTGAAAAATAAAAGTGTGTAGGATTTACATGATTTCTCAAATGAATTTCTAGACTATTAGCTAATAATAGCACATAATAACATATTAATTGCTAAAATGTATATGTTCTTCAGTCACAAATGATAAACTTATTTGAATCAGTCCACATCCTAACCAAATGCTCCACTCTTCTCCACAAGTAACTCACTGTAATGTAAATGGTTCTAATAATTCCAATGTAATTGAACATTAAAAACAATTACACACTGTCAAGTCTTCCCTTTTCCTCATTTTCTCAAAAACACATAAAAAACACTTAATTTCAACATTTATTCTATCTTAATTCAGCTATATGCAAAGCATGCTGGGAACTAACAAGCACCGCCCAGTTTCAGTTAATGCAACACAAATCATTCATGCAATCCAACACAAACAGATTAAGTAAAGTTAAATTTTACATATTTAAGCAGATTGAACACAATCAAATTAAGTTTGGACAAAATGTATAGCAATTGTGTTGCTTAAGATCATTTTAATGAAGCAATTTGAACAAGCAGCCAAAACATTTTATTTCAGTGCATGCGCCGGGTACGCCAACCATTTTTCCCGTCATTTGGACACCCTAAGTGCAATTGCGCCCTGCGCTTTAGACCATAAATATTAAATATGGCAGTGATAGGAGCAAATGTGTTTCTTTTGTTCATTTAAGTTATTTTTTTATTGGTCTTGTTATAATTTATGTTCCATATTTCTCTGTTTCTACAGTATGAGCTTCTGTGATAGATATTGACTGTCTATAAGTTACTCACATTTTTTGATTTAATACATTTCCTTATTATCATTATTAAATAATAATAAAAAAAATCTTATTTTGCAATGTTCTGTCATCTGCAATGTTTTAAATGTTCATCACAAAACATATTTCACTCCAATGAGCTGTTTATGAACATGAGAAAGTCTCCCGTGGGACAGAAAGATGGCAGAAATCCTCTGAATTAAGCTCTTTTATCACATCAGTCTCAATCCTCGTGATGCTGTGAAATCCCACATCGGTCAAGTTATCAGAAACAGCCTTCATTTGAAGAGATCGGATCTATTTTAAAACATCTGCTCATTTTAAATTGTTTTAAATAACCTAAAGGAATGATCTGATCATGAAGATCAAAATCTGTTTCCTAAAAAAGACACTAACTTGAGATATTTAGTAAAGTGTTCTTAACACACTGTAAGTAATATTGTATTGATATGGTATTTATGTCTAATATATCTGATCTTCCCATTTAAGTGGATTCTTCACTGTTATGAACAAACACTTTTGTGTGACACACATTTAATTGGTCAAAACTCTTTACTCCTGACTTTTCATCCAAAAACACTGCTCTTTTGTGTCATGTGTTGTTTCTTTTTAATCGGTCTGTCTCTTCATATCTTGTTTTTGTCAGATTCCACTAAACACATGCCAGAGAACTCAGAAATATGCCAGAGAACTCAGACCGGCCTTTGATAAAGAAAAACTCTCCCAATAACAGCCTCAGTATGAAACCAATGTGACATTTTTTTATTATTCAAAATTAATCAGTCATTTTTCTCCACATGTGAGCCTCTGAAATCCTCTGTGTGCAGATACATCTACTCAAAATCTCACATTTCATACCTGTCACCTGTCACTCAGTGCATATGATGAATACTGGATAAACCACTTTACTGTTTCTACAATTATTAGATAAAATATCTGATGAGACATGTCATGTATGGAGTGGACTATATATGACATGATACACTTTAGTTTTAATACTTTCTAAATGTTTCTAGAAACGTGTTTGTACCACACTGACAGTTTTGCTCTTTGATGTGACGCTTTTATTGCAGGGATAATCTCCACATTTATTTCTATTTGCTTATAATATACACTGTGCCTTATTTTTATGCTATACAACACTTAATTTCCCCTTAATTTCATCTCTGTTTTGTGTTATCTGAAGTAAATCTGCCCATCTTACTCTCTGATTGTGAATGCAAATGATCTGATACGGGTGATGATTTACCATAGTTGTGTGAGCTTATTGATTTTATTTTTTTAATTTGATTGGTATTTTCCTTCTTCTTTTTTCTTTTTTTTTTTTACGATTTTATTAGAGAATGTTCAGCTCTGTATGTTTTGTACTGCTGCTTTAAGCTTAATGCAAAACATTTGCTTCACTTCACTGAATAAAATAATTTAAAAAAATAACCAAAAATATATTCGTTTGTTGCTATTGTTGGGTTTGTTCAGACTGTAAAAATGAGACGACCAGAGCAGAATCGGCCAAGAACTTCAGTTATATGAAGTAATAGATGTGGACTTCTGACAAACAGATCAATGTCCAATGCCCTGCTAGATTCAACTTTTGCTCTAGAGACAGATTTACTAAACACGACAGATTAACATGAGAGCTCAGTCCCATTAAAGCGCTGATGGAAGTGGAAAGCTCTAGTCGTGTTAAATATGAAAGAATTCTGCTAATTTTCCATAATGTCCAACACATTTTACCAAGAGTTGAGATGCTGTAAATTAAACATGTTAGTAGGTGTGGAGCTCACACTACTATAATGCTGTTTTAGCAGCTGTTTAAAAATAAAAAATAATAAAAAAATCCACCAGATGGCGTCATTTATCAGTGTTAAATCAATATCATAGCACTGTTGATCAGAGTAGAAAGATGTAAATATCAGTACATCAGTAAAATCAATGACTACGTTTACATGCAGCCAATATCCGGGTTATGGTCGGGTTAAGGACACTATTTGGGTTTCTGAAACATTCGGAATAACCCGTTTACATGCGTGAGTAGAGAGAGTTACTCCTGTATACATGGAATTTGTAATCAATTGGCAATATCCCGATGTAAACGGCGACGCACGGTTAGCGTCTGGACGTACGGACAACCTTAAGACGCAATTTGCGTCATTTTCGATTCTTCTTCCTGTATCCAAAGACAACAACAGCAGCAGCACGCGGATAATGAATAGTTCGGGGCAGACAGTGATCGCCTTTGTTTGCGCTTTCCTCCTCGCTCCAAAAGTGTGGTGGGTCATTCCAGAATTGGAGGACATTTCATGTCCCACCTATGAAATTTCAAATAATCTATGTATAATATACAAAAAAATGAGTCACTGTGTAAAAAACACTTGTCCTGAAACTAAATATACATAGACTTGAAGATTTTTTTTTCCTAAATATTAATGAAAATAAAAAAAAGTCTATAGTTCCCACTTAAATGCCATTTTTCTCTTGTCCCACCTTCTAGATGACCAAATTGAATGTTAAATATAACTGTTAAAATACATTTTAAATATCCCTTTTTTTGCATGATTTTGTTTATATATGCCTCTTTTAATTGTTAAAGCATTTTTTTAATTGATATAAATATTTTAAATAATAGAAATGTTGCAATAAAGTTATGTCCCCAACATCGTGCAACCCTGTTACCGAAATATTTAGACTGGCAGAAGAAGAAGAAAAAAAACAGTGAGTGACATGATACACAGGAAATAACATCACTAAGCAGTTTGCCACCAGAATGGGTAGAACAAAGGTATATTCTCTCTTTGATTTTTCATGTTATTATACAATTTTTAGCCTTGATTGAATGTGTCACTCTAACAAATGCAACCCTGTTACACTTATTATCAGAATAAGACAAATTAATTTGAAGGTTTTCTTCTTCTTTTTTACATAAGTAAGTTTGTCCTAAAGACAACAGTTAGAGATAGCTAAACAGCAAGTTTCTATTCATGAGAAAAAGCTAACATTAGCATTAATTTGCAACCCTGTTACCATAATTAGAGTAACAGGGTTGAATCTCCTTCAGTCCACTCATAAGGGACAATCTATTATCAATAGTTCATGTGACCGGTCTTCATTTAATTTACAAACTAAATATTTAGCATCTTAATTAATAAAAATCAATATTAGAAGAATAAATTAATGAAATATTTAGTGCTGGGAAAAAATTAATCGCGATTAATCGCATCCAAAATAAAAGTTTGTGTTTGCATAATATATATGTGTGTACTGTGTATAATTATTTTGTATATATAAATACACACATATGCATGTATTTATTTAAGAAATATTTGCATGTATATACTGTATATACATTTATACATAATTTATATTATATATACATATAAATAATTTTTATATAAATAAATACAAATCTTAAATATATACATGCATATGTGTGTATTTATATATACATATATAAAATAATTATACACAGTACACACATATATATTATGCAAACACAAACTTTTATTTTGGATGCTATTAATCTCGATTAATTTTTTCCCAGCACTAGAAATTTTAAAAGAATAATTCCAGAATACAAAATAATGAAAGAAATATAACAAATGATAATAACAAAAGGAGAGAATTTGAGTGAAATATTAACAAATATTAACAAATATAACACCCATTACATTAAGCTAAATAATTAATATAATTTTGATTATAATTTAGCATACATTTCATGTTATTAATGTATTACCCTGTAACTTTTCGCAACCCTGTTACTTAAATTTCAACCCTGTTACCGTATAATTTTTATTAAAATAATAATAAATTACCTTTTTTAGCTCACAGGGGCTTGAGCTATTGTCATTACCGTAGTTTGAAGGATTATATGCATTATGCATTTTAGCAAATACTTGAAAATATATGCTGAAATCAGTCAAATAAAACATGTCAAAAGTAAAAAATTTGGCAAAGATGGAACTCAAAAGTTACTGAAATGAATTTAAATCAATCTAAATCAAGTGATATCTAAAATTAAATATTTATATAGAGTGATTGTGACTTTCTATACCTAATGGCAGGAAATTATATTTAAAAAAATCAATAAATATACTTTTTTCGGGTTCCTGAGTATTGGTAACAGGGTTGCATCCAGCACCAAAAAAAAAAAAAAAAAAGTACTATAAAAAGTGTGCCTTTGATACCTGAGCTGGACGAATCAAATTATTTAATGGTATATTGCCTGTTTTTATGAAATACATAATAAAAAATAGTAAAATAAAGGGCCAATTTTTCAAAATTATGGATGCCTAAATGTCCTCCAATTCTGGAATGACCCTGGTGCTGTGCTGCGTCTCGCCATTTTTACATCTACTTCTTGTTTACTTCCGGTATACTGCACGCGGGTTTTTGTATGCGCCGTCTCTACTCAAAAGACCAAGATTCCTTGCAAATAGAACATGCGCAGAACACAAATCAATGTTCCTTTTGATGGGGATATGCCGATACGCGTTTACATGACCAAATATTCGGGTTAGAAAAGGGGTACCCCAGGTATCATATCCGGGTATTTAAAAAACGGGATATGAGCATATTCGGGTTTTTGCCAAGCGGCAACCTCCCCGTCTCTCTCTTGAAACCAACACGGAAGTGAGTTAAACTGCAATTCGTTGACTGGCCGCTTGAGGCTGTTGTCAGAAGTGAGTCAAATCTGTATCTCCTCCATGTTAAAATGACCAACTTTACAGCAGAAAAAAACATGTTTACAGCCTGGTGTCTGTATGTGGCTTTGGTCTATACAGCTAATTTTGCCCTTCATGACAACTGTGAGGGGGGTGATTTTTTTTATAACTCTTCCGTTTAGTTGATTAATATTTAAAGTGCTGCAAGGGTGTGGCCACTTGAGTGACAGGTGGATTGCCGCTGATGTCATTGCTAGCCGTTTGTCTGCTGTTACCCAGCAAACATGCTCCTTTGGGGCCCGAATGGGGCCCTTGCGGGCAGCCCACTGTGGGCCCAGATACCGGCGTGAAATGCGGGGCACATGTGGGCCCCACACTATGGGGCCCAGGTGGGGCCCCATCGGGACAGCCCAAATTGTGGGCTGACTGTGGGCTAGCCCACACTAAGTAGAGTGGGCCCCCATTGGGGCCAGTTGTGGGCCCACAGCAAACCCCTTAGGGACCCGTGTGGGACCACTGTGGGCAGCCCACTGTGGGCCCAGATACCAGCGTGAAATGCGGGGCACATGTGGGCCCCACACTATGGGGCCCAGGTAGGGCCCCATCGGGACAGCCCAAAGTGTGGGCTGGCCCACACTAAGTAGAGTGGGCCTCCATTGGGACAAGTTGTGGGCCCACAGCAAGCCCACGCTGTGGGCAAAGTGTGGGTATACTGTGGGTACATTGGGTTAAGTGTGGGCATACTGTGGGAACACTGTAAAAAGTGTGGGCAAACTGTGGGTACACTGGGAAAAGTGTGGGTATACAGTGAGTACACTGGGAAAAGTGTGGGCATACTGTGGACGATGCAAAGATGTATTGTAATATACCTGTGGCCTTAACAAACAACAAGATTAGTTTGGTTGTACTTTGCATTTACCACAATACATGCAAAATAATTGCACTTGTTGAAAGTTGAAGTAGTACATTAAGTTGTATGTTTAAAATAATTTCATTTATTCACAGTCATGTAATATATATATATATATATATATATATATATACTGTATATATATATATATATATATATATATTAGAGGTGGGGATAGATTAATTTTTTAAATCTAGATTAATCTAGATTAATTTTGAAATTAATCTAGATTAATCTAGATTAAAATGGCTCATTTGAATTCTGCCGAAGGCATTCAGAATATGTGTGCTACCCAAATAATGACTATAAAAGTAGGCTAAGTCTTTGAGAACGGGTTTCTCAAGCCAGGTGGCGCATTAGACCAGGGGCTCATCTCCTGTTTCCAAAATGCATCACAAACTGCTTGAGAAAGCTGTTCTACTCATAGACTGTAAAAGGTTACTTCTGTACTGTTACCGTCCGTAGGCAACATAGGCCTATGTTATTATCAACTACTATAGGCTATCAATTAGGGATGGGCGATATGGCCTAAAATCTATATTTTGATATACATTGCAGCCTCTTGCGATAACGATATACAGTATATTATAATAAAACCATTTCAGAACAGGTTACACAGACCCTGCTAAACAACTGCTAATTTTTTTTTTTAAAGGGTATATGTAGTTTTGAGAACATATATTGTGCAAAACTGTAAGTATACAACATAATTTTGCAGATAAATAAAATTTAAGTACACTAGCTGCAGAGACTTAAGTAGGTCTAATGTTTATTATAGCTTTGAGCTTATGAAACCCCAAATTTAAAGTTATAATATTGTCTAACTGATGTCTTTTCAGTTAAAAAGAAACACAACAACGATTCTTAAAATCGGGCGTAGACAGAGATTATGTGTTAACGTTAAACCACTAAGATATATTGGATTGAGAATAATACGCGCGCGCTGGTATTCAGTGATATCAGTTTCAGTTTCGTTTTGAATTTGAGGTGGTAGAACGGATTAGTCGTGTGTTTACAATGGGATCAAATTCCCGCCAAATATATAGCGGTCGCGTATAAAAAAATAATAAGCGTGAATCAAAAATTTAAAAACACATGTAAAAATATATTGCACAAACTGATCAAAATGATCAGAATAGCAAACAACGTGGTCACGGATCAAAATATAATAAGCGTGAATAAAGAAATAACAAGCATGAATAAAAACTTTAAACACATTAAAAGTTATTTTGCACAAAACTTAAACTTATGGTCATGCTTTGTTAAAAAGTATGGTTTTATTACTGTGTACTTTGTGCTTTCTTGCATTTTCTGCTCATATTTTACTCTTTTGTACGCTTGTGATGTTTTTCTCTTCGCTCTTCTTTCTATGTTCTGCGCTTGCTCTTCCAAATGTTGCAGTTCGAGTTTCATGTAAATTAGGGCGGGCTTAAGCGTCACCATTGGTCCACTAGTTCTAGATTGACAGATACTCCTCTAGCCAATCAGTCGAAGAGGGGAGTTGACGTCACACCAATGCGACTCGTGGCTACTGATGCTTACTTGTTATAGCCTACAGGGGAAGACGACCATCAACAGGACACCTTTAAACTGCATGTGTGCCTGCAACTCAAACTGTTGCCGGTATACGTATACCTGGCAATATGGTATAGTTAAATTTGTCATCCTAACAACGACCTGTTACAGTTATGCCTGTCTGATGATCCATCATTCACCTCTAATGCACTTGACCTGGCACCGCGAGCGTCGATCTTCTCCGAGCAGCCACCACCTACTGGCCGTTTTACTTTCATATTTAATCAATAACAAGGATGTGTAATGTCGGTCCTGGGTGCAGAGTTTAGCTCCTTCAACCCTAATCAAACACACCTGAACCAGCTAATCATCGTCTTTAGGATATTTAAGACAGGTGAGGTTTTTAATCGGAGTTGACGCTAAACTCTGCAGGACAGCGGCACTCTAGAAACAACGTTACCTATCGCTGATGGAGATGTTGCTGTATTCAAATTTTAAGCTATATTTAAAACATTAATTCTAAAGTAATATGCAATTATGTAGCTATGTAAGTAAACACAGTAAGTTTGTAATAAATCACTTTATTAAATTCAACTGGTTTCTCTATATCTTCTCTGTAACACAATCATTTTCAATAATCTTGTCAAATTTGGCGAGGTTAATAAAAAAAAGGTAGGCAATGCGTAGCGGCGACAGGTCATAGTCCTAAAGTCTTCAGACAATGGCCGTTTTTAACTTAGTTTTTGCAACGAATTGTAGTGTTTCATAATTGCAGGATGTTTCGCTTACAGCAGCCTTAACATATTGACATCATGAGCCAAGTAATACCTATTGTTTAACACCAATTACCAGTGTGCACATTAACATTCTCATGTATCTCAAAAAAAATGAATTTAATTATTTATGTCCAGAGTTCAGATAGCTTTACTGCTTGAAAGTCTTTGTAAAGTTAAATTGAACTGCCGTCTTCCCTTGTAAGTGTAGCACTCCTGTAAAAATAAAAATGAAATAAAAATGTAAAAATGAAATAAAAGAGAGTGCAGCAGTGCTTCTTTGTTGTTATATTTACTCAGAATGAAGTGCTTCACGGGCGCGCACCACCCACTGAAGTGTGCGGTGACCTATTTTTTTACAGTCTATGGCGGTGACGCAATCACGCTGGTATGCCAAGCGAAAATAATTAATTTAATAAATGCACATATCAAAGCACAAATAAGAAATTGAACAGTATATAAAAGTATTAGAAAAATAACATTTTAGTATATTATAATGGAATTGAAGAAATTGTACAAACATAAACAGCTTGTACCACGAGTCGCATTGGTGTGACGTCAACTCCCCTCTTCGACTGATTGGCTAGAGGAGTATCTGTCAATCTAGAACTAGTGGACCAATGGTGACGCTTAAGCCCGCCCTAATTTACATGAAACTCGAACTGCAACATTTGGAAGAGCAAGCGCAGAACATAGAAAGAAGAGCGAAGAGAAAAACATCACAAGCGTACAAAAGAGTAAAATATGAGCAGAAAATGCAAGAAAGCACAAAGTACACAGTAATAAAACCATACTTTTTAACAAAGCATGACCATAAGTTTAAGTTTTGTGCAAAATAACTTTTAATGTGTTTAAAGTTTTTATTCATGCTTGTTATTTCTTTATTCACACTTATTATATTTTCATCCGTGACCACGTTGTTTGCTATTCTGATCATTTTGCATTCTTTTTTTCAGTTTGTGCAATATATTTTTACATGTGTTTTTAAATTTTTGATTCACGCTTATTATTTTTTTATACGTGACCGCTATATATTTGGCGGGAATTTGATCCCATAGTTAACTTACCGAACCGTTACCCCACACACTCGGATAGTTTGCTGCTGTTTGTCGGACGGCTTAAATCCGAACCAAGTCCAAATAATGGATGTTGCAGCTTTCACTTTCAGCCGTGTTTACTTAAGATGACGACGCGTTGCAGCCGGGTTTACCTCGCGGCCGCGGGTAGATTGCGTCATCATAGCTTGTGTAGTAGAGCCATCTCCCAACCCAACTTGGGGAATAGATTAACGGCGATATTTTTTTTAGCGCGCGATAAGAGTCTCGCGTTAACGCAGCGCGTTAACGCCGATAACGGCCCACCACTAATATATATATATATATATATATATATATATATATATATATATATATATACTGTATATATATATATATATACTGTATATATATATATATATATATATATATATATATATATATATATATATATATATATATATATACATACAATACATTACCGTTCAAAAGTTTGGGGTCAGTAAATTTTTTTAAATACTTTTGAAAGAAATCCCTTCATCTCATCAAAGCTGCATTTATTTAATAAATACATTAAAAAGAGTAATATTCTGAAATATTGTTGCAACTTAAAATAACTGTTTTCTGTTTTAATCTATTTTACAAAGTAATTATTCCTAGGATGTTAAAAAATTATGCTAATAATTTATTACAGTAGCCAGCATCCAGTCGTCAGCATGTAAATCGTGGAAAAAAAATCAGGAACGTTTGGACAGAACTGTCAAAAGAGCAGCATTTATTTTAAATAGATTTTGAGTCTTCTGTCTTCAGAGTCCTCAAGTCTTCTGGTTCTTCTGCTCCTTCCACCATCCCAGTCTCTTGCATTATGATTTAACAGGATCAGGATAAACCCCTTTGGATGCTGCGGCCTGGCTGTTTTTTGTGGCAGTTTTTTCTCTAAAGTGAGAAAAAAACAACAACAATTGAAATGTTAACATAAAATTTTTACAAACAAAAACAAAAACAAGGGTTGTTCCAAGTGTAATTTATATATGACTGGAGAAACTTGCGAATAATTTGAGTTCCGGAAAAATAGTTACAGGTGTTTATTATTATTAAAAACAAATTTAGGCGGTGTTGTTGAAAGAGAAACATACAGAGAGTGAACCAATTGAGGGCATGATGAAATAAGAGCATGAGAACAGTTTACTAAAATGATCAACACAACGTAAAGAATAATTTTGTCAACTTCTACTCACACTCATGTCATTCCAAACCTGCATGATTTCTTCTGTGGAAGATGATATTTTGAAAAATGACTCAAAAAGTCAATGGGATCCAATGGGATTTTCATTGTATGAACAAAACAGATTAAACATAATTCAAAATATCTTCTTTTGCATTCCACAGAAAAAAGTAAATAATACATGTTTGGAACAACATGAAGAACAATCTTTTTAATGTCTTTATCAATAAATCATTGATCGATTTAACTTGCAGCCTGAATATGTTATTTTTATTAAAAAAAATAGAGGGAATGTGTCTGACGGTCAAACGAGTACTTACACAGAAAAAGAGTGACCTGTGCCTGAGTGGCTCTTTTGGGTTTATTATTTAGCTGTTTGACACGCATCACAATTAAGGAAAAAAGAGAGAAGACAACTGAATATTAGTCAAATATTACATAAATCTATACAAATAAAAATGATTATTTTACTAATTAATAGTCAATCTCTGGTCCTCGAAGTGCACTGTCTTGCAGTTTATGTCCAGACCTGATCAATCTCACTTGCTCTTTTAACCAAAAGAGCTCGATTAGCTTGTCCAGGCGTGCTGGACCAGGGCTGGTGCTAAAGTCTGCAGGACAGTGGTCCTCAAGGGCCAGAGCTGAGGTCCCCTGCAAAATGTTCTGAACATGACTAGATGGATCACTTACAGCAGTGGTGTCCAGTCCTGGTCATGGAGGAGTTTATCTCCAGCCTGTCTGTAGTGTCTGCTGATCCTGAAGACCTCGATCAACTGGTTCAGGTCTGCTTCACTGGGGTTGGAGCTCAATTCTGCAATCAGGATTAGACTGCAATAAATACTGAAAAGAGAGAGGACAAACAACATTTCAAATACAGTATTTAATGTTGATCTTAACTTTAAGATTAATAAATGCTGTAGAAGTAATTGTTCACTAATTGTTGGTTCATGTTAACTAAAGCTAACAAAATGAAACCTTATTATAAAGTGTTACCATTTATTAATAATGAGAGAGTTGGCCATACGAGTATAAAATTAATTAATAGGAATCTTAAACTGGTTCAAACTAGGCTACTGTATTGTATATTCATGTTAATACTAGGCACAAATGGCATTATAGCACTCCTTTCATTTGCCCTCCAGGTGGGCGTTCCTATAATGGTGTGAGTCATGTGACGTCACGTGAAATCAATGAATTAACCGTCCAGTGAATATTTTTAAGTTAAATAAATTAGTTTACTTTCATTCACACATTTGGAAATTGCCAGCAAAACCTTTACAATACTATCAAAATCTCTCATATACTGTACACACAATGTGATTACAGCACAAGTTAACATGCCTCTAGCTAGTAACAGTTAGCTGCTAATGTTAACTTAACGGATGAGATGCTAGCGGACTTTTCCTGAAGACACTAAATCATTTCTATAAAGTAAATATTCAACGGAAGCGTGTCATTTACATGAAAGAATGTGTCAGAAGCATTTGTATGTACTATTTGTGTAAGTTTGGGGACTAAACTTACCTGAAAGTAGTGAAAACAACAGTGAGAGACGGAGTTACTGCTTGTGTCAGTTGAGCTGTCGTCCCGTTTCCATGGTAACGGCCTCCGCTCCAGTTCAAATGCGGCTCGAATGTTCAGCGCGAGCGCCCATTAAAACACGTAAAAGTCACGCAGCATTTACATAAACATAGAATTGATGGAGGGAATTATTTGATAATCAGATAAAATATCTTGAAAACTTTGGTTTGTTCCATTTGTTCCTATTTTAATAAAACCTGTTTAATTATAACCTCAGTGAGATCAATTATGCAACACAATAACTTAAAAATATCCATTAGGGAACGTTCTCTATAAGTTACTTTAAGGTTATTCAAAAAATTAACCACCCTGCAACGTTCTGGGAACGTTATTTTATGGTTGCAAAATAATAACTTAAAAATAACCATTAGGAAACGTTCTCTATAAGTTATTTTTAGGTTATTTAAAAGTAACCACCCAGCAACGTTCTGGGAACATTATTTTATGGTTACATAAAAATAAAACCAAAAAAGAATGTTCCCCTAACGTTAGTATTTGGTTCCCAAAAAAAAATAACCAAACGGGAACCAAAAATTAACGTTAGGGGAACGTTCTCTGTTAACTGGGTGGTCTGTCTGACTTTATCAGTTTGTCTGGGAACAGCTGCAACAAGCAAACAGGTAAAGATAGTACTTGTCTTGCTATCTTGTTGACTGTGTGCAGTTTTAGTTAGGTATGGGATTGACTGTTGAATGAAATAACATTTATGACATTTTACAGGATCGTTAAAATAGTTTGATTAACCCTGAGCTTCTAATCTTAAAACAATGATTTAACTGTACTGTTATGGTGGGTTGCCCACAGTAAACCCTCATGGTGGCCCCACAGTGAAAAACAGCTATGGGCCCCGCATGGGCTAACCCACCTGGGGCCTGTGTGGGTTTTTCTGTGGGCAGTCCCACAGTGGGTTGCCCACAGTAAATCCTAATGGGGGCCCAAATGGGTAAAACTGCTATGGGCCCCGAATGGGCTAACCCACTGGGGGCCCGTGTGGGGTTTTCTGTGGGCAGTCCCACAGTGGGTTGCCCACAGTAAATCCTAATGGGGGCCCAAATGGGTAAAACTGCTATGGGCCCCGAATGGGCTAACCCACTGGGGGCCCGTGTGGGGTTTTCTGTGGGCAGTCCCACAGTGGGTTGCCCACAGTAAATCCTAATGGGGGCCCAAATGGGCAAAACTGCTATGGGCCCCACATGGGCTAACCCACTAGGGGCCCGTGTGGGTTTTCTTTGGGCAAGCCCACTGTGGGCTTGCCCACAGAAAGCCCACATGGGGCCCGAAAGGGTTTGCCCTTGCCCACACTGTCCCACAGAAAACCCACACTTACCCACAGTGGGCCCACACTGGCATGTTTGCTGGGTAGCCGTCACTTCACCTCAGCAAAATTTTAGCTGCTGAACTTGCCTTCTCTGCAGTGTTTGTGCTTTTTTTCGGGATTATTTCATACAATTTAAAACACCCATTACTTCACCCACGGCTTAGGATTCCGTCGTTGTCGTCGAGTATCGTTCGAGAGAACAACCAGCGCTGTATTTCAGTTGTTTTCCTCTGTGAACATGCACTAATGGATGTCTGACAATTTCGTTGCTTTTTGGAGTTTTCAGATTTAAAAACGTCAATAAAGGCTCGTTCGTTCTGCTCTCGGAACAGGATTATAATATGCTTATGTACCGTCAGATGAAATCCTGCAGGCGTCGGCGCTTTCTCCGTCCATGCAATAACGTTAAATGTACATCCTTGAATGAGCGCGGATTTTCTAGCTCATTTACTTGAACTTCATAGGCAATATATCTATGGAAAGGTGGCCAAAATTAGAATTTAAAATGGACTGAATAAGCTCTCTACGAACTTGACGAGCGACGCCGCGCTGATGGACCATAGACTATAAAAAAGAGTGACTGAGTGACATGCACATAAATCACTGTCTCACACACACACTCTCAGAGTAATATTAAGTTACTGCATAATGCATTTTCAACTTAGCCTGGTTAAAACCAGACCCTTCTCAGTTGAAACTGAGTGTAGGGTCTGGAGAAGCTATGTAGACAAATCATTTCCAAAGGGGCGTCACCAACCGACGTAGCTCAGCTTGATTGACAGGTGATCTGACCAATCATACTTCGCCATCCGCCATTTTGTCCGACAAAGCAGTCAGGAGAGTAGATTAACAGGATTTGAACTTGAAAAACGGAGTGTACTGACACCTTTCCGTGGTTAAAACAACATTCCTTCTTATGTTTGTTCATGTTTATTTGAGGCTATAAATTAACTAGAAGGAAGAGATGATCGGTTCACAAGAACAGCTTTAACTGATGCTCTACAGCGATCTGTCACGGCACATTAAAGAGCAACAAAACGGTATTTATTGTTTAAATTTCTTTTAAAAAATTACCAAATTTGAAAGCTGAGACTTTGTTTAATATGTTTAATATCACACGTAACCGAAAAGTAGCCTGCTCTGTCCTGTCTGCCAGCGTGTTGTCAGTCTCCTCTCTGCTCCGCAATGTATTTTTCACTGCGTGAGAACTCCTTCAGCGTCGCTGCGCTGTCGTCATCATGTAAATCCCTCCCCAAACGTTTCTGATTGGTGCCGCGATTTCGGCGGCACAGAAATGAGTTTGAATGGGCTCTTCTCCAGACTATCCTGGAGAGAGAATTAAAATTCGCCGGAAGTAGTCTGGGTTTTCCCAGGCTATTTTCAATTAGCAGAATAGTACAGAATCAGGATACACAGTCTCACTTGTAGCCATGTCTTTTAACTATTATAATATTTCGAAGGGCAAAAATATGAACTTTTAATTGAGCTCCTCAGCTCCACTCACGCCCCGCCTCTTTGCCCATTTTCTGTTATCCGGGAGTGACGCAAGGCCAAGATGGCGACGGCCGGCTCCGCCCACTTTAGGCTTCAAAAATGCTCTTCAGAAACCTACGGGTGACGTCACGGACACTACGTCCATATTTTTTTACAGTCTATGGTTTTTGCCGGTGTTTACATGGCCGTGCGCGACCGGGGGCCTGTACCATGATGGTAGTTGAACAAACTCGGGGTTACAGGATTAGTTTTGAGTCGACAAAACCAAACCGATGCAATCAGGCTTTATTGGTACCATGACGCAGCTCATCAACTTTCTCTGTCAACTCAGGCTTTGAGCTTTAAGCTATGATTACTCCACGCGCGCGTGCACATACCAAAGTCACGTTGGCACCGAACAACCAATCGCGTTCGATATGTATAGAGCGAGAGCGATATATTTTTCCGCGGAGGGGCAAGAGATAATCATTCAGAATTACCATGAATTTAAATATGTATTTCAAGCTCGAAACAATACGGTCTGCTGCCAAAGCAAGAGAAGACTGTTGGAGAAAGATTGCTGATTGCGTTAATCATGTGTAAGTTAAACAAATACGTTGTATAGGCTATTCATGTAAAATGATGTTATATTTTAGCCTATTTTTATAATATATAAAAAATGTGCATGTATATACTAAGAAAGATTAATATTATTTGATTTTTAGATGCAACCCCAACTCCAAACGTTCTTGACAGCAGATAAAGACAACATATAAAAATATAATTCAAAAAGGTATTTACCACAACCTTTTATTATTTCTGTGAACATTTTATCACAAACACTTGTTTGCAGCAAACAGAAACAAAGAGTTAAATTCAGAAAACTGGTGGAGGGCCACTCTTTAAGAATACACTGTGGCGGTTAGGGTGAGATAACCGGTTGGCTCTGAGTAACAATAAGGGACGGCCGATTATGGATGGGATTACAGGTGCTGTACAATCTGACCCTGGTGCTGGCTCCTCTTAGCAAGTAACACTGGGTACGTGTGCAATATTACTACTTTTTTAAGTTTTAAATATGGCTGACTGCATGTTCTGCAGTAGAGGGAAATACAGTGTCCCTGTTGAAGCCAGCACACATACACACAGTCTCCCACACAGAGGTCAGTATGCAGCAGACAGAACACCAAACATAACCTGCTTTACAACAGTTATGCTTTACATTGGCCTACTTTTATTTATTAGGGTGGAGGAAATGATGAAGACACTCTGTCTGTGTGTTCTCAGACAGTTGCTGAGGTGAATGCATAGGCTTTTTACTATGGCAAACATTTGAATGTGTGGCTAAAAAAGGGACTGGCCCTTACACATCTCTTTTATTGTAGGATTTTTCACAACCTGCCCCAGAAACTGAGGCCTCTACCTCAATGGGCTTCAGAACAAATGTGAACAAGGATTTAAAAACCTTGACATAAATTACAGTCAGTCCTGTGTTTGTAGGAAGTCAAGGAACTTTTTGTGATTTAATGAGCCTCCAGAAAACTTGTAATGATCATGTTTGTGGTGGAATTATGTTTCAGGTGGAAACAGACTCAGTCAGGGCCCTGTACAATAGGAGTCTTGAACTAGACTGCACACTAAATGAGTTTTAAACTAGACTGCACACTAAAGTAGTCTCAAACTAGACTGCACACTAATGGAGCTGGACTGTGAGCTGAGGAGGCTCCAAATAAAAAAATAAAAAATTGGAGATCAAACAGCTGGATAAAACTGACCTCAGTATGTGAACTTATTTAACCAAGTAACACTTTAGTATGAATATTTATTAATGCAACTTTCTCTTTCTCTCTTTCTTCCTCCCATCTCACAAAACCAATAAAACAGTTTGAGGCCTATCTGCAGTTTCAATGTGCTTTTATTAAGTGTAATATTGTATGGTGATTGCATCTACATCTGCACCAGCTGGGTGGTCAAGTGTGATCGGGTCAGTTTCATCGGGGAGAAGCTGGTTTTGTGGTGTTTCTCGCTCCGTTCTACTGGTGGCTATAATGTGCAGAATGGCACATGCAGACACTATCTGTGATGCCCGCTCTGGTGACTCTTAAGCACTGAACACAGTTGAAATGTGCCTTTAGGAGGCCAAAGGTCATCTCGATCTTCACTCTGGTTTTACTGAGGGCCACATTGAAGCGGTGCTGTGGCCCTGTCTGAGGGTCATGATAGAGGGTCATGTTTTGTACTGTACCAAATTTAACTTTCTTTCCTCAAAGCGCTGACACAACACAGACTCACAGAAAATTCCTGGTCATGCACTGGAGCCAGGCCATTTGGCATCCAAACTTGTGATCATACGTTCATGACAACAAGTCATCTGCAGATGAAATGTTTAGTAGATCATTGTTATATATGTTAATGTTACTATTAATTTAAAGATTCATCTCACATGTAGGCCTACTTGAACATTAAGGCTGTGAAAGGACTTCCTATTAACATAATGTGCCTTATGTTCTCCTAGAGCTGTGGAGATTGCAACATGTGTGCAGTCTATTGCTCCAATAACTCTAGGGAATCCTATCATAAGATTAACAGAATAATAATAAAAAAGATTTAAAATAATTATTAACATGTACTGTATTGTATAGTATACATTTTTGAAATTTGCTTTTTGAAAGAAAAAAAATGTGTTCATGTGATGTTGCCCCATCAATATATCTTACCGGCAATTTTATAAAAGCCCTCTTTTATGGACATGATCGATAAATGTCCGGGGAACTCTATGAAACTATTAACTATTAATGCACTCCTGCAGCGCGAGGACCACCTTGTGAAAAAACGCAACGCAATACCATTTGCGGTACAGTAAGTGCATGACGTGTCGTTCGTGCAGTTCGACGTGTCAAATTATTTATGTGCGGCCCAAGAAGTTTGCAAAAATAAGATATTCCTTCCGCGGAAAATCTGTATCTTTCAAACAAAACTCTTGAAACTCTTTCTCTACGAAGTGCTCGTCTAACAATTTGCGCTGAGATGTCCACAGGGTTTGGAAGAAAAGGTGAAGACATTTTTTTTTTTTTTTTTGCTTATGAACAATCAAATAACAAATAAGGAAAACATTTAAAAGGTGAAGACATTGCAACAGACACTGGGAATTAGTTATGTCACTTATATGTTTCTTTGCTCTCAGCTGATTGGTCAAACTTCAGTCTGAGATCTTGAATCCAGAACATAACTTGCCCCGGAGCAGGTTAGCCGTGCAGCGTAAGATACCATGGCAACGAACACCGATTAAAGCCGAGCTACTTTCATAGTACCTAAAACCCAGGGTTGGCGGAAACTAAACTGAAACATAGCTGGCTAGCCACCTAAACCGGCTTCATGGTACAGGCCCCGGGTTATTGCTAATATCCCGGTTTTGAACGGGTTATTGGCTGCATGTAAACGTAGTCACTGTCAGTTTGTCTCTAGTATTAACCCCATGTTTATAGTATTTTGTGTAGGCCTAACTGTTTCATCAATCCTGTTCCTTTCTCTTTTTTACCTTCTGTGAATCATAGTGTCGCCGTACATTCAACTATCAACATTGATGCACTAAACTTTCACCTTTAACATGTTATTCAACATTTGAGCTTTACTAGCGGTTAAACTCAATCCCGAACACAGTGTTTAATCAACTGTAATTTAAAAGCTTTTTATTTCAAATAGGTCTATTATATTGGCTGGTGGAGCTAATCTTGGAAAGGTGAATTTCAGGTTAATAACACTAGATAGCACTCTAGTGCAGTATTTGCAATTAATTCATGTTTGTCTCTTCACTTTATTCGTACATTTCTTTACTTCACGAGTTCACATCTACATATAATTATTACGGTAAAGGTTATGCGTATTTGGCGTGCTGTCTGGGTGGAGGGCTCCGAGCTCGGAATTTCTGCCCGAACCCAGAGTACTCCCCCCGTTGGTAAGAGTAGATGGAACTAAAAGTGAGGAGATGGGGTGGAGGTGGGATGTTGAATAAACTGTCAAGGAACAGAAGTGGGTTCTGCTGTTATTTATATTGTCCTGAGTTGATTACTGATTGATCTCCACTTGTGCTAATTGGGTTAATTATCTGCACCTGCTCCTCCCGAACCTTGTTAATAAAACATCATATATTATAAGCTTTTCCAACTCAATATTTATGTCAAGCCATTTCAAACAAGGGCTGTTTGTCCGTAGTGCAATTTACAATGGGAAATGCAAACACCGTTATTATAGTGATTTTTACCTCTGTAAAAGTATGGCAATGTTTTATCAGACAGAAAGTTTCTGAACCGTCTAACATCGAAGAGGTCATATCAAAACTATGAATATACCATGGTACATTATTTTTTTTTATGCTAATTTACTTTTAAAATGTGGTGTAGCCTACTTTAATATGACGAAATCGTCATTCTTCCCTGTGTAAATAGCACAGGCGTTGTTTATTCTGTGAGAATATGATTCTTCCCCAGTTATGTTATAGTTTAATTTCTGAGGGTGTTTACGCTGTGTTTGGGTTCCAGCTTTGATATTTACAACATTTGAAATGATATTGCAAAGCAAGTGTGATGAGCTCTGTACTAATACAATTGTATGTCTAGCTAAATTTTTCATTCACAAATGTAGAATTGTGAAATCATCTCCCAAATTTGTTTAAAAAAAAAAAGAATTTAAACTGTAGGCTATATAAAATCCTTAAAAACTCTGAAAGGTCCTAAAGCACAAAAAATATATGATCCTAAAACACTTCCCTACTGAGGTAAATAGCTGAAAAATGATGAATTCTTCCCTTATATTATGTTATAATTTCTTACCGTTTATCTATTTGAATTTGTTTATTTGAATGTTTGTTTTTCCTTTTATAAATCATCCTTATTTTTGTTACTAAAGACTACACATTTCCTGTTTGTTTGGCTATAACATTACTAGCCTAACATGATAATTCATACATCACAATAACACTGCACAATTAAAGACAGACAAACAGATCCAAGTAAAACCACGTTTTATTGAGTCTGCAGTTATATACAAACAATAAGGAAAGCTTCAATACTTAAGGTTGTTGCAGTAGCGGACCAGCTCAACAATTTTGCTTTCTGCCTCTGGTATGCGCACACGTTTCTAAACAAAAGGTGTTGTCTGTTATACCGTTCAGAGATGAGCCGTACGTGTTTCACACACACCATATTCCGAAAACGTTTACTGAGAGGTTTTAATGTAGTGTCATTTTCGATCAATTTCATTTTTTAAAAGCGAATGATGTGTTCATCACATCTCGCTGCGTGCCGCCATGTTTGCGAGACGTCACTTGTACTCGCATCTCTGAAACGAAAGTTATGGACTTCCGCATGAGTTGTAAATATGATTTAAGTGACATTATATTGCACGTTTCTTAGCAGAAGTTGGAAAGTATCACTTTGTGATTTGGGCAAATTAACATTAAATCTAAAAAATAATATTGCACAGATGTAATTTGCAAGTACAAGTGATCACATTTACTAACATGGAAAATTCCCACAGACTTGGAACGAATGAGGGATTGCAAAACTGGAAAAAGGTGCAGATCTTCATCAGTCCCTCAGAAGTCTGGAGTTTGACGCCATCAGGATCCCTCAAGGTGAGATTTTGTTTGGTTAACGCCTTTTTGAGACATTTGGGATTGAACTTCATTTTTCCGAGACTGTTCTACTGCTTTACAAATGTTTTTGTTTTAAATTGCTGCTTGAATTACGTTTGAATATGATTTCAATTATGCATTTTCTTGTATCTTTTGGCGTTGTGAAGTGCAGAATTTGCATAAATCGTTTAAAACGATTCTGACGTAAATGCATTGAGAGCAATTCATGCAGATGTATGGACCGTTATGTAGTGGATATCAATAAATAAGTCGTCATTTAAAAAACAAGTAAACCCTATTTAGTCCTATATAAATTTAATAGGCTCGCCAATCACGTGTCTGGTATTTTCTGTCGGCTGTTTAGAATTAGAACCAATCCGATTCGTGAATTAATTGTTCTTTTGAGTCGGTTCTTTTCAATGAATTGGTCAAACGGGTTAGAAGAATGGTTTGAATCGAATCGCGATTCAGTTTGAATGATTAATTAAAGGGATAGTTCACCCTAAAATGAAAATGCTGTCATCATTTACTCACCCTAGTGTTGTTTCAAACCTGTATGAATTTATTTATTCTGCTGAACACAAAATATGATGTTTTGAAGAATGTCGGTAACCAAACTGTTTCTTGTGCCCATTGACTTCCATACATATGCTGTGTTTGAAATCGCCCTCTATACTCTACTCTATAGTCTATAGTCCACTTGCAATAGTGAATGAAAACGAGTGAGTGAATTTAGAGCCCTATTTGAACAATCTAAGCGCACACTGCAAGTGTCCGAATCCACTTTTGCTAGTTTAACGACAGGACAAATGGTCTTTGCACCCGGTGCATGGTCTAAAAGGGTTGTCCCTATGAGTAATGGGTGTGTTTTGGGCATAACGTGCAATAAACCAATCAGAGTCTCATCTCCCATTCCCTTTAAAAGGGCAGATTCACTATTTACATTGCTTCTCTAGCGAGGAAACGGATTTGCTCATGCGCAAGGTTAAAACGCACAAGCAGACCATCTATGGGACAAAGTCTACGTGTGTTGTGGACCCCCATATAAAAAAAAAAAGACTTTAGACCAGTTTTCAGTTGGTCTATTTCAGTTGCCTCAAAATAGCAACGTGCCAACAACACACCTGGTTTTCAGACCAGCACACCCATGGGCACACAAATGGGCACAAATGCATTTGCTATTTAAACAACGTGGCGCAGGACGGGAAAATGACAACTGGCTCCGGCTGTATTAGGGCCCTTAGTGCGACTGAAGGGATGCTGCTTTTGCATAGTTTGTGCTTGCCGTTTAATAGCCATCATTTGAAATGTAGCAAACTGGCAGCTCCAGTAGTAATGAAAAGATTTATCTTGAACTGTCATCGAAACTATTTATAAACCGTAATTAAACAATTTAATAATCAATTAAAAAGGAATTTATACTGGCATTAATATTACGCTTTAGCCACAGCGGTTTGAAAATGGACGATGGATGATTCAGCTGCGGGCGCCATCTTCTGGTCAGATGCGGGAATTCATTCTACACACAACTCTCACAGTGCATTATGGGTATTCTCTCGAAGTTGAGCGTACGGGTGTTTCTCAATCGTAAGGCTGCATCCTACAACGGCTGCTTATCTCGGCTGTCCGTCTCAATTTGAAGGATCCTTGGAAGGAAGCATTTGTTTCTCGTCCTTCATTCGGCCTGTTTTGAAGGATGCATCTGATGTATCCTTCGCAGCCTTCAATCACCCACAATCCAATGCACATTCCAATTTACGAAAAATAAACTGATAGAAAACAAGTTGGAGTTTATTATGAAATGTAAGACAAGAATAATGTTTTCGGACATTAAACTTAGATGTTATCTTTTTTTTTTTTGCTGTAAATTAATCACTAACACTAAACTGACAATAATATAAGCCACTGGGAGACCGTGGACGGCTGTACATTCAATGTATTGCATTAATAAAAAGCCAGTTCATATAAAGATTTGTAACACAAAAGTATTTTTCCTAAATTCGTGCCGTGACCGTGTGGGCGGGAACATGTGTGATGAAGCCATGCGCTCTCTTTCTAGCGTTTTAATGCTGAGGAGGACACTATTCTACAAGCCTCAGAAGGACTGAACTAGGAGGGACACACCCTACATCAGTTGTACACTCGTTATTGCGGTGCATTGTGGGATTGAATGAGTGCACTCAATGGGTGTTTCATAAACAGAGGCTGTGTCCTTCCTAGTTCAGTCCTTCTGAGGCTTTTAGACTAGTGTCCTCCTCAGCATTAAACGCTAGAAAGAGACGGTCTAGTAAGAGCGCTTGGCTACGTCATACATGTTCCCGGCGACACGGTCACGACACGAAAATACTCTTAAAACTTAATTTAGGAAAAAATACTTATTACAAATCTTTATATGACCTGGCTTTTAATTAATGCAATACATTGAATGTACAGCCGTCCACGGTCTCCCAGTGGCTTATTTTATTGTCAGTTTAGTGTTAGTGATTCATTTACAGCAAAACAAAAGATAACATCTATGCTTTCATGTCCGAAAACATTATTCTTGTCTTACATTTCATAATAAACTCAGACAAGTGCCCTATTTAAGGGTATAGGGGGCGATTTCAGACACAGCCATAGAATTTTTTTTCCCCATACTATGAGGCCTATGGGGGCCATCAACTGTTTGGTTACCCATATTGTTCAAAATATATCTTCTTTTGTGTTCAGTAGAAGAAATTAATTCACACAGGTTTGGAACAACACAAGGATGAGTGTGATGACAGAATTTCCATTTATTGGGTAAACATCCCTTTAATGTCTGACTCCATGAATCTTTTAGAGCAGCTTTTCACTTGTAACGTGAAAGTGAATCTTTCCGGACAGTCTTTTGAAACCAAACCAATGTCTTTTCTGTCAGTGATGAAGAAGGTTTTATTGAGCTGAACTTATTTGTGAATGACTCTTTACTTGTAGATTGGCCATTTTTAGACCTGAACATTAAAATTTTTATTTTTGGTAAGATTTATTTACTATAACTACGGACTATAATTGATATGCTGCTCCACTATGAGATATATTTATGTTGCCCCATCTGTTAACAGTAGAGCTATTCTTGTAGAGGTAAACTCTAGTTTTGCACACTAGAGAGTGCTCGTCTATGACTCTCTAATAACAGGGGCTCAGAGTTTAGCTGGTTAGCATAGCCTTGTTAGGCCCTGCTGTTAGATACTGTAATTATACCATTTTATAGGCAAACATCATCTTTACTTTGATGGTTATTAAATGGTAGTAAAGTATTTTTGGATGCTTTTAATAGAGTTAAATAAATGTGTGACATTAACAGATCAACATAAGATGTGTGAACCTAGGTGTGATAAGATTAGTGGAAACTTCTCAAATAACTGAGTGTTGCTTGAGGTGCAAATAACTGAAGCTAACACTTCTCTGTAGGATCACAGCAGGAGTATATGGGGTCATGGATATATAGAGAGATGCAAATGCTGCTGAATATATACACATAGTAAATTATATTAATATTTCACATTCACACAGTCAGATCTCACAGAGAATATATTTAGAATAAACATTTTCCATTCTGTACTTTATTTTGCAGTAAATGTTATGTTTTGCATAAAGAGGAAGTAAAATTGTGGAAGTTCTTCAACCCCACAAGATTCACAAGATTCACACCTCAAGACATGCAAACACTGATACACATTAACCGCAAAGGTCCAGTACAGACACTTTCTCTTGCTCATTCTCTCAACAGATAAAACCACATTTCTTTTCAGATCTAAAACTGAGGCCTTCAGTTTGAGTCTGTTGAATGCAATACTGTAAAAATACACCAAAAACATCTGTTTGTTGCTAATATTTAAACTCAAATTTAATGTATACTGTTATTCTGCAGTTTCATGTATATCAATCATTAACTTTTTATCTGAATGCATTGAGAATGTGCTGTTAGGACATATAAAATGGCTGTTTAAAGTCAGCTGGGATTTCTTGACCACACACAGAGTAAAACTGAAAAATACCCTGTTCAAAATAAATACAAATATCTGAGCCGTTCCCATGCGAGATTTAACATCAATCCCAGTAGGGCATCTTGTAAATTGTAGGTTTTTACCATGTTATCTATGTAACTTTGCACTCTCCCCCAAATTTTATGTTAAATTCAGTTAATGTATGATAAATGTCTGGTAAATGTGGATGAGTTTTGGGATTGTTGAGAATCCACACAAGGGTTTTAAGAGCTCAGAGGAAACTATAGACTCACAACCCTAAAGTAAATGTTCAAAGCTAGAAACTGTTGAATAAAATCCAGTTAATGTCCCATGATTATCTCTATGTGATTCTTTGTGTAATAGTACCTTTACTATTACTGAAACACACATTACCATGCAGGATCACAATAATCAGAAAAGATAAAAAATAAAAAATACACAACACAAACAAAACCTTTTTAGAATAAGTAACATTGATGTTCAGAGTTTACATGCACTTTGGTTTACTGCAGCATTATGAAACGTAGTGTAAGTGTCATGCAAAGGAAGCAAAGGAAGAGAAAGAGAGGCTTTTTCATAGATTGTGCCTTTGTTTGCAGACTTTCTCTCAGATCTATTGGTCAACGTTGATAAAGCATTAGGCACTCAGTCAAATTTCCAATGAGGAGAAGGATAAAGTTAAAAAGCCTTTATTTAGTATGGCTTAAATCATTTTAAAAATACACAAGCCGACATGTTTCGACCAACAAGTGGTCTTCTTCAGGGCAAAGTCACACAGAGAATGAGAATAACACCACATTATAAGTTACAGTAAGTACCACCCATAATCAGAGAAAATTCAATTAACCTAATAAGGCCTAATACAATCAATCAACCCAATAAGGCAATCAGGTCAACAGAATAGGGGAAACCAACATCATAATCAACAAAGCAGGGGAAAATAACACAAAACCAATAAAAAAATAAAATTAAAATAAAATATCTCCAAAGAAATCTCCCTCAACGTAGGTTATCTGGAGAGGAAAATAAGACAAGTATCATGTATTGAACATAAACAAAAAATAATAATAAGTACAAGGCAAAACCAACATAGGGGCATAGAAAACATATCATAAAAACGAGGACATAGAGTTTAAGTGCTTTTTATGATATGTTTTCTATGCCCCTATGTTGGTTTTGCCTTGTACTTATTATTATTTTTTGTTTATGTTCAATATTTTATTGATAATCGATATTTTATTTTAATTTTATTTTTTTATTGGTTTTGTGTTATTTTCCCCTGCTTTGTTGATTATGATGTTGGTTTCCCCTATTCTGTTGACCTGATTGCCTTATTGGGTTGATTGATTGTATTAGGCCTTATTAGGTTAATTGAATTTTCTCTGATTATGGGTGGTGCTTACTGTAACTTATAATGTGGTGTTATTCTCATTCTCTGTGTGACTTTGCCCTGAAGAAGACCACTTGTTGGTCGAAACATGTCGGCTTGTGTATTTTTAAAATGATTTAAGCCATACTAAATAAAGGCTTTTTAACTTTATCCTTCTCCTCATTGGAAATTTGACTGAGTGCCTGGGACTTGTTTTTTGTTTCTTTGGATGTTTTTCCCTACCCCAAGAGCACCTATCACGGACGTTATAACTTTACCTGAGCGCCTGATTGAACCTCTTACAGTTGATAAAGCATTAATTGTTGGAGATTTTAACATACACGTAGATAATTCAAATGATGCGTTAGGGGCTGCGTTTACAGATTTATTAAACTCCTTTGGGGTCAAGCAAAATGTCACCGGACCAACTCATCGTCTTAATCATACACTCGATTTAATTATATCATATGGAACCGATCCAACCGATATAGATATCATTCCACAAAGGGATGATGTCACTGACCATTACATGGTAACTTGCATATTACGTACTGCTGTAATATGTCATGCTGCACCGCGTTATCGACCAGGCAGAACAATTATTCCATCCACCATAGATAATTTCTCAAATTCCTTATCTGATCTGTCTCAGCTGCTGCCTGAACCCAAACAAACAGATGAACTAGAGGAACTAACTTGCACTATGAGCACCATTCTCTCTAGAATATTGGATATTGTTGCACCCATTAGATTAAAAAAGGTCAGAGAGAAAAGTAAAGCACCATGGTACAACAATACTACACATGTTCTAAAGAGAGAAACCTGTAATTTAGAGTGTAAATGGAAACAAACTAATTTAGAGGTCTTTAGAATCGCGTGGAAAGACAGTATGTCACGTTATAAAAAGGCCCTAAAAGCGGCCAGGGCTGAGCACCTCCGCAAACTAATAGAAAACAACCAAAATAATCCAAGGTTTTTATTTAACACCGTGGCTAGACTAACAAATAAACAGACGTCACCTGAACAAAATATCCCGTTACAGTTTAGTAGTAATGATTTCATGAACTTCTTCACTGAGAAAATAGAAAGCATCAGAACCACAATTGTAAACGCTCAATCTTCATTCGCGCCTTATAATTCAGCTTCAATTATCACCCCGCAAGAACAATTACAGTGCTTTACAACTATAGAACAAAAAGAGTTAAATAAACTTATCACTTCATCTAAAACAACAACATGTTTATTAGATCCTATACCAACTAAACTACTGAAAGAAGTGTTACCTATAGTGGAAGAGCCTCTCCTCAATATTATTAAATTATCCTTATCTTTAGGTCATGTTCCAAGAACATTTAAACTGGCAGCTATAACTTGACTTGACTTGACTTGACTATAAAACCACTCATTAAGAAACCACAATTTGACCCACATAATCTAACAAATTATAGACCCATTTCAAATCTTCCATTTATGTCTAAAATATAAAAAAAAAGTTGTGTCCGCTCAACTGGGCTCTTTCTTGCAAGAAAATGACATCTATGAAAAGTTTCAGTCTGGATTCAGGCCACACCATAGCACTGAAACTGCGCTCGTTAAAATCACAAATGATTTACTTTTAGCTTCTGACCAAGGCTGTATCTCAATACTATTTTTACTTGATCTTAGTGCTGTGTTCGATACTATAGATCACACAATACTCTTAGATCGACTACAAAATTATGCTGGTGTTCAAGGACAAGCATTAAGCTGGTTCAGATCATACTTATCTGACCGCTACCATTTTGTCTATTTAAATGGAGAAAAATCGATCATAACTTCAGTAAACTATGGAGTGCCGCAGAGATTGTTGTAGCAAATTCTAAGTCCTCAAATCGGGTCTCAAAGAAATCTCTCAAGAGTCGAAGTTCCAGGTTTCAGAAGAAATAACTTTATTGACAAGCAACAAAGTGAGATGCAGCTGTTCATCTGATCTGCAATGGTCAGAACCTCAGGTCTTATACCTTTTCTTATCACTAGGTAGCCAATCAGCTATCAAGATCTCGCTACCGTTAGCATCATCTTTTCCAGAGACATTATTCTATTGGTGGAAAAATCTTTGATCATACCATTTTAAAGAATATCTTTGGTCACATGATTCAATGCACCTGCAGTGTTGTAATACCATCCATCATTTTTAATTAACGTTTTTAGTACCATCTTATCAGCTACCTATACACATCTTCTCTCTGAGCTTGTTAGGTACTCTTTCATCCTCACAGACCACTTGACCTAATTCAGCCTGATGTATCCTGATTTAACCTGGGTTCTGACTGAGACACAGAAATACAGACTTTTACATGAGGCAAAGGAAAATCTCCAACAGGATCTGTGTTAGGCCCTCTATTATTCTCAATATATATGATGCCACTTGGAAATATTATAAGGAAACATGGAATTAGTTTCCATTGTTATGCTGATGACACTCAAATATATATTTCATCACGGCCAGATGAAAGCACTAAATTATCCAAATTGACAGAGTGTGTTAAAGATATAAAAGATTGGATGACGAGTAATTTTCTTTTATTAAATCCAGACAAGACAGAGGTTCTACTTATCGGTTCAAAAAAACGCCCACAAAACCTTTCACAATACAACTTTAACATAGTAGGATGTCCTGTTACTTTATCCTCTATAGTAAAAGACCTGGGTGTTATACTAGACTGCAACCTATCTTTTGAAAATCATATTTCATATGTTACAAAAACAGCCTTTTTCCACCTTAGAAACATTGCTAAGCTACATAATATGCTATCAGTTTCTGATGCAGAAAAGTTAGTTCATGCATTCATGACCTCAAGACTAGATTACTGTAATGCTTTATTAGCTGGTTGTCCTGCATCCTCAATAAACAAGCTACAGTTAGTCCAAAATGCAGCCGCTAGACTTCTTACTAGATCAAGAAAATATGATCATATAACACCGATTTTATCATCACTACATTGGTTACCTATAAAGTTCCGTATTAATTACAAGGTATTGCTACTGACTTATAAAGCCCTAAACGGCTTAGCTCCAGTCTATTTAACGGATCTTCTATCGCCCTATAATCCATCGCGCTCTTTAAGATCTCTAAATTCGAGGCTTTTGGTCATACCTAGGATATCCAGATCCACCAAAGGAGGGAGAGCATTTTCACGTTTAGCTCCAAAACTCTGGAATAGCCTTCCTGATACTGTTCGTTGCTCAGACTCGCTCTCCCAGTTTAAAACTAGATTAAAGATGTATCTCTTCAGCCAGGCAGTCATATAATATTTTTAATCTTACAGTTAAATCTGGCCTCTAGTTCATAAACGCCAGAGGAGATCTGGTCCCCGACTGAGCCTGGGTTCTCCCAAGGTTTTCTTTCTCCATTAGGTCACCTGATGGAGCTTTAGGTCACCATTAGGTCACTTGATGGAGTTTTTCGGTTCCTTGCCACTGTTGCCTTTGGCTTGCTCAGTTGGGGATATTTAATTGAATTTAATCAATCAATAATACTATTAATCAGCCTTACCAAATGTGGATGTTTTTTTCCACTAGAAACAAACCTTGTTGTGCTATTTTGATTTAAATTTTGAAGCTGCTTTGATACAATCTGTATTGTAAAAAGCGCTATACAAATATACTTGACTTGACTTTGTTTATGGTAATGGATTAATTAGGACTGGTGGATTTAGGCATTGACAGCACAGGCACATGCTAGTACAAATTATTGTCAATTACTTGTATTATTGGTCACGTTTTTGTGTGTGGGCCCTATTTAGGTGATTACCTGTTTCTGCTTAAAGTTCACTTTGCTCTACATTTGCATTGTACCTGATGAAGACCTGAGGGTCGAAACGTTGTGCTTTAAATACATTTATCTGGAGTAGCTTGCAGTGTGCGGACTTCAATTTTCTTTTTTTTTGTTTGTTACTTTGTTGTCCTGCACCTGAGCCCAATCTGGACACCAGTTTTGTAATTTTGATAAAATAAAACGGCGTAGTCTTCACTATAAGAATAAAACTTTTTTAAATTCCTATTAAAGCTACTAAAATCAGTCAAGAGCAGTAAGTGATTTTCTCTGTCTTTTGTTGTTTGATTAACATTAATGACATGGGCGGCAGCAGGTTTATTAGGCTCCTGTCACTAAGACCGAATACATGGATCCAATATATTGAAATACATAAAATTTTCTCCCAACAGTTTACGTTTAATGATGCGTTTAAAGGAACACGCTGACTAGCTTAGCTTAGCACAAAGACTGGAGGTAAACGGCTCCAGCTAGCAAACTGCTCCCAATAAGTGACAAAATAATGCCAAAATAATTTACATGTGATGTGTATAGTCACAGCGTGTACAAATAACAAGGTCACATGAGACACAGCCATCTTCTAACTGTACACACACTGGGAACTATATTCTCATAGAATTCACTATATAGAAGGCGAAGCACTGCTGGCTGGAGTGATTAGCGCAACCCTCTGAGGAACTCTCTGCTTCTCACCACAGGGCTTCTCAGGCGCTGCGAGTAAATCACTCCGCAGAAGTAGCAGTGCTTCGCCTTCTATATAGTGAATCTTAAATAATAATTTATATTTACAATCATAAATCCTGTTGCGTGGGGGGAACCCCGAGGACAAACCCAGCAAACACAGACCATTCCCCTAACATAAGTATTTTGCTCCCGTTTGGGTTTTTTGTGAACCAAATAATAACATTCTAGGAGCGCTCTTTTTGGGTTTTGTAACAGGGTTCAGAGAAGGAGGTGGGAACCGGCGAATGTTCAAACACTTTAATATCCAATTAAACCTACAACAAAATGAAAGTAAAAGGGGCATCCCCTCTCGGAAGACTGCTGCACACACTTAAAAAAAAAAAACGCAATGTAATGTCCTCTCTGGTCCTGCTCCTCTCTCTTCCTTCATTGTTATCACTACTCCTTTTATGCTCCAGAAACTCCTCCTCCTCACAACGTTCTCATGTCCCTTAGCCTCGTCCTGCTTGCCACAGTTTTTTTTTTTTTTTTGTTGCAACCATAAAATAACGTCCCAGAATGTTGCAGGGTAGTTATTTTTTAATAAACCTAAAAATGACTCATACTGAATGTTCCCTAATGGTTATCATTTGAATGTGAACTAAAAACGTTGAAGTTATATATAACTTCAATTATATAACTCTCTTATATAACTAAGTGTATAATTGAGTATATATAACTTGAGTTATATGTTGAGTTAATTATTTAATATTTGTATGTATTATTATTATTAGTGGCAATGGTGTATAAGTGTATTGTTATTTATTATAATATTTATTTTAATAATTATTATTATTTACATTTATCAGAGAGGGGCACAATACATTTTGAGACAAAGGGGGCAGGGTCTTGAATTTCCAGGTATGTCCCTCTTTGGCTAATGTATTTTCAATACATTATGGCTGCCGCCATTCGAGCGACTCGCTCATATGTATTCTAAATGGCAGATTTTGCGCTTACGAGAATACTTGATTAGTTGGTAGAAGTAATTACACATTAATGAGCACATATCATTTTGAAAGAACAAAGTGTTTTTTGCTAAGAATCAACTTGAAAAACTGTTTGCTACAAACCAGCATGTTTATAATTACTAAGACAAACCATTAAAATAATATGGTAGGATATGTAATATGGTAAGGAGGCATATGACACTGGAAGCCAGACACATTAAAAGTACAAATGGCCGTGTCTGCTCTTATCTGAAAAATAAGGTGATAATAAGGGGACATTGTGTGGGATGTTGTTCTTACAAATAATAATAATAATAATAAAGATCACGGGAAACTGCAACAGTTATTATAGTGAAATTTAATAGATTAAGACATGAGTGACATTGTTTATAATTTTATTTTACACTCTTTGAATATCTCAAATTATAATTTTATAATAGGAACAATAGCTGCACTATTTTGTGGAGAAATATAATTACCATGTTCAATCGCTCCATGCCATGACAATGAACATTATTAATATCCTTTATAAAAACAGTATAGGCTTTGACGCTTGTCAAAACAAATAGCTACCACATTTATTCTGGGTGGGAATGTGATTAATCCCTCTAGTGTTGTTCAAGTGTTGTTATAGTTATTTGTTTGAGTGTTTAATTATCCGCTTTCTTTGAGTATTAGCACATGTTGAAGTAAAAAGAAACGGAAACTATCTCAGCGTTGAACTGGCAGGATTGTAGAAATGCAGTTAAGGAGGTTGTTTACAACACAGAAGCATTAGATGGGAACACATATAGGTTTGATGAAGGATATTATTTACAATTAGGAACATGGCAGCTATGAAATTATTCATTGTCAACACAAAGAACTTCGAATAATTTTCTTTATTTGATTAAAAATTAATGTTCTTGTACATCTCCCTGGATGAAGCCGTGTTCACGTGACGTCACCTTGACGGCATCAAAGTTAATATCGTCTTCCGCATGAGCTGTAAATCTGACTTCATGTCAGAAAATATGTTAGTAAACGGTTTCAGTCCTGTACTGTGCTCCGTTCAAGAATGATTCCTAAAATAATGTGTGTTGTTGAGGAGTCGTGTTGTAATTTTAAGTGAGCAGATTTTCACCTGAGTGAAGATGATGATGAATCAGGTGAAAAGTCCCTCAGATGCACATTGAAGGAGGAAACTGAGACATCAAACCAGAAGATCACAGAGACTGAGAAAAGCACAGAGAAGTGGGCACTTTGACTAGTAAACAACCCTATAGCCTACTAAACAGGTAGCCTACTCGAATCCTCCTGGACACTGCGCTAACTACATATTTGCTAATTAGGGATATTAATTAATCTAAAAAAAAAGATTAAAAACAAGTAGTTTGTATTATTTGTAGGATCAACACTTCTTCACCCACACCTGTGTTTTGTTCCCTGACTCGTCATCATCCTACAGAACTGGAGCAGGAGTGGATATCTTGAGCTGTCCTCATCACTGCATCTGGACTTTACTATCAAGGAAACTTAAGGTGAGATTTTCTATCTAATTATGATCTTGATCTCATTCTATGAATTTCTACCTTTATGTTTTATGGACAGGACCACTGTTATGCTACTGAAAAAAAAAAAAAAAAAAATTCAAGATTGTTTGCAGCGTTTAGTTAGTTTCTCGTCCATGATGAAAACAAAATAAATGTTATAAAAATAAAAAAAAACTATCAAACATAAATCATAAATTGTAAGTCATCCATTGCATTTATTCTTAAAATTACCCAGACACTGGCAGAAAAATGATATGACCTTTGTAAGAATATAACCCTGAGAGTGTCACACTGCTTAACTGCAGGATTACTGCATGAGTATGTTTGCTCACTGAAATCACCCACATTTCCAAGATAATAAATTGGCGAAATAATTGTGCAAGTGTAAAATTAACTGATGACCAATTTACAAATAAAATTAAGTATGTTATTAAAACTAGTTTAATCTAATAATAGGCCTAAACCAAAACCAATTTGCTGCCTTTGATGCAGATCGCTGAATTAAAATGATTTTCATTGTTTTAAAATTTTGCAATACCATTGTAAGGCCCGATATATTGGTCCAATGGTGGTTCGCCAATACACGGGGAAGGTTATCACGTGTTCTGTCCTCACTCATGCAAAGTATTGATTGGTTAAATTTGCAATACATTAATCATATATATTTACACGTTATTTCATCTGACTCCATAAATGAAAGGTTTTAATAATATCTGTGCCTCACTAAAAGTGAGCGAATGTTTGACTATTCCTTTTAACTCTTAAATGAACAATGTCAAAATCAGTTAGAATAATCACATTACAATTTAATATTTCAGATAGCAGAGATCAATTCCACAATCAATTCAAATATCTAGAACATGGTTATACATTGATTACACCAAATCATCTTACCCAGCTTGTACCTGAGAGAGAGAGAGAGAGAGAGAGAGAGAGAGAGAGAGAGAGAGAGAGAGAGAGAGAGAGAGAGAGAGAGAGATAGAGAGAGAGAGAGAGAGAGAGAGAGAGAGAGAGAGAGAGAGAGAGAGAAAGGGAGAGACCACCTATTCCAGGGATCGGCAAGTAACTTTGGCCGCGGGCCAATTTTTTTTTTAGCCAGTAGATGGCGGGCCAGCTACATGGAGTAGCCCTATGGATACAAATTAAATACTCTTAATTAATACACTTAACGTCTACATTGCATATATCAATGAAATCATTTTAAACAGATCAAGTAGCCCACTATTGTGTTAACATATTACAGCCATTTTAATAAAGGTGTGAATAGCAATCATGCCTCATTTGCTTACAGTCCGACTTTTGAACTTTATTCCTTATTTATTATTATTATTATTTATTCGGGACACACACATACACACCTATGATTTAAGGAGGGCTGCGTGGGACTGTTTTTTTTTCCTTCTCGTCCCGCTCCCACAAGGTTCTATTCAGCAACGCTTAAAATACACTCTGTGTTCACCCGCTTTATTTCCCGACCTGACGGGTTAGCAAAATTTAGATCTCGTTTCCAGAATCTCACATTCAAATGTCTCTAACGGAAAGAGAGAGATTAAGTAGCCTATAACAGTTATAAATGCTATACAAAAATTGAGTTCGTGTCAATATAAAATATTATTTTAACATTGTAGGCTTAGGCTAGGCTACTGTCAGCAGAGAAAAAAATGTCACAGAAAAAATTAATGAAATATAAATAACATAAATTAAATATAGGACAAAGCCTATCACTCAAATTTCTAAGCCAAATAAACGAAAACCATATTGCCCTACTGACAAATGAAGTAGGCTATTTTCTGCCAAACTATTTCAAACATCCTTGCAAAAAAAGAATGTTGTTGACTGACAATGGTTTCAGTACCAAACAGCTCCTCAGAGCTAGGTGTAGGCTACAGGTCGTCAGAATGAAGTGCGGATGTGAAATTGCCGCGCGGGTACGGCTTTTCTCAAGTAGTGGAAGAGTTTTGTGCAGCATTTAGTGCAAATATTTTTTATCAGGTAATACATATTATTTATCAGTGTGTTATACCCGCCTATTGCCGACCCCTGACCTATTCAATTCATGTCCAGCAAAGAAGAGAGGCCAGAGAGAGCGAAAACACCTTCCTTTATCCTCTTTGACCAGGTGATATGGGGGATGGGGGAGACCACCCTCAAATGGCTTCTGTTCAACAAAAGGGGGGCTGCCTTATCTCTGAACCAGTTTTCTCTAAACTTCTCTAAACCTTATTTCCTTTTATTTGATCTATCTGGATATGAGATATCTGTACCACTCACTTTGAGACATTTCAAATGACACCAAAAACATAACAGTCAATGATAAACATTCACATTAAACCATGTTCTTGTGTGAGTTCTTAGTTGTTTCTGAGAGGAAGTGAGGTTGTATGGGGGAGGTCGAATGGTAATTAGCCAGCAGGGACCTTTTGTCTCATAGACCAGGCCTCAACCAGTATTTTCAGTCTTACACCATATAGATCTGTGGGCGTTGCTGGACCCTTTTTGAAATACACTGTGCCCCAGTAAAATATTGCTGATAAATCATTTTCTGATATTGTAGATTACTTTCGACCCGAGAATATTCCTTTGTGTTTTCTATCAGCTGTTTAGAATCAGAACTAGCAATGCCAGAATAGTGAGCAAATAACTATGATCTAACTAAACAGGTTTAGAAAATGGTCTGAAATGGTTTGTGATTCAGTTTTATTCGTTCAAACAGTCACTCAATCTCTGATTTGTTTGCAGAGGTGTCACACCAAAATAATGCGATATTTTATAAGACAGAAAACTAAAAGGGTCCTGGATGAGTTCTATATTTGCTTATAATCCAGGAAACAAACATGCACATGTCTTCTTTACCAATGATGAAGCATGTGTGCAGTTACAGCATAAACCCCGCCCCTGAAGATGATCATTTAATGCTATTTTAATAACTATTTCCTCAAACCTTGTAACACAATATACTTATATTTTGACATACATTATTATCCACAATGCACAGTTTGCTTTTTCAATGCTTTTATTAATTTGAGGAATGTTTCAGAGAAGATACTGAAAAGAGATTAAAGTTTAGAAGATAGTTGATTTCAGAATAACATTTTGGACAATATAATGTCGGAAAAATGTAGTTCAATCAAAGTAACTGTGGAACAGCATGATGGTCTCGCAGGTTCTTAACACAAATATAGGGACGTGAGTGTGAACAGCCCCTGTCGTTCCAGCAACGTTTAGCTGTAAGGTGAAATAATGAAATAAGTTATTCTGCTCATTATAATGGTGTTAGAATCAAAATGAAATGGAATATTTAATTTAAGGCACTTTGTAATATCCAAATTGAGTGATTTCATGTTACTGTATGATGTAAAATTGTAGAATTGTAAATTATAATTGAAAGTATTAAAAAACAGACTGCATTCTTACAGGAATGGTTGATCTCCAAACATTTCTCGATACCCTTGTGATTGTTAGGTTCTCCAGCGCACCAGTGGGTATACAGAAACACAGTTCCGTCACTCCACATCCAATGTCCATCCTAAAGAGTGAAGAGAGAGTGAATACAAAGAGTGCACTACTGTTGTCAGACTTCAGGAAGAAGGCAATTAAGTTTGTTTACTGTTTAAAGCTGAATTTGAATTTTTTAGACAAACAAATAGGTCTCTTTACACTGTATTTACAAAAAATGTTGGGTTATTTTTTCAGTATGTTGGTAGTTTTCTTGTGCTACCCAGAGCTTGGGTCAGACGTAACAAACCAGGGAGTGTGTTATTTATCGCAGGCTTTTGCCACAGGTCACTTCAGGAGAGAGCGCAGCACCGTCAAAATGGTGTAGGCCTATGTCTTCTGTAAAATACAGGTTTGTGTACATTTAATTTTATCTTTAAATTTGTTATTGTGCTGTATATTGTTTACATTTTATGCAAAGCAACATACAGAGGCACGATGTGAGTCACCTTTTACACTAGTGTCGCGACTCGCGTCGGTCTTTTCGTTGGATGGAAACGTCTGATGCCTTGCATAAAATTTTATTCAAAAATATACAGAACATAAATGCGTATGATATTAAAATATGTTCTCAGAACTGTGCACTGATTGTTTATGGACGTTATGTAGTCAGTCAAAGCATATTTCGGCTACGAGCCGCCCTGCGTTTCGGCAGTCTAAAGTTCTCCCGCTGAACATGACACAAATTTCGACCCCCTTGCCAAATTCCCCCTCGTTGAAGTCAGTACCTGATTGCCTAATCTTAACCCCACCCCCTCCCCCACAACTAATCCTAAACCTACCAATGCTAGGGGGGAAATAATTTGGCAGGGTTGAAATTCGGCACAACACCTGTTTGAGATCCAGCGCCGTTTACGGTGGAAACAGGACAACAGAGACTTGTCGATTACACTTGAATTACTTATAAATGTTTAATTTTTACTTCTAATATTTCTTAAACGAGCTTAAATGTTGTCAATATGTATAGAAAATTATATAAAATATACTGTACTGTAAAATATGATTGAAAATGAAGGAAATTATCATGCAAGCATGTATCGAGTGTTTTAAAAACGTTTATAGGATTTAAGGTAATCCGTAGACATTCATTCATGTATGAAGGAAAGAAATAATAATAAAAAAGAATCAACTCTTATGGCCTAATCAACCCATTATGCTGGGTTAAATAAACAACCCAATTTGCTGTAAAATTAACCCAGCATGAGTTCTGTCCTTTATTTACCCAGCCCTTGGGTTGTTTTTAACCCAGTGTTCTTTTAGAGTGTAGGACACACATCTGAACTTACTAAAGCACTATGAGCACCAATCCAAGTAGGTGTGGAAGAAGGCACCAGACTCAGCAGGAAATCATTTTCCCGTTTTTTACCCACAGATGCGAGGTTCGCTTTATGACTTTGACAGTTTCTCTAAAGAGACAGAATTTTTGTTAATATACAAAATCAAATGTTTTGTACCATAAAGCAAAAATGACAACATTTTAGACATTTGCAAACAAAGTCTGTTCTAATTGATTTATTGATAAAATCCTCGTAACAATTTGCACTAACAAGTAAAATTGTGTAAATTTTACTGCTACTGCTCTCTACAACTTGCCTGTTATCAAGTAAAATCTACTTACCATTGAACTTCACATTCATTTGACATTTAATTGAAGTAATTAAGTAAAGTTTACTTAATAATATTTAATTTATTTAATTTCACATATAGAATAAAGTAACATCTACTTAACTAACTTAAGTAAATTTAACAAAATTAACTTTTTACTCTTCAAAATAATACTGAATTAAACCACACATTTAGAGTGTATGTTTTGCTTAGAAATATCTAAATAAATAATGCAATAAATACTGTATAAATTCCATACTTTATCTAAGTAAATAAAAATAACAAACTACATGAACACAGAGACCTCAATACTTGGTACACAAGGACGTAACATTCGATAGATCGTTTTTGAGTATGACTCTGTTATTTTGCGTGGAAAATGTATCCAGATGTCACAAAATGGCAAGTTTTAAACCTAACAACAAAATCAATGATAAAACGGAGTAAATGCATCTGGAAAACAGTGAAAAATAAACCTTATTAATTATTCATGCCCCAGTGCATGATGGTAACACCAGTATTATAAAAGTTGAGTAGGTTTTACTTAATTTTATGTCATTGATATCAACGGTTTAATTTCCACAAGCTTGAATTAAGTACTTATATAGACTTTAATTTGTTTTTTTAATTCTTGCCTGAACTAGCTTTTCCATGTAGAAATTACATTTGTTTTTTTCTGTAGTATTTACTTCACCAGAAAATAATTTGTATCAGTTTTAATTAATAATTTGACAATGCACTTATTGGGTACATACATATCTTTACATCTGTCTTTTAAGATGTAGTTAAAGACGCATAATATTAAGTTTGACCAAATCATCTTGTTGTACACATTACCTCTGCTTTGATCCATTTAGCCGGATGAGAAAAGTACTTGTAGCATCGGCATCCAAATTTTACCCATGGAGTGGGGCATTTTCGGGCTAAATCAACATCCAGTCCATCCAGTCCATCCAGTCCATTAACATCTCTTGTAATACTCACTGCAAAGAATTTGTTTTTATTTTTTATGTAGCTTATTTTATGTTTGTGTGATTATGTTCTGAAAATATGTGTACTTTATACACTGTTAACTCCTTAATAATCATGGAATTATTAGTCAATAGAATATTTCATATTTCCAAAATGTTTAGGTTTTTACAAAATAAATGTCTTGGTTACCTTCTGTATTCCCCATGGAGAAGATAATGAAAAGAAGCAGACAACTTTTCAGCATTGCCATGATGAACCTGAAATTAATAAGCAGGAAAAGTTAAATGTCTGCATGCACTCATACGCTGCACACTGCGATTCTCAATGCATTTAAAAGACAAAGCTCAAAAATATACTTCAGGTAGAACATTTATTCAGAAGGTTTCTGTTCCAAAAACTCACCTTGGTTTTCAAATTGTTGCCTTTAGCAGATTTTGTGAAGATCCAGAGCCTGTGCAATACAGTTATATTCTCATATCTATTGAGTGAAGAGGGGTAATATTTATACACATAATATCAGGAAGTAACAACCGGTGTCCTGTGCAAAGAACAAACGTTACCATTTATGGCATATTAAAGGGTAACTAAACCCCTGGTCAGAACCTGACTCCACCCACTGGCAATATTTGAAAAATGCTGGAAAAGTAGGCAGAGCCCAGTGGAGAAGAGGCGTGCATCTGAGACGCATCTCTCTGTAGGCAAGGGCATGGTTAGCCTGTTCCCTCTGAGGTCACCAGCCACCACAACTTCCAATAGGAAATTCAACTGCAGTAGCCACTGTTCAACCTGAAAAGGGCAGCACTCAGACGTTTTTACACCATATATTGTAGAATTAAAACACTTTAAACCCAAATGTCAAAACAATTACTTGAATCAATGAACAGCATTAATAAAGCCCCAGTTTTACAGATCATTAACTAAAAAAAGTTATTTTAGAGTTTAGTTACCCTTTAAGAATGGTAGAGAGGTCAAATGTTCAAATGTATGTGTGTGTCTTGAGTTGTTTGCATGCGAGTGTTCCAGGGTTCGATGTTCTTAAAGGGTTAGTTCACCCAAAAATGAAAATTCTGTCAGTAATTACTCACCCTCATGTTGTTCCAACCGTGTAAGACCTTCATTCATCTTCGGAACACAATATTTGTGATGAAATCTGAGTGCTGGATCACTTCTCCATAGGCTTCTAGGTGACCGAAACTTGCTGGCCCAGAAAAGTTATTAAAGAGATCGTTAATATAGTCCAAGTGACTACAGTGGCTCAATCTTAAGTATATCAAGCGACGAGAATACTTTTTGTGCGCAAAAACAAACAGAAATAACGACTTTATTCCCTTATTCATTTCCTTCTATCTGGGCCTCGAGTTGGTTCACGTAGTTTTTTGCGCAGCTTTTAATTTTGAACACTCAAAGTGCACCATATTGATGAATTTAACATTAAAATGCGCAAAAATTTTTTACAGGTGGGAATGCCCCCAACCCCCCCTAGAAGGACCGAGTTCCACCCACCACAGTTTTACCAAAAATCCTGTGAGAAACACTGGTATTGCTATGCCAATGCAGCTTATAGCTTGTTTTAGGATTCATCACTATGGAGTATAGTTCAACTGTATTAATAAATGTCAAATTTTTACTTATTTCATCTGTTAACTCTCACTCGTTCCTATACTTACTCATAACATGGCATTAGTGGTTTTAAGGAATAGGAGTTGGTATGCATATATTTAAGGACGTGCAAAGATGGGTGGTGTTTATGATCATATAGTGGGCCAGTCTGGGCCTAAATGCCAGGGCCGATTTTTTTTTTTTGTTGTCCCAGTCCAGCCCTGGCTCTCCATCAAGGTGGCTCTTCAAAAAATTAATCCACCTCTTCTTGATGTGATCGTTGTTCGGAAATTTAAATAAGGACACCGATCTGTTTTGTACGTGATCACATCCAGGTAGTACGCATTTCCGTGACGAAGGCATAGCTAGCTAGCAAACTGTAGGCTGTAGTAACTAATAGTACTGACAGTAACTCGCGATTGAGCGGCAAACTGATGTGAATGTGCTCTATTTATATTGTTAGGGGAGGGGCCAGCCTCAGGGGCTCCAGTGCGTCATCGAGCCCCCGTTTATTCCCCGCCCAAAAAATCCTGAACACAGCATTGGTGAAAAACTGTTTAACGGTCTAACTCCACAATTCAGTACTTCAAGTCAAGTCAAGTCAAGTCATCTTCATTTATATAGCGCTTTTAACAATGTAGATTGTTTCAAAGCAGCTTTACAGAGATAAACGTATAATTTATGGTAACAGAGATTGTTTTGGCTTTATAGCGGTTCTTTAGTAAAGTTATTTTCCAGCTAAGGTTAGTTATGATTGATTCGCTTCCGTCGCAACGATCATTTGTTATTAAATTAGGGGCTGCTAAGACGACACAATTCTCTCTACACAAACTTTAAACGCGAACCTGTGAGAAACGCTGATGGCGTTCACATGCGCATTAAGAATTGGTTCTATAGTTATGTGCATTTGAATATATGTACGCAGGTTTGTAATTCCCTACAAACCAAGCCTAAACAAAGTACTGGTGTTTCCTTATAATTTTTGATACAGAATTTTATTTTATTTTATCAATTCGGGTAGATACGCGAATTGAGTTTCCCGACGACGCTTTATCTGTAGAGTGGTAAAGGGATCCTCCATAGGGAGAGACTAGTTGGCACTTCAGCACTGCGTTGTCATCGGGTCCAGGCGAAGGGCCTTCGTCAGATCTGGATACGGCCTGGATCCGGCAGGCTGCGGGAAAACCTCGGGATAAACAAAGACACTAAAATTAGCGTAGATGCCATTCTTCTCATGATGTAACGAGTACATAAGGATTTATGGGAAGTGTTCCCGGTTCCAGCTGACCTAATCTATGCAGCCTAACATTGAATTATAGAAGTCTATAATGCATTATGTGAACGCTAGGTCAAAGAGATGTGTCTTTAATCTAGCTTTGAACTGACAGAGTGTGTCTGCTTCCCGGACAATGGTAGGAAGGCTGTTCCAAAGTTTTGGTGCTAAATAGGAGAAGGATCTTCCGCCAGCAGTCGATTTTGATATTCTAGGTATTATCAACTGGCCGGAATTTTGAGATCGCAATAGACGTGAAGGACTATAATGCGTTAAGAGCTCGCTCAAGTACTGTGGAGCTAAACCATTTAGTGCTTTGTACGTGATCAGCAATATTTTAAAATTGATGCGATGTTTAATAGGCAGCCAGTGCAGTTTTGACAGAACTGGGCTAATATGGTCATACTTCCTGGTTCTGGTAAGAACTCGAGCTGCTGCGTTTTGAACTAGCTGTAGTTTGTTTATTAAGCGTGCAGGACAACCACCCAGTAGAGCATTACAATAATCTAGCCTTGATGTCATGAACGCATGAACTAATTGTTCCGCATTTGTCAATGAGAGCATATGACGTAATTTAGATATATTTTTAAGATGGAAAAATGCAGTTTTACAGATACTGGACACGTGACTTTCAAATGAAAGATTGGTATCAAAGAGCACACCCAGGTTCCTAACCGACGACGAAGACTTAACAGAGCAGCCATCAAGTGTTAGACAGTATTCTAGGTTATTACGTGAGGACGTTTTTTGTCCAATAATTAGAATCTCTATTTTTTCAGAATTTAGAAGTAGGAAATTATGAGTCATCCAATTTTTTATATCCGCTATGCATTCCGTTAATTTTGTGAATTGGTAAGTTTTGTTAGGTTTTGAAGAAATATAGAGCTGAGTATCGTCGGCATAACAGTGAAAGCTAATGCCATGTTTCCTAATGATATCTCCTAATGGTAGCATGTACAGAGTGAACAGCAGCGGTCCTAGTACTGAGCCTTGTGGTACGCCATACTGAACTTGTGCTCGATGAGACATCTCTTCATTTACTGCTACAAACTGATAACGGTCAGATAAGTATGATTTAAACCAAGCTAGTGCAATTCCACAGATGCCAACATAATTTTCGAGTCTATTTAAAAGAATGTTGTGGTCGATAGTGTCAAACGCAGCACTAAGATCGAGTAACACTAATAGAGAGACACAACCACGATCGGATGATAAGAGCAAATCATTTGTGACTCTAACGAGAGCAGTCTCAGCACTATGGTACGGTATAAATCCTGACTGAAAATCCTCACAGATATCATTTCTTTCAAGAAAGGAACACAGTTGTGAAGATACTTCCTTTTCTAGTATCTTTGACAGAAAAGGTAGATTCGAGATCGGCCTGTAATTGACTAATTCTGTAGGATCAAGTTGCGTTTTTTTAACAAGCGGTTTAATCATAGCCAGTTTAAAGGTTTTTAGTACGTATCCTAGAGACAAAGATGAATTAATGATATTAAGAAGAGGATCTATGACCTCTGGAAGTATTTATTTCAGTAGCTTAGTTGGTATAGGGTCTAACATACATGTTGTAGATTTAGATGATTTAACGAGTTTAGTAAATTCTTCCTCTCCTATAGCAACGAATGAATAAAATTTTTCCTCCGGGAGACTACAATGCACTGCCTGATGCGATACTGTAGTAGACGGTTGCATAGTTATAATTTTCTCCCTGATATTATCAATCTTATAAGTGAAGAAGTTCATAAAGTCATTACTGCTGTGTTAATACTTCACAGTTCACAGTCTTTGTAATATGTTTTAGCAATACATTTCTAACATTAATAATGTGTTTAGAATTTTTTTTTTAGAATTGCCTTTACAGGGACTTTAACTAAAAAAAAAAAGTAAAAAAAAAAGTAAAATGTACTTATTTTTTATTTTGCACGTTTTTGCACTCCTATTTTTTAAGTAAATGTGACATGTATGGACAGTTAACTAAGTTAGGTAAAATTAACAAAGTTAAACTTGGCCAGTTAGAGTTTGTGGAGTAATTTATACTTACTAGTAGTGATAATATACACCACCTGTCAAAAAATGATTGATTGACAGGTGCCCCACCCCTTCCGCTGACAGGTGACCCACCCCTTTTGCCATTTTATCAAAGGGATCATCAGAGAACAAAGGGAGATCAAAGAGATCAAAGGGTTAACCTTTGACCCAGCTAGCCCTTGATCATGTATTTGACAGTTAGTTTTGACTTTTGATTGACAGGTTGTCCCCTCCTAGCCCTTGATCATGTCATGTTGTGACATAAAGTGTTGTGACATAAAGTTGAAGCCTTTTGAACATGACAGTTAGTGTGTGTGTGTGTGTGTGTGTGTGTGTGTGTGTGTGTGTGTGTGTGTGTGTGTGTGTGTGTGTGTCTGAAGTTGGTATCACACACGATCCTCCCTACATATCCGGGCTGTAATGTGAAACTGATAAGGATAAACTGTGGAAGTTTATCTCACACACAAATGTTGAAAAACCATTCAGTTCTTTTAAAAGAATATTATAAAATAAAAATCTTACTAAAACCTCACACAAAAAGTTTAAATAAATGTAGAACTATCCAATGAACCAAGCATTTCAGTTTAAAGTTAAAATGGAGTCACAAAAAAAAAAAAATATTGCAATCAGTTAAATGTTTAGACAAATGAAGAAAAAAACATACAGCTTATGAAACAATGCAATGTATGAAACGGGTTCAAAATAGTTTCACACAACTTTTTTACTGAATTCATATAGTCATTCCTGAATGTCTCTCAAAGCATGAACATCAAAACATAGGGAGCACGCCTGTCTGTGTGTGTGTGGAGATCAGACATCATAGGAGATGTTGACCATCTGTGTATGTGTCAAGGGATTCCCCTCCCACCCTTTGCATTTGAGCTCTCTGACATCTGAAACGTGCTGTTCAGACACTGTGACTAAACAATGTCATACAAAAAAAAAAAACATTCTATCCTTTAAAATAATTATCGTGCCAATTAAACTAAAGTTGAAAAAAAAAAAAAACATACTGTTCTCATGCTAGTTTAACTAATGTTGAAAAAACTGTGGAAGTTTATCTCACACAAATGTTGAAAAACCATTCAGTTCTTTTAAAATGAATAAATTAATTGCTTATAAAATATATAATAAAAAATCACAGAGTGGTTCTCCCACAGCTCCGGCTGTATCTGAGCCAGAAGAGATAGAGTGTGTGTGTGTGTGTGTGTGTGTGTGTGTGTGTGTGTGTGTGTGTGTGTGTGTGTGTGTAATATTTGACCTCTGACATCTGAAACTGCTCCTCCACATTCCAGAGCACAGTGTTTCCTAATAATGTTGTATATATCAGACTAACTAAAGTTGAAAAACATTCTGTTCTTTAAAATTGTATAAATGAAATGTTTATAATATAAAATGAATATCTTATTGATCCAATTGTTTTAGTTTTAGATAAACAAAAATAAAAAATAAAATCAGAGCGTATGTAATGTCAGTCTGCTAACGCCTTTCCAGAGCCAAAGTTTTGTTCACACTAAATTTATTTCAAAGCATAATCGTAAAAGTTTAAATATGATCTTTTAAAATGAAAGATTGTTTAAATGAAATCTTTAAAGTTTGAATACATTCATATCTTCTATTTATCTTTTAGAAGATTACTTATTATTTTTACTAAACAATGTCTGTTCAAAAACTTTAGATGGTTGAAAAACTGTACTTAGTCGTCTTAAATCTCATTTATATGAAAAGATTCAATCAGCATTTTTTGTCCAAGCGGGGTTTCAATTTTTATGATCAGGGCTTTCCATAGCCATAATGATTTTTGTACCATAACTGCATATTAGATCATGTACACCTAAACACGACCATCACAGAAACCTACATTTGTACATTTTCAAAAATGAAATAATTAAATAATGTAATATCATTTCTAAGCTGTTTTGCGGGCACACACACGGTTCTAAAAAATGAACTAATCTCTATTTTTAAATTAAATTTATTATAAATAAAATATATAACCAATGAATAATAACATATGTTACTAAAATGTATTTGAAAAAATGTAAACATAGTTTTAGCTAATGATATATTTATAAAAACACCTTACATTTCCAGAGAGGTGAAGTTCTTTATGCAATGATTAAAAAAAGCAAATAGTTTCAGTTGTCATAAACAAAACAGCCCCAGATCCTTCAGGGATAAACCACAGTGTGAAATGAATGTTCCAGACCAGATCAGCCTCGTGGGACAATGTCACAGTAAAGCTATAGTCTGCGTTCCAGAGTACATCCAGAGTTTATACTAAATTCATTTAAAAGACTGTTCAAATTCAAAATTAAAAGACTGTTTAAATGAAATCTTTAAAGTTTGAATACATTCATATCTTCTATTTATCTTCTAAGAAGACTTATGTATGATATAAATGATTTTGCTTAAATTTAACCTAAGGTATTATTTTTACTAAACAGCGTAAAAATAATAGGTGTTAAAAACTTTAGATGGTTGAAAAACTGTACTTAGTCATCTTAGATCTTAGATCTTTTGTCCATACAACATGTTGTCAAAGTTTGTCACAATGTTTTGTTGTTGTGTTGTTTTTAAGAAATCCGAGGACTCTACATTACTCTTATTTAGACTAAGTTGTATCATTTGGAAAATCACCACACAATTTCAGAGACGCGATGTGCCTCTGTGGTCCATGACGCGGCATAAGTAAATTTGGTCTTGAGCGAATATTTAATTTTACTCGTCTTAATTCAAAGCATGATCTTACTGGTAGCTATGATCTATGACACGTATAAGATCATTTTAACTTGTATCTCCCAAACTATCCTTAATCAGTGTGGAAACACACAGGGGTGAAACCATTTACTGAGAATATTCTATAGGTTATCTACTCAAAATATATGTAGAAGTTTAAATCCGGTGTTTAAAATCTGTCTGGTGGCCGCATGAACAGACTTTGGGGAGAGCTGATGATACTATAGTCATCAGCTCTATGATTTGATTGTATGATTTAGTCAGCAGCCATATCCTCCTGAGACCCAGAAAAAAATAAAGTTTTGTGAATTTAGTTTTTTTCCATGTCATCACACTGTTTAGAGCACAATAAACAAATGGAAAAAAAACATTTTTGAAAAATAATATTTTATTCATACGTTATGCTATGTCCTCTGTAGTGGACGCCAGGACTAAGTTGTTTAAAAAATAAAATGACATGAAATTATATGTATAGGCAAAAACAATGGGATTTTTTTTTCAATCACCAATACATTTTGGGGTTTCAGGATTTTTTTCAACCAAAATTTGTATAAAGATTATTCTCAACTATGTTATGAAAGAAATAACGGAATTAATTGATACACCATTTTACTTTATGCAATATGTGGGTAAAATGGCCATAAATTAATATTCCCATTCAATGCAATGTATCTATACACTGTATCTAATTTGCACATTAATGTGTTCTTGGAGCAACATTTAATGAAAAAAGAAGTGTAATAATTGGAGTAATAATTGGCATTAATTGGAGTAATAATATCTAATATTTCATAGGAATATTGATGTATAATTTATTTCCATATTCACTTGTTGTGTCTCACAAAATGCCTGATAAACATGATTTAAGTCCTGATGTCCTCTAGTGGACACTTTTGAAATCAACACCCTGTTCTGTAACAGAAAGTTTTTTTTTTTTTTTTTTTTGAAACCCCTTAACGTTTTCCTGAGATGTTGTTTTATGAAATACAATTTGAAAAGTAGTCCAATTTAAATTATAATTACAATATATTATCATATTTCCATAAGAATGCTACATTTGATCACTAAATTAATGTCAGACATTTTTAAAGACCAAGGAGTAGTTGTTTTCATGGTGAAACCTCCAAACATTTGGTATCTCTGAAAAGTCCTGAATGTGCTCTTTACAGGACACCCAGGTTGTATCATGTGACATGTATGATGTCAGAGAAATTCACTCAAATATAATGTCCACTACAGTGGACAAAAGTCTATTCTTGGGTCCCAGGAGGATATCACCCTGTAGCCCAAGACTGGTTGCCCACTGAAGCTAAGCAGGGCTGAGCCTGGTCAGTACCTGGATGGGAGACCTCCTGAGAAAAACCAGGTTGCTGCTGGAAGAGGTGTTAGTGAGGCCAGCAGGGGGCGCTCACCCTGTGGTCTGTGTGGGTCCTAATGCCCCAGTGTAGTGATGGGGACACTATACTCTCAAAGAGCACCGTCCTTCGGATGAGACGTTAAACCGAGGTCCTGACTCTCTGTGGTCATTAAAAATCCCAGGATGTCCTTCAAAAAAGAGTAGGGGTGTAACCCCGGCATCCTGGCCAAATTTGCCCCTTGGCCTCTGTCCATCATGGCCTCCTAATCATCCCCATATACTGATTGGCTTCATCACTGTCTCCTTTCCACCAGTAAGCTGGTGTGTGGTGGGCGTTCTGGCGCAATATGGCTGCCGTCGCAAGTGGATGCTGCACATTGGTTGTGGTTGAGAAGATTCCCCCATCTATGTAGAGCGCTTTGAGGTCTCAGAAAAAGCGCTATATAAATGTAACAAATTATTATAGCAGGAATCATGACCTCTGACCTCCTCGATTTTGGAGTTTTTTTTTGTTAAAGACCCTACAAGTTAGTTCTTCCAAAAGAATTTCTCCCATCTAGCGGTGACATTGTATTTAGCATTTAAACGAATAGTGCTCTCTAGCGCCTCGCTTTTCAAATGCGTATTGCAACTACGGTAACCATTATGAGCCAAGAAGCTATGAGAACATGTCTTCCAATTGCACTTCATTGAGTTTAACTATACTATACATGTTCTACTGTTATGCTGCCTATATAATGATTTACCGGTTCGACTCAAGACATTTTTTTTCTTTTTATCTTGCCAACAAAATTCAAGTTATTCAAGTTCATCAATAATCATTTTTAGTTATTCATAGTCTTAGAGGCCTACACAAACTGCAGAAACAAGCAGAAGATATGTAAAAACTCATAAATGCTGTTTCAGTACTGAATCATTTTCACAAATACAATTATATTGAATTCAGAAAATTTCACTATGGAATATTTACTTTATCTATCATAATTTCAATTTAGTATGTCATCATTTAAACTTTTCATCTCATAATTATGACGCATAGTCAGTTTTTATTTCAACTTTTTAAGTCATACTTTCGACTTTTTGTCATAATTATTACTTAATTCAGAATTACAATTTGTCAATTACGCCTTTTTAATGTAATACTTAAAATGTTTTTAAGTCATAATTTGGTAAGACTATTTTGATGGTCCTTTTGAACGTGCTGTTGACTATAGTAGTGTTGCACCTGCATGAGAGAGAGTATAGAGGGACCCAATGTGTCACTTTTGAGTGATTTATGGCCCTTTAAGCCCCGCCCCTTTTGACCATGGGAATATTCCCACGTTAGCTCCTCCCACTTATGGACTGTACAGTACAGCATGGGAAAATCGGACTAGTGTCACGCCTTCTTATGGGTTGAACATTTGAAGCGTGGGAAAATTTCCCACGCTCAGTAGTTCTAAACAGTGTATATTAAAACTTTTTAAAGAAATGTACAATAAAGACAATCAGAGGTGAGATCAGTGTTTTTTATTTATTAAAGACAGATGTACATTCATCACTTTTAAAACGTTAAAACATCAATGAAACAAGTTAAAATTAAATTTTTCTCTAAAAAAGAGCTATTAAAAAATGAGTTAGTGTTATTTCAAGATGTTAAAACATTAAAACAACTTTTTTCTCTAAAACGTTATTTCAAAATGTATTGAGATGTTAAAACATTAAAACAACTTTTTTCATTACAAAAAGATCATTTTTCTCTAAAAAGAGTTATTAAAAATGAGTTAGTGTTATTTCAAGATGTTAAAACATTAAAACAACTTTTTCATTTACAAAAAGATATTTTTTCTCTAAATAGAGCTATTAAAAAAATGAGTTAGTGTTATTTCAAGATGTTAAAACATTAAAACAACTTTTTTCATTTACAAAAAGATCATTTTTAAAATGTTGACTTGTAAGCATTTAACTTTCACATAGTATTTTGTAAAACCTTTACATAAAACACAATCATTGTTAAAAAAGCCTTGCGTTTTTACATACCCTGTTGTTAAAAACTCAGAGTTTAAAGATACATGAGTGTTTCCTTGTGTTGGAGTAGAGTGGAGAACGTCCACACAGTCCGAAGGTTTGACAGGAGTGACATTTTCTGAAGGTTACAGAGAGACACACACAAACCCCGCCCCTACCCCTGCCCACAACAGATGTCACTGTGGGAAATCCCCACAGCTCCTATCCACTCCCAAATAGAAAAAGTGACCGATCGGTTTGCCGCCCGGACTTAAATGACCATAGAAAACCGATGCAACGGGTCGAAGAGACCACACCCCTAACACACCCCTCTCAAACCTGAGAGGTCAATTTCGATTTAAGGACATCCCTAAAAATGACGTCACACTCGTGGGATTCTCCCTCCCACCCACACCATGTCACAGTATGACAGGTAGTGTTTAAAAAGGAGCGCAAACTTACAGTGAAATGCTATTTGTTTTTGTACATCTTTTTGTAAATCACTTTGAACATCCATATGAAATGTCTAATTGTCACAAAGTTATCCTATGTTTTAAAGTTTAGGCCATAGAGTTTTTAAGGTTATACAGCACAAAAAAACCTCACCCCCCATACCCACACACACACACACACACACACACACACACACACACACACACACACAAACGGTTGGATCCATCAGGTCTGCAGTTGCGCTGATATCAAGCTGTTTTATGTTTTGTCGTGCGAGAATTAGTTTTTATTACAGGCTGTATCCGGGAAAGATTATCCGGACATGTAAACAAAACGACCATATGTTGTTCTAGTTGTAGAAATAACGACGCTGAATTCACACTTGTGAAAAAGGGGGATGTTTTCTTTGAAAAAATAAGCGGGAGAAATATGTTTTTTAAATATCTCGTACAATCTTTAAAAGGAAGCAAACTAATTCATTCATTCGCGCACCAAACCATTGAAGGAGACTGAACGTCGAATCGCGAATCCTAGCCTACATTATGTCTGCAGATTATCAGGGAACAGAAGAAGCAGCTATACCTGACCAATATTTTGATGGTGAATTAGCTGAGATTTTAAACGAAATATGTGAGGTTTTTTTTCATCATAAATTATACATTATACATTATATCCCACAAAATTGAAAAGATATTTCAATAAATGCTTTTATTCGCAGATGATGCATCATTTCCAGAAGGAGTATCGCCAGATGACTTTTTACAAGGTACGGTATTTTATGTCTTTTTAATATTTCCTAATTACTATATATTTTAAAGAAAAAAACAACTAATTATTTCAACAGAATTCACAGGGGATGTTCCGACTCATAGCACCACCCATCCGGCGGAGCCATCAACACACCCTTTGGTTGTTGTTTCAAGCCCATCCAATCAGATTTACGAAGACGTTACGCCAAACTCGACACCTCGACCTCAAGCCTCCAGAGAGGCAGAGAGCATCGAACGCCAAGTTTCACCAGCAGCAAAAGAGAATTCTCCTACCCGTTTGATAAACAGAGGAGCTGCTAACATCTTTGATGGTTCACGAGGGGTGAAACGTCTTCGGGAAATTTATGGAGAAGAATTCATCTATCTGGACAACGGTAAGGGAAAAACTATTTTTTGTCTAATCATAATTTATTTGTTGATTTTTTTTATTTAAAATAATATAATGTTTTTTAGAAGAAAATACTGAATCTGTTTCATCAACAACTGGAAGTAAAAAACGATTCGAGGAATATTCTCACGAGAGTCCGATTTATTCGGAAGACGGTAAGATTTCGTGGGTCATTATATTTTATCTATATTAAATAAGCCGTATAATATATGTTTGATTGTTTGTTTGTTTTTTTGCTCTAGAAGAAATCTCAGACGAAAGAGAGGCGCAGGTGTTTTTAGCTTCTCAGAACGCCGTTCTGAACACCATCAATTCTGAACGGGAAACTTCAGATAGCAGTGATGATGAAGGAGATGATGAACGGGGCTTCACACCAGTATTCAACGCTGGAGAACTTCAAGGGCTGAGTTATGCCACTTTACGCATAGCCAACAGAAACTTCCAACGTGTCTTGGAAATAGCTTCATCGCCACTATCATATCATCAAACGGAGAAGATCGTTTCCGAGTCACAAAGAGAGGTTATAGCGTTACTCCACAGAATCTCAGATCAGCAAACTCACCATACGAATGAATTAAAAGCAGTAAATAACACTTGCCTTCCATGTCAATTGTTCTACATTTCCTGCAGATCCAAAATCCAGCAACAATCATCAGAGATCCAGCAGAGATCAACACTATCAGAGACGCTGAGACTGGAGGAACTGAAGGAGAGAGTCATTAGTGTGAGTGAATCTTTAAACACACACATATATCATCAGTGCTGTGGTACCTGCACATGTGTGACAGAGTGTGTTGATGTCCAGATGTGTGGTCTGGTTGCTGATGGGATTGTTCAGCACACAGCTGTAGGTGTTTTTATCCTGATATTCCACCTCCAGAGGTAGAGAGAGACTGATGCTGAGATCACACACACTGATGCTGGACAATACACTGATTCCTGCGTACCAGGAGAGAGTCGCATCACACACATTCAACACTGATGAACACACCAGTGAACATGATGATGAAGAACATTTTGAAGAGTTACTGATGATGACAGGAACAGGCAGACGAGCTGAGAAAGATGAGATAAATAAGGAGAATTATACCATGGTCTGGGTGAATACTCGATTCTGATTGGCTGCAGGGTGTCCATTAAAAAGTGATAGAGGACACCTAGTAAAGGAGTTCATGGTGAAACTGACTGTTTACCGTTCGAAATTAATAAAAAAAAAATGCGCTGGCTACATCAGCTTTGAGTAACCATAGCAACAGGCAGTCAAAGTTAGCTAAACTGAAGGGTTCTACGAGCTGAGCGGACTATAAATATCTCCGGTTGCTAAATAAACCGTCAGGCGTAACCTGGGAAACCAAGTTATTGTTTGTAAAAACATTAGATTTCGATTGTAAAACTAATTAAAATATAAACTAATGTTTTAAAAATTTGTTATTTGGCAAGTGATCATGGTATAAGCAGGTTAATGCCCTTCGAGGTATCCATTGTCAGGTATTAATGAACTTCGGCGGAGGCAAGTCGTCCATTAATGGAATTAACAGAATTTATTTTTTTTTATTTTTTTTTGGATCTAGGCTGCATGTTTCCTTGTTAACATCAACGGGGGACGAGAGCGTGTGGAATTTAAATCCGAACCTCTCTGAAAGACGCGTTGAGAATGATTTGTCTCCTGCTGCTTCTTCTGGTTTTTTGGAATTTTGCCATCTGTCCTCGTCAATCTCAACAGAGAACTCCTTACTTGCCTGATATGGTCCTATTCTACTCTTCTTTGGAGTTATGGAGCTTGAACGCCTCGTATCGTCTGCCAGACGGAGTGTACAATCATTGCGCTGCACTTGGAATCGCACGCCGCCGTTATGTTCATCAAGGATCAAAGCGCCGATACCTTTACAAATCACAGTCTGACTACCCTGATAACAACGAAATACCAGTCATCTGGTCTTCATACCGGCGCTCACAAAGTGCCGAAAGTAATCTGAAGCGGGGTGGCGGCCTCTGCGCACTGAAGCGGACATCTCTTCCCCAGAACAACACGGAGAGCGTCAACATTAAAATGGCTCTCATTAATACTCGTTCAATATTGAACAAGTCTTTTATTCTCAATAACTTTTTTATTTCACAATCTCTGGACTTTTTATTGATTTGAATATTTTATTTCGAGCTAAAGAAAAGAAAACAGAAATATATATATACATAATAAAAGAGAAAAAAAGACAAAATAATTTACATTACAGCTCGAAAAGGAGTGGGAAGAAGACAAGCTTATTGACTCCCACCCCTGTTCATAAACCCAAATAACAATAGACAACAACACTACATATTTCTTACCATTTTACAAAACAACTATCAACCGAGTTGGTTACATATTAACAAATACGACACTGCATTATACCAAGTCAACATTTACAGTATCTCACACGCTACAACCAGTGTATTATTTCTGTCTCCCATATAGAATTCATTACCATGTTGGCATTACCGTTATTCATCATCACCATTACAACCCATATAGCATTACTCTGTATCAAAGTGTTTGAATGATACATAAAATACTCCACTTTTATTCATGAAAGGTACAGTAATCTCAGACCGATTGATGCTCATGATAACAAGAATAGTCTTAATGATATGTGTTAAAAGGGATTCGGGGCTTTTCCTTCTTTTCTGTGACTATTCATCACTGAGACGTGGATAAATCACGGTGAACAAATGGCTTTCAGTGAATTGACCCCGCCGGGCTGCAACTTTCTGAACTCTCCACGGACCACAGGACGTGGTGGTGGTGTTGCTACTATTTTTAAAAACTCTTTTAAATGTAAAAGGCTGCCTATGGATTCATATTCCAGTTTTGAGGCACAGCTGTTAAAAATCGATTTTATGGGTCCTCTTTTCTGCGCACTCGTCTACAGACCTCCAAAATTTAACAAGGACTTTATGCAACAATTTTCGGACTTCCTCGCTGGACTTGTGTCTCGTGGCGACAGACTCCTCATCCTTGGGGATTTTAACATTCATGTATGTTGCCCATCAAAACCTCTGTTAAATTAATTCATTTTGCTTACTGAGTCACTAAATTTTGTGCAATATGTCACTTATCCTACACATAATAAGGGTCACACTTTAGATCTGGTATTATCGTATGGTTTCTCTGTGTTAAACTTAGAGATTATTGACACTGGCATCTCTGACCATTATTCAATAATATTTGAGTCTGTGTCCACGTGCTCCCGCCCTACATATGCTCAGCCTCTATGTAAATCTAGGTCCATTCACTCGTCTACTGCCAATCTTTTTTCAGAATTTTATTTAATGCATTGTTCAAATGATGTATCAACTGGGCTTGACACAGAATCCTTGGTCGAAGCTTTTAATGCGTCTTGTACATTCACACTTGACAATGTCGCTCCACTTAAGCTTAGGAGGGCTAAGATTGTTTCTCAGCCTTGGTTAAATGATGTAACTCGCGCTCTCAGGCAAGAGTGCAGAAAAGCTGAGCGAAAATGGAAACGAGACAAGCTTCAAGTCTCTTATGGTATCCTAAAGGATTGTTTAACAAATTATCAGAGAGCTGTAAAGGATGCAAAAGCCAATTATTTTTCTACAGTGATCACTGAAAATGCAAATAGACCAAAAGTTTTGTTCAAGACAATAAATTCAGTCTTAAATCCAAAGGAAAATACTGCTCTAGATGCCACACCAGAGAATTGTGAACTATTTTTACACTCCTTTATTCACAAAATTAAGTTAATTAAACGAGAAATCGTACCTGTTCAGATTGATCAAACACAAACTACTCCAGTATCCAGCTCTTTGACAAACTTTGAACCAGTTACATCAGAGCAAATAGCGGATATAGTATCCAAGCTGAAGTGTTCAAGTTATAAGCTGGATTCCCTTACCCCACGTCTTTTCAAAGAGGTTTTTATGACTCTCAGTGTCAATGTAACCGCGATAGTCAACAGCTCTCTAGCAAGTGGTGTTGTTCCTAGCAGTTTCAAACATGCAATTATACATCCCCTGTTGAAAAAACCTTATCTGGATCCGGCAATACATGATAACTACAGACCTATTTCCAAACTGCCTCTCATGTCTAAAATCTTGGAGAGAGCTGTTTATTCCCAGCTCAACTCCTATTTAAATACATTTAACATTTTGGATACATTTCAGTCTGGTTTCAGATGTTTGCACAGCACTGAATCTGCACTACTGAAGGTCACAAACGATATCTTACTCTCTATTGATTCAGGATCACCTGTTGTCCTAGTTTTGTTAGATCTCAGTGCGTCGTTTGATACAATTGACCATGATATTCTGTTAAAACGTCTAGAATATATGGTGGGCATCCAGGGGAAAACCCTGCAGTGGTTTTCTTCCTATTTAAAAGAAAGGACTTTTTCTGTGAACTTGGCCCAATTTTCTTCTGCCTCGTCTCCGCTAGTATGTGGTGTCCCTCAGGGGTGAATCTTGGGACCCTTGTTATTCTCATTGTACATGCTTCCCCTGAGTTCGATCTTTCAGAAATATAGTGTATCATATCACTGCTACGCCGATGATTCTCAATTCTATTTCCCTGTGAGTATAGACAAAAATTGCAACTCTGACAATGCCTTGAATTGTTTTAAGGATATCAAACATTGGCTGGCTAATAACTTTTTACAATTAAATGAGAGCAAAACGGAAGTCTTGGTTCTTGGCTCTTCCTTATCCCGCTTACCTGGCCTAGCCGTCGAACTAGGCCCGTTAGCATCTAACGTTAAAGACCATGTGAGGAACCTTGGAGTTATTTTGGACTCATCTTTACTTTTCAATAAGCAGATCAGTGCTGTTGTAAAAAGTAGTTTTTACCAGCTGAGACAAATTGCTAAAATAAAATCTCTCCTTACTCCGTCTAACTTGGAAATTGTGATCCACTCATTTATTACATCTCGGTTAGACTATTGTAATTCACTGTACAGTGGACTGCCCCAAAATGCATTATCTCGCCTACAACTTGTTCAGAATGCTGCAGCCAGGCTATTAATGGGATTACGGAAAAAGGATCATATTTCAGCAGCATTGAAAACTCTACACTGGCTCCCTGTCAAATTCAGGGTGGATTTCAAAATTCTGATGCTTGTTTACAAAGCTATAGCTGGTCTTGCTCCTAAATACATCAGTGACCTGATTCATCTTTATTCTCCAACTAGAACACTGAGATCCTCTGACAAATTATTACTGACAGTTCCTTCCTGCCGCTATAAAACTAAGGGTGACCGTGCTTTTTCGGTGAGGGGCCCGAAATTATGGAACAGTCTTCCCCTTCATGTGAGGTCTTCTTCATCTTTAGCTATTTTTAAGTCGTCTTTAAAAACATATCTGTTCTCTTTAGCTTTTAAATAGATCATGAATTGTGTATTTTGATATTGATAGAATGTTTTAATTGACGAATGTTATGATGTCAATCAAATGTTCATTTTATTTCTTAATCTGTAAAGCACTTTGGGTCAACCTCTGTTGTTTTTAAATGTGCTATATAAATAAAGGTTGACTTGACTTGACTTGATTAATACCTGACAATGGACACCCGTCGGTCATTAACCCTTACATATGCATAAATCTACAGTGTTATTTTTAGTTCATTGTGTTGATGAGCAGTGATTTTGTCTGTTATCTCAAACTATAACATTATTAAATATTTCAATATGTAAATAGCTAATGAAATAAGTAGTAAAAGAGGAATTGCATCTCGACTCACCATAGACAGAAACACAGAATGTTTTTGATGTCAGGTTAGCTGTAGCTATCACTAGTTGATAAACTCCAGTATGTTTATATAATATTCAACACATATTTTATTAATGAATTTCCATGACTTTTGTAGTTGTTTATGATTACTGCAGAAGTATTTCTTCAGTATTTAAAATTAAGAAATTTCTTGGTAGGATTTGCATTTGTAATCATTGAAACTAAAATACCTAAAACATCAAGAGAGATTTTGATCACAGAGGATGAAAATAATCTAATTTGAACCGCCACAGGAGTTTATTACTCTGAGATGTTAATAAACGTCACAAATATGCTCATAACTTACTGATCCGACGCCAGAAGCACAAACAGAACAAAACAAACATGTGAAACATTTTCTGATGTAATAACACTAGCACAACTGATCTAAACAAACACAACAGAAGTAATGTGAGCAAGACCTCCCTCGACAGAGTCTGACCCTCCTAATACACACACACACACGCACACACACACACACACACACTCACACGCACACACTCACACGCACGCACACACACACACACACACACACACACACACACTCACACACACACATTATCACACACGCACACACACTCACATACACGCACACACTCACTCGCACACACGCACACACACACACACACACACACACCACACACATACACACACACACACACAGATCCACACACATACACACACACAGATACACAGATACACTAACACACACAAAAGCACATACACACACACACACACACACACAAGTTTGTCTTTCTCAGACAAACTCTCTCTCTCTCTCTCTCTCTCTCACTCTCTCACACACACTCACACTTTTAAACTATGTTCCTATGCCCAATTTACATTTACAGAAGATTAGAAATTATTTTAAGAAATCCTTGCTGCTAGTCGAGTTCCCAGCATGCACTGCGGCAGGAATGAATGATGTAGTTACTGTGAGTGAATCTCATTAATGTTGTTTACTGTTACTCATTATGAGCAGCTCCTCGTCGAGTTATTCCAACTTTAATTTAATAATTATTTTAATAGATTTTAATGATTCATTCAAATTGCACACAATTACTTGCCTGACTGTGTTAAATATGTAAAAAAAGAAGAATATTGTCTGAATATTGGATGAATTACTTTTCATTTCTCAATTTTAGTATATATAGTTGGAGTTAAAAGCATGTCTGATCTCACAGTTTTACTGACGTTCATCTTCTGAGTCAAACTGAATCTGCTGCGGTCGGGTTTCTTCAGAAATGTGCTTTGATCTGTTAGTGCAGTGGTTCTCAACTCCAGTCCTCGGGACCCGCTGCTCTGCACATTTTGTATGTCTCCCTTATTTAACACACCTGAATCAGATCATCAGCTCGTTAAGAGAGACTCCATGAACTGAACTGAGTGTGTCAGATAAGAGAGACATACAAAATGTGCAGAGCAACGGGTCCCGAGGACTGGAGTTGAGAACCACTGTGTTAGTGGACAAACATCTTAGGTGAGAAAATGCCCATTTAGAGCTGGTGTGTTTAGTTTGTAGGTGAAGAGCTTCTTCCTGTCATGCTTTTAATCACACAAACATGTTGAGCATGTTGAGAAACTGAGGGAGAAACACAATAAATACACAATGATCATATAACACTGCCATTCAATAGTTTATCTTGTTAAAGTTAATATTTTTTGTTTTTATAAATTGATACTTTTATATTACGTTAGTAAAAAACACATATTTTTTACATTATTGTACTCAGTTTCCATTGAGGTGCTTTATTACAAGTGAAAATATGTCAACAGCTCCACTTATACGGTTATTTTACACATTTTTTATTTTTTCAGATTTTATTGTAAAATATTTGAATACTGTTTCTGGATAATGAAAGCTAATGGAAAACTCTCAGGTCTAGTAAATAAGGCAACGTGAAATTTACACTCACTGTTAAAAAAAGACACTTTTGTTCTATTGACTTAATTGCTGTTGTTTATGTTATAACTAAAGTATGTTTTTTTATCCAATCATCACGTCATTCCAACCAGCTGTCTACAATCAGTACTCAACATGTCTACCCAATCAGCAAAGTGAGTGGAGGCCTATAGGCTATATATACGCTGTCGACTCACCTGTTTGTTCCTCGACAGTTTTCAGCATCCCTCCACCACCCTGTGTCCGAGTCCTCACACTCGACTGGTTACTTTCCTAACCAGGAATACGGGGGGAGTTGGCTACTCTGGGTTCGGGCCAAAATCCCGAGCTCGGAGCCCTCTCCTCGGACAACACACCAAATACGCTTACTGATTATGTGTAAGTGTGAACTTGTGAAAAAACATTTTCTAGAGGTTTATTTATTAGTGGTGGCGAGATGAAGCCCATGAAGCATTGAAGCTTTTCAGTCAAGTGGTTCACAAAAGGGTTCATTTCTCGAGGCTTCATTTGCTCACAATCCCACCTGGTGGTCAAAGAGTGTAAAACAAGCAGACACATTACAGATGACCTGATGACCTGTGATACACTATAGCTTATTTTGCACCAGTTAAGGCTTAGAAATAACGGTGAAAAAAAATAAATAATAATAATCTATTTAAATAAATATATTGCGTAGTTTCTGGTGGTATATAATGATTGTATATTATACAATCATTATATACCCTCAGAAACTACATAACTGTGTAATAAATGTATTGCCTTGAAATAATTGGGGCTATCAAATATGTGTGTAAATCAATACTTTGGTCATAATAGGCAGGAGGGGCAATATTTATTATTCAAAACTGTGGTTAAAAGTGGTTGGGTTTAAACCATTGGTTTAAATATCTGTCAAAATGTCGCGCCAAGATTCGAACCACTTCCTGAACCAGTCATATATAATCATTACTTTCCTCTCTTGTAGTCATTTGACATGACTTCAAGATCCTGGGATTTCTCAACACATGCTCCGAAGCCTCGACACAGAACGTAACATCACTATTATTTAGTAGAATCCCACGGGTGTGAGAGACTGCAGTTTTGATTTGTCCTGCATACAAACCCCACATTATTTCATTCAACTAATTATTGGATAGTCAAACTGAAAATATGAAAATAAATGAAATATTTGTAATTAAAAAATGAAAAAAAAGTGGTGATCTTTTGAAGTGGTGATATTCATAAGGAGTGAAAATGTGCAATGATCTCTTGGTTGTATGAATGCACATATGCAGTGTATGAATCAGGATGTGGTTTGTTTCTGTATGATGTTCTTTGAGTTGTTGAAGATCGTCTATGAGACTCATGTATGTTTGTCTGATTTTCCTTCCTGCTAGAAGGGTTGGAGTGAAGGCTGTCTCCCTCCACTCTGAAAGTGTGTGTTGCACATCATGATGCAGTAGATGGTAAGTCTGTGGGAAAGCACGACCTGTCTGCTTCAGTCTGTCTCTGAATCTCTCATCAGGACCATCAAGTGTGAAGAATCCATCATTTCTGGTTTCAGCTATAACATACTTTTCAGTCTTCAAGTATACTCAGTAGCGGAGATAGCGGGGGTGCTTGTGTGCGGCCGCCCCAGGGCCCGTGCCAATTAGAGGCCCCTCAAACGCCGCCGATCCTGTGTCACTGGACAGGAACGGGGCCCTCGCCAGGTGACACATTGCACGGGGCCCTGGCAAAGTAACATATTGCAGATTATTAGCTGAAAAAAGCTAATTACTGCATTAGCTAACGTTGAGATAATCCAGCTCTTGTTATGAAATGTAACAGTCACTTAGGATGGATCGTTAAGATCGTTAAGCAGACAACAAAATTGTAAGAAAAAAAAATTGTCTTTAAAAATGTATATTTTAGTTCACTCAGTCAGAATGTTATAAATCAGTTGTTTTTCTCAAAGTTTTCATCCCAGTTAAGTTTTCACGTAGCGCCTGTAGATTACCTATGGAGTTGTAAACAAACTTTGTGTTCAGTATATATAATAGTGCCATGTCAATTACAGTATGTAATGTGGCACTGACTGAGCACACTTTGCCTGTTCAGCACCATCGCTGTCAAGCAGACGTCGCTGTCCGTGGTGCTGAAACATTTTTACTGGCAAACTGTTTTCTCTGTCGTCAATACAAACTTGTCCAAAAATGTGGCTTTTCTTTGTGTTTCATTTAACATATACCGGTAAGCTTACTTGGCTCAACAAGTGACACATTATTACCATATTACCAGTCATACCCCATGATGAAGCTCCACCCCCACTGTACTGAGAGTCTAGCTCCGCCCCTGCGTATACTTCATACTTTTTAAGACTTCTTGAAGGTAAAATTTTTTTGTCTTAGAAATGGATACTTTTAGGTCATGTTAGTATATTTAAACTTTTTTTTTTACATTCTCAGACTGGCTCTCTGACCATCACAAACACCAGAAACACAGACTCTGTACTCTATAAACTACAGATGAACAGCAGAATTATAAAGAGCTTCAGTATTTCTGTCATTCTGTCAATTTCTGTCACTTATTCAAGTGTAATTTAGTCATTCACTGCATTTTTCTTTAAAGGAACACGCTGACTTTTTGGGACTTATTCACCGTATCCCCCAGAGTTAGATAAGTCCATAAATACTCTTCTCATCTCCGTGCGTGCCGAAACTCTGTCTGACGCACCCACCGCTAGCCTAGCTTAGCACAAAGACTGGAGGTAAACGGCTCCAGCTAGCAAACTACTCCCATTAAGTGACAAAATAACGCCAACATTTTCCTATTTACATGTTGTGATGTGTATAGTCACAGCATGTGCAAATAACATGGTCACATGAGACACAGCCATCTTCTAACCGTATACATACTGATTAAAATGTGGCTAATTTGTACAAATTAGTACGACCTCACTCGTATCCTAAACCCTCTCATATCGTCCTTTCAGGCAAGAAGGTGTGGAGGCTTACTCAGGTGCTGGATGGGGTGCAGCAGCTGTGGCCCTTTAGGGATTCCTATTCATCCGTCTCAACGTGGCGTCGACTGACCGACCGACCGACCGAAAGGGAACGTCTCGGCACTGGCGCCCCCTAGGGGTACGTTCTCTCCCCACTGCTGTTCTCCCTGTGCACAAACAACTGCACCGCCAAAGACCCCTCTGTCAAGCTCCTGAAGTTTGCAGACGACACCACTTTTCAGCCTCATGTTTCTGCTTACAGACTGGAGGTTAAAGAGCTGGCTGTCTGGTGCAGTCACAACAACCTGGAGCTGAACACACTCAAAACAGTGGAGATGATTGTGGACTTCAGGAGAAACATCCCAGCACTCTCCCACTCACCATTATGAACAGCACTGTGGCAGCAGTGGAGTCATTCAGGTTCCTGGGCCTGAATTGGGACAGTCACATTGACTCCATTGTGAAAAAGGCCCAGCAGAGGTTGCCCTGCCTTCTCCAGCTGAGGAAGTTCAACTCTCACAGGATCTGCTGATACAGTTCTCTAACGCCATTGAGTCTGTCCTCTGCACTTCTGTCACTGTCTGGTTCTGCTCAGCTACCAGTCAGACCTCTGAAGACTACAGCGGATAGTGCGGACTGCTGAGAGAATCACTGGCACACCTCTCCACACTCTCCAAGAACTGAACTCATCCAGAGTGAGTAAAAGGGCTGGCAAAATCACTCTGGACCGCTCATTTAGAAGTGTATCGTGATGCCTGTTTCTGTCATGTAAATGTTTTGTCATGTCAGAGCCAAAATACTGTCATTTGTCAAACCCCTCCACAGTGTGTGTGTGTGTGTGTGTGTGTGTGTGTGTGTGTGTGTGTGTGTGTTGATGTGATAAATTACATTAAAAACATCAAATAGACATTCTTTGAATGGTGAATTCCTAGTTTTGACACTAGATGGTGGTCTAACACAGTCTCCATACTGCTTGTAATACACACTTTATGTATTAATTTAATATCAGGTAATTTATCCTCCTGATGTTTCCACACAGAAGCTGAATACAGAATGTGCTAGACTTCCTATTTATTATCAGCTATAGAGAAATAACGAGAAGAATATATCAAAGTTCAGTGAACTTTAAACTGTTTGCTACAAACCAGCATATTTATAATTACTAAGACAAACCATTAAAATAATATGGTAGGATATGTAATATGGTAATATGGTAAGGAGGCATATGACACTAGAAGCCAGACACATCAAAAGTACAAATGGCCGTGCCTGCTCTTATCTGAAAAATAAGGTGATAATAAGGGCACATTGTGTGGGATGTTGTTCTTACAAATAATAATAATAATAGAGATCATGGGAAACAGCAACAGTTATTATAGTGAAATTTAATAGATTAAGACATGAGTGACTTAAAAAAATATATTTATTTATAATTTATTTTACACTCTTTGAAGATCTCAAATTATAATTGTATAGTAGGAACAATAACTGTACTATTTTGTGGAGAAATATAATTACCGTGTTCAATCTCTCCATGCCATGGCAATGAACATTATTAATATCCTTTATAAAAACAGTATAAGCTTTGACGCTTGACAAAGCAAATATCAACCTCATTTATTCTGGGTGGGAATGTGATTAATCCCTCTAGTGGTCAAGTGTTGTTATAGTTATTTCTGAGTGTTTAAATATCTGCTTTCTTTGAGTATTTGCGCATGTTGATCAAAGTTAATATCGTCTTCCGCATGAGCTGTAAATCTGACTTCATGTCACTTTTCTTAGAAATTGAAAAAAAAAAAAAAACATCAGCAAGTCTGCGAGTAAACAGTTTCAGTCCTGTGCTCCGTTCAAGAATGATTCCTAAAATAATGTTGTTGTTGAGGAGACGTGCTGTAATTTTAAGTGAGCAGATTTTCTCCTGAATGAAGATGATGATGAATCAGGTGAAGAGTCCCTCAGACGCACATTGAAGGAGGAAACAGAGACATCAAACCAGAAGATCACAGAGACTGAGAAAAGCACAGAGATGTGGGCACTTTGACTAGTAAACAACCCTATAGCCTACTAAACAGGTAGCCTACTCGAATCCACCAGGACACTGCACTAACTACATATTTGCTAATTAGGGATATTAATTTATAAAAGAAAAAAAAAAAGTGGTTTGTATTATTTGTAGGATCAACACTTCTTCACCCACACCTGTGTTTTGTTCCCTGACTCGTCATCATCCTACAGAACTGGAGCAGGAGTGGATATCTTGAGCTGTCCTCATCACTGCATCTGGACTTTACCACTATCAAGGAAACTTAAGGTGAGATTTTCTATTTGATTATGATCTTGATCTCATTCTATACATTTCTACCTTTATGTTTTATGGACAGGACCACTGTTATGCTACTGAAAAAAAAATCAAGATTGTTTGCAACATTTAGTTAGTTTCTCGTCCATACTGATGAAACAAAATAAATTAACAACCATCAAACGTAAGTCATAAATTGCATTTATTCTTAAAATTTCCCAGACACTGGCAGAAAAATGATATGACCTTTGTAAGAATATGACCCTGAGAGTGTCGCACTGCTTAACTGTAGGATCACTGCATATTGATCATCACACACGCAAAGTATATGATATTTTTGTTAAACACCAGTGCTGAGTTCAGTATTTTGCAGTAAAGCAGGTTTTCTGTAGAGCAGAAGTCAACGGTTTCATGTGAGCAGGAATGGAAAAAGTCCTTCAACCTCAGGCTATTCACAGGCTATTCACACCTCAGACAGAGACGATCACAAACTGACATCTAACACACACGTCCAGCTGCAGAAACACTCATGCACAAGCTGTCCATCCACCCAGCAGATCAAACCACATTTCTGTTCAGATGTGAATACATGAGACCACAGTGTTCATGAGTGTTTTACATCTGTGTTTTTCATGAGATTACACGCATGGTCTCTTTAAGACTTAAAAAGTCAAACATGAAATGCTCCAATCAATCATATGATTTAATTGGTTAAAAAGGGAAGTTTGTTTTAAGTTTTTAGGAGACCACTTCATTTAATAGTTTAAACTTTGATCCTGCTCTACGTCTGCTGGGACGTCCTGATACAATATGGTGATTCTCATGAGAAACTCGCAGACTCGGACTCGACGCTGGTCACACAGTTCGGTCTTGTACTTATAAAAAGACTGAAGTTTGTTCATCTTCTCATTGTGATTGGTGCATACACCACATGATCCTCCTCTTCTCCTCCTCTACCCTAACTTTCTGTAAAAACACAACACAAGAAATATAGTTTTATATAGTAGTTACTGTATATAGTTTTTCTAATAACATTTATCAGCACTGCATGCAAACTTAAACATCTTGAGGAAATTACATCAAACAACATCTTCTATATCAATGGATCTCGGTTTTGCTAACATGTTAATCTGACACAAAAGTCTTTCTTGCATTGATAATCTTATGGCTTTTATTAAACATCTGATTTGGTGCTGTTGTGTTTGATGGATCATTATACAGTCAAAAACACGATTGCATCTGACTCACTGCTGAAATAATACAGAGAAACACAACATAACTTAATAATACATCGTCTTACCGTTTTCTGTGCGTTTCTTTTGTAGAACGCTGGTTCAGCGTAAGTGATCTCGTCTTCGCGAATCTCAACTGTTTCAATGATAATAGATGCATTAAAACAACACAACTCAATACTAACTAGATCTGATTCTTTACAACATACTGTATGTATTATTATTATGGCCGTCAAAGTTAAAGCATAAATGCACACATTTCATTAAATGTTTAACACAGCCCTTTAAAAAAAATGACATTAACAAATTTCATTCCACTAAATTTAAATTTGAACTATCACCTTAAAATTAGTAAATAAAGTTAGAGAGACATTTTTTACACATAAGTTATAAATCAAACCCAGGCAGGAAATTTAAGTCAAATACATTCTTTGTTTGGTGAAATTGATGCTCAACAAGTTCAACAAAAGTAATCAATATCATATTTTAACTTTATCACCAGCTGCATCTTTACACGTCACCTTCATTTATATAGCGCTTTCAACAATATAGATTGTTTCAAAGCAGCTTTACAGTGATAATAGGAAATTACCGTAACATGTACATGGAATAATTATGGAACATGTAAAATTATGTTCATAAAGTGGAGAAAGCTTTTGTATTTTTTATGTTTTGGAGAAATTTTAGAAAAGAAGGATCTGTTTTTTTTTTTGTCTTTTTTAAACACTAACTACACATATTATTTTGGTTTCTTTTAAATAATCTTAAGGGTGTTAACTACAAAATAATGACAATTATTATTTTAAAATTATATTCAGGGTTATCAGAGTTTATATATTTAGAGTGTATTTTAGGGTGTAAAGTTTTGTTTATTATAAAGTTTGTTTAAAAGCAGTAAATAACACTTGCCTTCTTTGTCTGTTTTTCTTTCTTTTCTTTTTTTGCAGATCCAGAAGATCCCGAATCCAGCAACAATCATCAGAGATCCAGCAGAGATCAACACTATCAGAGACACTGAGACTGGAGGAACTGAAGGAGAGAGTCATTAGTGTGAGTGAATTTGTAAACACACACATATATCATCAGTGCTGTGGTACCTGCACATGTGTGACAGAGTGTGTTGATGTCCAGATGTGTGGTCTGGTTGCTGATGGGATTGTTCAGCACACAGCTGTAGGTGTTTTTATCCTGATATTCCACCTCCAGAGGTAGAGAGAGACTGATGCTGAGATCACACACACTGATGCTGGACAATACACTGATTCCTGCGTACCAGAAGAGAGTCGCATCACTCACATTCAACACTGATGAACACACCAGTGAACATGATGATGATGAAAATGAAGAACATTGTGAAGAGTTACTGATGACAGGAACAGGCAGACGAGCTGAAAAACATGAGAGAATAAAGAGAAATATGGGTAAATCTAAACATCCAGCTTATTTTGAGAGTAGTGTGTTCACTGTCAGTAAGTGCATCTCAAACTATAAGATATTTCAGTGTATAAATATTAAAAATAATATTCTGGGTTAATTTTAAAGTAAGCTTAATCTAATGCAATTTTGACAATGTTGATTGCCACAATTTATTTCCATTTGTCCACCAGAAAAGCAAAAATCTGGGTTACAGTGAAGCGCTGAATGGTGTGGAAGCTTGTTTCCATGGAATTAAATAATTTAAAAGATTGATTTTCTCACAATTGCAAGTTTAAATCTCGCAATTCTAAAAAAAAAATTCTGAATTGTGCAATTAAACGGGGCAATTACCATTTTAATTTTTTATTATTATTATTTATTAAGTGGCGGAAACAAGTTTTCATAGAATGGGGCCGATCTGTAAATGTTAAAATACTCCACATGATGTGAACAATGTGTGTTAACATGGTTTTAGTGTGAAAAATCACTTGCTAACCTTTTGCTACGACAATACACCATAAACCTTAAACTGCCTTTAAAAATGCTGAAGTGTTTCTGAAGTTTCCTTTAAATCCTTCAAATTTTGGCCTCGTTCACATTCCTTTATAAGTGCCTCACCGTAACCTCCAAATGAGAGATGAGTCTGAATTATTCTTTGTGGTAATCGACACAATGCTACAAATGCTGTGGATCGAGTTTTACTTGTAAATTTGTAAAGGACGAGACAAATATTCTCGACTCACCATAGACAGAAACACTGAATGTTTTTTATGTCAGCTTCACTCCCCTTATCTCTAGTTTATAAACTCCAGTATGTTCAGTTGTGGTGTTTGTGATGGTCAGAGATCCAGTTTGATCATCCAGCTTCAGTCTGTCTCTGAATCTCCCATCAGGAACATCATCATATGTGGAGACGATTCGGCTCTCTTTGCTGATTTTAGCTATCAGAGACTTTTCAGCTCCATATTTCCACAGTATATCGTCGTCTTCACGTATTTTAGTAACATCAGTGTTTAGAGAGACAGAATCTCCCTCCATCACTGACACTGACTGTATTTCATTTGTTTCGGCTGCAAACACTCCTGATGAACATGAACAGAAAAAGAACAGATTAAAGCTTTTGTTTGTTTACAAAGATTGAAATCAGTTCGTAACCTTTAACAGCAACAAAGACACGAAACAATATGAAAAAACAGACAAATTTGAGGGAATCAATAATGTGATCTTTAAAATGATTTGCTGTAGAGCAAGATAAAAATGATATGATGAATTAATTACAGCTTAAAAGTTTAATTACAATACATTCAATATACAATAGATTTGGTATTATTGAATTCCCATTATGTTTGTAGTCTATGAAGAATTCAAAAATATTTAAATTATGTTTTTAAAAAGTGCTGGGGAGGATTTGCATTTGTAATCATGATTTCTAAAACAAGAGAGATTTGATCACAGTGGATGAAAATAATCTAATTTGAACCGTCGCAGGAGTTTATTACTCTGATATGTGAATAAACAACACAAATATGTTTATAACTTACCGATCAGACGGCAGAAACACAAACAGAACAAAACAAACGTGAAACATTTGCAGCTGTTCAGTGAAACGCCTGATCTAATAAGACTATCAATGAACGCACAACAGATCTTAACAAACACAAGCTTGTGAATCCTCCCCCGACAGAGTCTGACCCTCCTAATGCACACACACACACACACACACACACACACACTCACACACACACACACACACGTATACACATTACATATACATGTCATAATCTACATTTCATGGTAAAATAGAGAGTAACTCGTGATTTAAAATTGTATTTGTATAATTTTATTTATATTATTAAAATAAGTATTTGATACACTGCCGATTTTGTAGGTTTTCCCACTTACAAAGCATGTAGAAGTCTGTCATTTTTATCATAGGTACTCTTCAACTGTGAGTAACGGAATCCGAACAAAAATCCAGAAAATCACATTGTATGATTTTTAAGTAATTAATTTGCATTTTATTGCATGACATAAGTATTTGATACATCAGAAAAGCAGAACTTAATATTTGGTACAGAAACCTTTGTTTGCAATTACAGAGGTCATACGTTTCCTGTAGTTCTTGACCAGGTTTGCACACACTGCAGGGATTTTGGCCCACTCCTCCATACAGACCTTCTCCAGATCCTTCAGGTTTCGGGGCTGTCGCTGGGCAATTCGGACGTTCAGCTCCCTCCAAAGATTTTCTATTGGGTTCAGGTCTGGAGACTGGCTAGGCCACTCCAGGAACTTGAGATGCTTCTTACGGAGCCACTCCTTAGTTGCCCTGGCTGTGTGTTTCGGGTCCTTGTCATGCTGGAAGACCCAGCCATGACCCATCTTCAATGCTCTTACTGAGGGAAGGAGGTTGTTGGCCAAGATCTTGCGATACATGGCCCCATCCATCCTCCCCTCAATACGGTGCAGTCGTCCTGTCCCCTTTGCAGAAAAGCATCCCCAAAGAATGATGTTTCCACCTCCATGCTTCATGGTTGGGATGGTGTTCTTGGGGTTGTACTCATCCTTCTTCCTCCAAACACGGTGAGTGGAGTTTAGACCAAAAAACTCATTGTCTCATCAGACCACATGACCTTCTCTCATTCCTCCACTGGATCATCCAGATGGTCATTGGCAAACTTCAGAAGGGCCTGAACATGCGCTGGCTTGAGCAGGGGGACCTTGCATGCGCTGCAGGATTTTAATCCATGACGGCGTAGTGTGTTACTAATGGTTTTCTTTGAGACTGTGGTCCCAGCTCTCTTCAGGTCATTGACCAGGTCCTGCCGTGTAGTTCTGGGCTGATCCTGTTGTAGCAAATTCTAAGTCCTCAAATTGGTTCTCAAAGAAATCTCTCAGGAGTCAAAGTTCCAGGTGTCAGAAGAAGTAACTTTATTGACAAGCAACAAAGTGAGATGCAGCTGTTCATCTGATCTGCATTGGTCGGAACCTCAGGTCTTATACCTTTTCTTATCACTAGGTAGCCAATCAGCTATCTTTCTCTTCTTGCTCCACCTCAAGATCTCGCTACCGTTAGCATCATCTTTCCCGGAGACATTTTTCTATTGGTGGAAAATCTTTGGCCATACCCATTTTTAAGGAATATCTCGGGTCACATGATTCTCTGCACCTGCAGTGTTGTAATCCCATCCATCATTTTTAATTAGCGTTTTTAGTACCATCTTATCAACTACCTATACACATCTCCTCTCTGAGCTTGTTAGGTACTCTTTCATCCTTACAGACCCCTTGACCTAATTTAACCTGATTTATCCTGATTTGACCTGGGTTCTGACTGAGACACAGCAATACAGAATTTTACATGAGGCAAAGGAAAATCTCCAACAATCCCTCACCTTCCTCATGATTATTGATGCCCCACGAGGTGAGATCTTGCATGGTGCCCCAGACCGAGGGAGATAGACCGTCATCTTGAACTTCTTCCATTTTCTAATAATTGCATCAACAGTTGTTGCCTTCTCACCAAGCTGCTTGCCTATTGTCCTGTAGCCCATCCCAGCCTTGTGCAGGTCTACAATTTTATCCCTGATGTTCTTGCACAGCTCTCTGGTCTTGGCCATTGTGGAGAGGTTGGAGTCTTTTTGATTGAGTGTGTGGACAGGTGTCTTTTATACAGGTAACGAGTTCAACAGGTGCAGTTAATACAGGTATTGAGTGGAGAACAGGAGGGCTTCTTAAAGAAAAACTAACAGGTCTGTGAGAGCCAGAATTTTTACTGGTTGGTAGGTGATCAAATACTTATGTCATGCAATAAAATGCTAATTAATTACTTAAAAATCATACAATGTGATTTTTTGTTTTAGATTCTGTCACTCACAGTCAAAGAGTACCTATGATAAAAATTACAGACTTCTACATGCTTTGTAAGTGGGAAAACCTGCAAAATCGGCAGTGTATCAAATACTTGTTCTTCTCCCCTCTGTGTGTGTGTATATGTATATATATATATATATATATATATATATATATATATATATATATATATATATATATGTGTGTGTGTGTGTGTGTAGTGGCCGTTTGTCAACAAACAAAAGAAAATTAAACAAATCAAACTTCAAACGACAACTTCTATAGCACCCTGGGCAGGTGATGTACGCAGGCAAGAAATAAGTCCAATTCCAGGCTGATTCAGAGTTGTGGCTGGTTTATTTTTCCAACTGAGCAAACAATACAGCATCTCTCACGCTGGTAAAAAAACATATGCCCATCACCCAGGTGCTACAGGTCACCTACTTCCTACCTATATTTACCTTTACCTGTACCCACTACTGCCCTCAGTTGTCTAAATCAAACATTGTAGTTATTAAACTAACCAAAAAATAAAGACTAAACATATAAATAGAACAATTAACTAAACAAACAACAAAATAATATTACCAAAATATATATTACTAATGTGAGCAAAATTATAATGGTAAACAAATTAATTAACAAAATTACCACAACTGAAAGCAAACTAATGTAGCTCCAACAATATATATATATATATATATATATATATATATATATATATATATATATATATATATAGCCTATATATATATATATATATATATATATATATATATATATATATATATTATATATATATATATATATATATATATATATATATATATATATATATATATATATATATATATATATATATGAGACCTGCGCATTTTGACTAATGGCTTTCCATGACTTTTGTAGATGTTTATAACTACTTTTATTATTATTATTATTATTATTATTATTTTTAAGAATTAGAGACTTCAAAATTATAGATTTCACAATATTCATGATTCATTTTAACAGCAGATAAAAGTCTAATTCAAACAGTATCAGCCACTTTATTGCTCTAAAACAGAAAAAAAAGCCATGAAAATGTTTTTATAACTTACCGATCAGACTCCAGCAGCACAAACAGAATAAAACACACGTGTGAAACATTTTCTTCAGTAGTTCAGTGTGTGATGAAACTATCTGCTGAAAACACTCAGTCTATATGTGAATCCTCCCACGACACAGTTTTACCATCCTAGTTTCACTCGCTGCTGGAGTTGGGAACCGACTTATCCAGAACCGGTAGTGTTTGTTGAAAAATACCGGAACCGTGCGAAATTACTAAATTTCGGTTCCAAAAACGGTTCTGTGAAGATGTGTGGGCAAAGTGCTGGGAGCTTATCCTGTAATAGCGACGTCTCACACTCACCTGAATGAAAGCACTCGCGCTATTACATCGGTATTTCGGTGTTACATATATTTAAATGATCACAGAGGTACTGAAATAAAAGTTTATAGTTTGAGAATAAACACTGTTGTCTACGGTAGCAGCCAAAACAGAGTAGGGTAAATCACCTTTTGAAAGGCGCTTCAAATAACGAAAATTCGCTTCAGAATTTACTAAATGTATATAATGAGTGATTACATCATAAATGCCTTTTTTCAAACCGTGTTTTTGTATTATCCTGAATCACTACAGCAAGCCTGTAATAAGTGTTTATACCATTGATCTATATAATGACCAGTGGTTTATACTCGGACTACTTTACACCAGCACCGCTGCGGAGTAGCACAGTGCCTGAGTGACTCACCCGCGTCATAGAAATAAACGTAGAGAAGTAGCTCCGGCTACAGTGTTCTTCCGGATGAGCGCTGATTCATCCAGTAATGAAGTGAAGTCTTTATGAATCAATCATTAAAATGGAAATATTATGGACAAACTACATTTCATTGTAAAATAGAGAGTAAGTCTAGTGATTTATTTATTCAGTTCACAATTTTAGTAAATGGAAAAACTGCTAAAATCATGTAGCCTATGATCTCACATTACCATTTTTTTAAAGCTCTGGCTCTTAGTCAAACTGAGATCTGCTGTGGTTGGTTTTCTTCAGAAATGTGGTTTGATTTGGACAAACATCTTGTGTGTGAGAACAGGTAGAGCAGGTGTGTGTAGCTGAAGGGCCTCTTCAAAGGGTTAGAATGATTTTTTTTTTTTTTTTTTTCCTGTCTGTCAGGGCTTGTTTGGAAGGAGACAGTTGAAGGACTTATTTGCAAAGTGGTATTTATTAAATACAGATCAAGAAAACCACTGGAGGACAGAAAACCAAACCATACATTTATTAAAAAGCAAAACACACCTGATGCACATTTTTTGTTCTTCATTTTCCAGAAGTAGTTTAAAATCTTGCTGTATTTTCCTGTATATGAATCATGATGTGGGTTTTATGATGTTCATTAAGATTCAGATCATCCACGAGACTTGTGTGTGTTTGTCTGATGAGTGAAAGTGTGAATCAATGATGTTCTTCTGCTGTTTGTTTGCATTATGAGTCCAGACTCTATACCGACAATCTTTATGATCTGTACAAAAACATTTACACAGTAGGCCTACTGTCCTGTTCTGTATATATTTGTTCACTAAAAAAAGGTTATACACATTCTGTGCCACTGTTAGTGCTGTAATGCTGTTTAGCTGCTGTTATTCAAAACCACCAGATGGCGCCACTCAATATCGAGAGTAAAAGTGATGACAGTAGAAAGGTGTAAATATGAGTCAAAGATATTGCTAAAATCGATTATCAGTCAATCTCTAATAATAATTATGTCTATTTATCATTACAGCTTTAGGTCTGTCTTCAGGATGTGTTGTTCTGCTGGTGTGATTTACTATCACTGCACTCTCTGTGGAAATATGTAACAGTTTTATAGAGACTGTTACTACAGTACAACTGTGGTAATGTGATATCAGACACCACTGTCTTTAAAAGAAAAAAAAACGACAAAATTGATCTTACACTCTTACAAATTGATCTTACATTATGATTTTGTGGGAACAATAAGTTCGAGAATAATGTGGGAAATATGATTATCATGGTCGACTGCTTTATGGTTTAGTAATTCATCTGTTTATTATTATTATTATTATTATTATTATTCATTAATACCCTAATCAAAGGAATAATAAAAGAAATAGATGCTTGGCAAAGCAAAACCCCCCTTTATCCTGTGGGGTTGTCTCATCCCTCTAATGGTCACATGATGTATTAGTTTCATTAAAGCAACTGCAACTTTCTAAGCTATGAACAGGATTACCCAATGGAAGGGAGGTTATAGGTTTACAATACAGAAACATTAGGTGGAAGCACACATCAGTTTTGTTGCGGGATAGGCTAATTTACGTATAAGGAAATACGTTTAATATATTCTTTCTGCATTCTGGGATCCTATAGCGCCTCCCGGAGGGCAGGAGTTGATACTCCCGCTGCAACACATGGGAAGAGTCCTGGGAGATTTTGTCAGCCAGTCTGACAGTGTGCAGTACATGGCTTTCAGTGAACGCGTTCTCCACTGAGTGTCCCACCAATCTGGAACAGATTCCCAGGAGCCGTAGAATCCTGGCCTTCAGATGAGCTGAGAGACCCCCAAACCACACATCGCCTCCAAACTGCAGAATGCTTTGAATTGATGACACAAAGAAAAGAGACAGGATTTCACTGCTCGCTCCGAATGACCTAAGTCTCCTTAAAAAGTAGATTCTCTGCTGTGCTTTGCTGCAGATATAGTCTACATGATCACACTGTCCACGTGCACTCCAATATATTTGAACGATGATTTTTGTTTTATGGTGTCGCATGAAGTCACAATCTCGGCAGCGTTGAAGTTATGGACTTCAGCATGAGTTGTGTCTGTCTGACTTCAAGAGGCGTGATGACACTTTTCTTAGTAGAAGTTGAAAATCGTGACTTTCTGAGTTGAATTGAATGCAGAAGTATCTGTGTGTAAACTGTCCTGCACAGTTTCAGTCCTGTGCTCCAGACATGAATGATGGATTCTTCATATGTGTGTTGTTGAGGAGACGTGAGCTGTTAAATACTGTTAAGACTCATGATTTCCCCCTGCTGGTGAATGAATCAGGTGAAAAGTCCCTCAGACGCACATTGAAGGAGGGACCGAAACATATCAAACCAGAAGATCACAGAGACTGAGAAGATCACAGAGATGTGGACTTTTTTGACCACCTAGCAATCACAAGTAGCCGACTAAAAAGGTACTGAAATCCACCAGAACACCGCACTAACCACATATTTGATAATTGTGCCTTTTCGTTTATCGAGTATTAGCCTAAAGATAAGATTTATAAAAAAAAAAAAAAACGGTTTGTTTATTTGTAGGATTACCATCCATTCAGACTTGCCCTCACCCTGTTTTGTTCCTGATTGATGGCGGTTCAGAGCTGGAAATTAAGGTGAGATTTTTTTTTTGTCCACACTTTCTCTGATCTTGATCTTGGGGTTCAACTTTGTCCTTCTCTTGAGAGTTTGCTGTTGAACAGTTCACCAAAACACATGATATGTCATTAGACGTCCAAGCACTAAAGGTGTTGGAACTGTATAGATCCCCTATTCGACCGGACATGTCTGTCGGGTAGGCCTGGTGTATAGAGATGAGGAGGACTCAAATGCAGATGAGAAGTGAAAAGTTTATTAGTAAACTTCGTGATCAATATAAAGTTCAGTGACACAGTGAACAAATGTTAAGCCTCTCTGATTGGTGGTTCCTGTGAGCACAGCCCGCACACATACGGACGTGTAGAGAAGAGGAGACCACCGACAGGCAGAGAGATCCCAGGAATGTCCAGCAATAGACGAGTACTGGGTCCAGCAGGCAACAGTCCTGCACCGACCCCCACGTCTAGGCTTCCTGAACATCACAGGTAAGCAAAACAGAGAACACAAACAGACAAGGAACGCACACGCGACATGTAACAATCCACTGACAACACTAGTAAACACAGCTGGGAATATAAAGGGTAGGGGGAACGAGCAACAGGTGAGGAAGATCATCGTGATTGTGCTAATTGCCCACATCACGAGCTGCAGAAATGGCAGGACAAACCAAACAACAGAGAGGGGCCGGTGACACACCCTGACCCGTGACAATGTCGGCGCGTCCACCATCTTGGAACGGTCAGCGTGAGAGTCACTCAGTAAGAGTCAATGATGCCACAACAATGTGCATCTTCTGGTTGTGAAACCACAGAGATTTAAATTCCAAAAGAAACTGGATAACCTTTTACAGGTTAGTGTTTTGATATGTATTAACTCAATATTACAGGTTTTTATATGGTAACTTTTTAATGTCATGTTAGCTGTTGCTTTTGTCTTGTATTGTGTTAGACCTTAAATCATAGAGGCCCCAAAATTGGCAGGATGGTCTCTATGATTTCCAGGATAGCAGGATTTTTCCCCCTCCAGAATCCTTGAGTCAAGCCCTACAATATGTATATCTCTGATTTTTGGGGCCTTTGGCTCTTCTGCTGTGAGATGTAGGGCTGCACGATATATAGTTTTAGCATCAATATCGTTATGTGTGCATCCGAGATTGCAGGATGTGCGATGTCAAGTATAGGAGAGTTGATCCGTGATCTATACGGGTCCGCTGCCCCCCAGTTCCGAGCGCATGTGATTTGTGGGTTAATTGGAAAGTTAATCATCATTGAGTGAAAGTTTATCATTTGCATGTGTTTTTATGTCTAAATGTCTATGTAAACATCAAGCGCAAGAAAACTGTGTGCTATTTTTATTGTGTGCGCACACAGAGCCGCGCTGACAGCAAGTGAACACCGCATTCAGTTCTCTTTCTCTTCTTATTGAGCTTGAACAGACACGTGCACACAAAAATGAAGTCAAAATGCCCGTCTCTAGTATCCTCATAAACACAAGTCGGTTATATGTTATTAACAACTGAGAAAGAAAATGGATGCGTATCATTATATTGGATGTGTGCAGTCTTAAAGTGACAGCAGCCTAATATACTTTACCTGCAGCTGTTTGTCAATGTTAATCAAACAACAAAAAAGAGAGAAGAGGAATTTGTAGCTTTAATTGTGATAAATTTAAAGGAGCTGTATGTAAGAAATGTATTTCAATTAATCATAAAATGGCCCTGATATGTCACTAGACATTAAGAAATCATGTTCATTTCAAATACTTATATCACTGACAAAAGTAGTACGGCCAGGATATTGTCATTTAAAAAGTGAAGTTGCAGCCCTCAACTGATGTTGATGTTGTCATCTTGTGTTTTGGCCTGAAGCGCCGCCCTCCATCTATCTACCAATCACGAAGTCAGTAGTGTTTCTGCATCCGGGTTGCCAGCTCTGCTCTAGTTACCACAGCTGCAGATTCAAACTGCAGCCTACGTTCCTGCTGGATCCTGCAGCCTATCTGGCAACCTCGAGTCAGGGGGAGGGGGAGGGGGAGGGGATACACCGTAATTTGAAATACAGTAATTTGAAAGTGATTGCAGTACCAGTTTTGGCCACAATCTTACATACAGCTCCTTTAATTTACACAATGAACACTATTCAGTGTTATTTTACATTTGATTATTCAATTTCTGTACCTGAAAAATATAAAGCACTGCTTATTTCATTTGTATATTTGTTCTATTGTATTTATTAGGGCCCAAGCACTGATGGTGCGAGGACCCTCTTGGAATTGCTCAGTTTATTATTATTATTATTATTATTATTATTATTATTATTATTATTATCATTATCAATGCTTTTGTAATTCTTTCTTTTTATCTATGTTTTCCCTGATGAAGGAGTTTTCATATAGTGATCATTTCACATGGCATTATGGATCAGGTGTCACACTACATGCCGACAAAGACAACACACTGTAACACTGCCAACACTGGAAATCAGAAGGTTTTTGATTGAATTTTAATTTATGTGAATTTTCACTCTTTCACTCTCTTAAATGATAAAAACTAATAAAAGGTAAGGTAATAAAGGTATCAAGAATAGTTTTTCTTAGAAATAATTCTTAGAGCTGGAAATAACTACTGAAACCAGCACTGCTGAACTGCACGATCACTGCATAAATAAGATCATGATGCATATGAGATATGAGATATAAGTATATGATATTTTCTTATTTCAAAGTAATATCTCTGTATAAGATCTTTTTTTTTTTTGAAGATCTTTTTGTCAAATACCAACATTGATGAGTTCAGTATTTTGTAAAGCAGGTTTTAAAATAGTCACATGGTTTTCCCTTAATTTCATCTCTGTTTTGTGTTATCTGAAGTAAATCTGCCCATCTTACTCTCTGATTGTGAATGCAAATGGTCTGATACGAGTGATGATTTACCATAGTTGTGTGAGCTTACTGATTTTATTTTTTTTTATTTGATTGGTATTTTTCTTTTTCATTTTTTAACGATTTTATTAGAGAACGTTCTGCTCTGTATTTTTTGTATTGCTGCTTTAAGCTTAATGCAAAACATTTGCTTCACTTCACTGAATAAAATAATAAAAAATGTACCAAAAATATATTCGTTTGTTGCTATTGTTGGGTTTGTTCAGTCTGTAAAACGACAGATTAACATGAGAGCTCAGTCCCATTAAAGCGCTGATGGAAGTGGAAAGCTCTGGTCGTGTGAAAATGAAAGAATACTGCTAATTTTCCATAATGTCCAACACATTGATCAAGAGTTGAGATGCTGTTAATGAAACATGTTAGTAGGTGTGGAGCTCACACTACTATAAAGCTGTTTTAGCAGCTGTTTAAAAATAAATAAAAAATAAAAATCCACCAGATGGCGTCATTTATCAGTTAAATCAATATCATACCACTGTTGATCAGAGTAGAAAGATGTAAATATCAGTACATCAGTAAAATCAATGTCAGTTTGTCTCTAGTATTAACCCCATGTTTATAGTATTTTGTGTAGGCCTAACTGTTTCATCAATCCTGTTCCTTTCTCTTTTACCATTTGTGAATCATAGTGTCTCCGTACATTCAACTATCAACATTGATGCACTAAACTTTCACCTTTAACCCTTAGGCTGCATTAGGGACATTTTTGTCCTTTTCATTTTTATTTCTTTGACCATTTTGGCTGTTTTAATGCCAATGGTATGTAATTTGGCAAAGTTGTGACTTTTTGCATAAATTTACAAATTTTGAAATTTTTTTTTTAAATATGTATAACACACACGGTGTAGAACAAATAGCACCATTCAGTACCATAAGGGACAAAAATGTCCCATTGACACCCATTAAAACGTCGTTTAAAGCCGGGGCCGTCATTAATACATAAATCATGATTTATGTTGAAACATTCTTTCATTTTGAAGCAAAGGCATTATATTTGCATTATATAGTGTATTTTACCAGATGACGTCACTACATGTGTATTCCCTAGGGGGAAATGCACGCTATTTTCCTGGTTTCCACTATAGGGGCACTTGACTGTGCATGAAGGATTTGAATGGTTCAAAGATCTAAAAATTATGTTTCCGAGTATGTGTGGATGTCTGAGAGCGATGTGTGTCTGCGTTGACAAAAATTGTGTGTGTGTGTGTGTGTGTGTGTAGGGCCGTAATGCATGGTGTTTAGGCGAGTGACAAAAATCACAATATCCTGAAAGAAATGTTTTACTCTCTCTCTCTCTCTCTCTGTGTGTGTGTGTGTGTGTGTGTGTGTGTGTGTGTGTGTGTGTGTGTGAGTGTGTGTGTGAGCGCGCGCTCGCGCACGAGAGAGAGAAAGCGCTTCTCACGGCATTGTTTTCTTTCGGTTTGATTCATGCGTAATTTACGCACATGAACCTTTGACACGGCTTCGTTTTTTAGCAGTCTATGTTTCAAAGGTAACTAATAATTTCTCACATAGGACAACGTAGGCACAAGCACAGCCATGCAGTCAGTCCTTAGACATAACAACTTTCATCTTGCGGCAACACAAATTTGCATTTACTATATGGAAAATAATTAGATTTTTGTGTTTTTTCCTCTTATAAAATTGAGGGTACCGTCACCAAAACTGGAATTTAAAGGGTTAAAATCCTGAAATTGAATAAATATGTGGTATGTATGATGAGGACTGATGCTGGTTAAAATATTGAACTCAGTCAAAGTGGAAAAAAATAATAATATATAATAGTTTTATGGCAGTGTTTAGAGTGGACATTTTTGTCCCTTAATGCACTGAATGGTTTTTTTTTTATTTTAATCTGATGTAGCACAAAAAATAAAAATGCACCAAAAATTTTTTGCTGCTAATCTTTTACATATTCAAGACTGTGATAATCCAAAGCCAAGGTTTTCAATTTGCATTTACTATATGGAAAATAATTACATTTTTGTGTTTTTTCCTCTTATAAAAATTGAGGGTACCGTCACCAAAACTGGAATTTAAAGGGTTAAAATCCTGAAATTAAATAAATATGTGGTATGTATGATGAGGACTGATGCTGGTTAAAATATTGAACTCAGTCAAAGTGGAAAAAAATAATAATATATAATAGTTTTATGGCAGTGTTTAGAGTGGACATTTTTGTCCCTTAACGCACTCAACGGTGTCAAATATATAATGCAGCCCAAGGGTTAACATGTTATTCAACATTTGAGCTTTACTAGCGGTGAAACTCAATCCTGAATACAGTGTCTAATCAACTGTAATTAAAAATCTTTCTATTTCAAATAGGTCTATTTATATTGGACAGTGGAGCTAATCTTGGAAAGGTGAATTTCAGGTTAATAACACTAGATAGCGCTCTAGTGCAGTATAGGCCATGCAATTAAATCATGTTTGTCTCTTCACTTTATTCATACATTTCTTTACATATTATAAGCTTTTCCAACTCAATATTCATGTCAAGCCATTTCAAACAAGGGCTGTTTGTCCGTAGTGCAATTTCTGTAAAAGTATGGTAATGTTTTATCAGACAGAAAGTTTCTGAACCGTCTAACATAGAAGAGGTCATATCAAAACTATGAATATACCATGGTACATTATTTTTTTTATGCTAATTTACTTTTAAAATGTGGTGTAGCCTACTTTAATATGACGAAATTGTCATTCTTCCCTGTGTAAATAGGACATTACAGGCGTCGTTTATTCTGTGAGAATATGATTCTTCCCCAGTTATATTATAGTTTAATTTCTGAGGGTGTTTACATCTGCTGTGTTTGGGTTCCAGCTTTGATATTTCCAACATTTGCATTGATATTGCAAAGCAAGGGTGATGAGCTTTGTACTAATACAATTGTATGTCTAGCTAAATTTTTCATTCACAAATGTAGAACTGTGAAATCATCTCCCAATATTTTTTTTTAATTTTTTTTATTATTATTTTTTTTTTTATGAATATAAACTGTTATATAAAATCCTTCAAAACTCTGAAAGGTACCCTGAAACACTTCCCTACTGAGGTAAATAGCTGAAAAAGGATGAATTCTTCCCTTATGTTGTTATAATTTCTTCCCGTTTATCTATTTAAATTTGTTTATTTGAATGTTTGTTTTTCCTTTTATAAATCATCCTTATTTTTTGTTCCTGTTTGTATTAAGAGCTGCTCCCTCTGGCTATATCATAGACAATATTTCCGCCTTCCGACCAAAAAAGGTCCATTTCCCGATGACGTTCAGGATTTATGGCAGCTTTGCAGTTTTTATTTATTTTTTTATTATTGAACAACGATCACAGGGGATATGCATCACACACTAAAAATAGGATAAGAAACTCAAGGTAAAGCAAGGTAAATTCGGGATGTCCAGTAGATGCTGCACTGCAAACACTGGCTATAACATTACTAGCCTAACGTGATAATTCATACATCACAATAACACTGCACAATTAAAGACAGACAAACAGATCCAGCTAAAACCACGTTTTATTGAGTCTGCAGTTATATACAAACAATAAGGAAAGCTTCAATACTTAAGGTTGTTGCAGTAGAGGACCAGTCCAGCTCACCAATCTGGCTTTCTGCCTCTGGTCTGCGCACGCACCCTGTAATGTTTGGAAACCAAAGGTGTTGTCTGTAGCCTACCGTTCAGAGAAGAGCCGTACACACACACCATATTCCGAAAACGTTTACTGAGAGGTTTTAATATAATGTAGCCTAGTGTCATTTTCGATCAATTTCATTTATTTAAAAGCGAATGATTATCATGTGTGCATCACATCTCGCTGCGTGCCGCCATTTGCGAGACGTCACTTGTACGCGCATCTCTGAAACGAAAGTTATGGACTTCCGCATGAGTTGTAAATATGATTTAAGTGGCATTATATTGCACGTTTCTTAGCAGAAGTTGGAAAGTATCACTTTGTGAGTTGGGCAAATTAACATTGAATCAAAAATAATATTGCACAGATGTAATTTGCAAGTACAAAGTGATCACATTTACTAATGAAACATGGAACATTCGCACAGACTTGGAACGAGTGAGGGATTGCAAAACTGGAAAAGGTGCAGATCTTAATCAGTCCCTCAGAAGTCTGGAGTTTGACGCCATCAGGATCCCTCAAGGTGAGATTTTGTTTGGTAAACGCCTTTTTGAGACATTTGCGATTGAACTTAATGTTTCCGAGACTGTAGGCTACTACTGCTTCAAACATATTTTTGTTTTAAATTGCTTCTTGAATTACGTGTGAATACGATTTCAATTATGCATTTTCTTGTATCTTTTGAAGTGCAGAATTTGCATCGTTTAAAACGATTCTGACGTAAATGCATTAAGAGCAATTCATGCAGATTTATGGACCGTTATGTATAAATAAGTCGGCATTTAAAAAAACAAGTAAACCCTATTTAGTCCTATATAAATTTAATAGGCTCGCCAATCACGTGTCTGGTATTTTCTGTCGGCTGTTTAGAATTAGAACCAATCCGAGTCGTGAATTAATTGTTCTTTTGAGTCGGTTCTTTTCAATGAATTGGTCAACGGGTTAGAAGAATGGTTTGAATCGAATCGCGATTCAGTTTGAATGATTAATTAAAAGGATAGTTCATCCAAAAATTAAAATGCTGTCATTACTCACTGTATTGTTCCAAACCTGTGAATTTATTTATTCTGCTGAACACAAAAGTATATGTTTTGAAGAATGTCGGTAACCAAACCGTTTCTGGTCCCCATTGACTTCCATAGATATGCTGTGTTTGAAATCGCCCTCTATGCTCTACTCCAGGGTTCATCAATCTCGGTCCTGGAGGGCCGCTGTCCTGCAGAGTTTAGCTCCAACCAGCTCCAACACACCTGTTTGAAAGATTCTAGTATGCCTAATGAGACCTTGATTAGCTGGTTCAGGTGTGTTTAATTGGGGTTGGAGCTAAACTCTGCAGGACAGCGGCCCTCCAGGACCGAGATTGGTGAACCCTGCTCAACTCTATACTCTATAGTCCACTTGCAATAGTGAATGAAAACGAGTGAGTGAATTTAGACACTGGGAAGCCCTATTTTAACAATCTAAGCGCACACTGCAAGTGTCCGAATCCACTTTTGCTAGTTTAACGACGGGAAAATGGTCGTCGCACCCGGCGCATGGTCTAAAAGGGTTGTCCCTATTCTCTTAAAGCAGCACTCAGTAGCTTCGGGATTTCTTCGCTGTATTCTCGCTTTTTGCTCGCAGGTTTCTCTCTAGAGCTCCCCCCACAGCTTCGGAATAGATATTTGACAACACTGTTGTAAAAACTCGTTGGTGATTCTCAGACACCAGAGGCTATAGATCAACGACATCAAAGCAGATGGGACAGTCTTTAAAACGTCTTCATTCGGGTTCGGACAGCGTGAGGGAGCGCAATAATGACAGCATTTTAGCAGATTTCTTTTGGCCGTAAAGCAATTGTTTACATCGCGAGACCTGATATCACGCGAGACTTCCTGACGCGGCGGCCGGCGGCCCGCCGGCTCAAAGTTGCAAGTGCGTATTTTCCGCTCACGGGCACCAGGGGGGTGCGAAATGACCACCATTCAACCCGAAATAAGTAATATAACCATTCCAATGACTCCGAAGCTGTTCAGTTAAGGTAAAAAAAGTTACTTAGTTCACCTTTAATGAGTAATGGGTGTGTTTTGGGCATAACGTGCAATAAATCACCCACAATCCAATGCACACATTCCAATTTACGAAAATAAACTGATAGAAAACGAGTTGGAGTTTATTATGAAATGTAAGACAAGAATGTTTTCGGACATGGAAGCATAGGTGTTATCTTTTTTTTTTTCTTTCTGTAAATTAATCACTAACACTAAACTGACAATAATATAATATATTTATTTTTCCTAAATTAAGTTTTAAGAGTATTTTCGTGCCGTGACCATGTGGGCAGGAACATGTGTGATGAAGCCATGCGCTCTCTTTCTAGCGTTTTAATGCTGAGGAGGACACTAGTCTACAAGCCTCAGAAGGACTGAACTAGGAGAGACACACCCTACATCAGTTGTAAACTCGTTATTGCGGTGCATTGTGGGATTGAATGAGTGCACTCAATGGGTGTTTCATAAACAGAGGCTGCGTCCTTCCTAGTTGTGTCCTCCTCAGCATTAAACGCTAGAATGAGATGTGGCTTTTAATTAATGCAATACAATGAATGTACAGCCGTCCACGGTCTCCCAGTGGCTTATTCTATTGTCAGTTTAGTGTTAGTGATTAATTTACAGCAAAACAAAAGATAACATCTATAGTAACATCTTTGTCCTCGTCTTAAATCAAAAAAGAAATCAAAATAAAATAAACAAACTCAAAATCAAACCGGCCACTGAGGCACTGCTGGGATTGCATCTTACGCAGGGCACAATAAGTCCAATGTCCAGGCAAGCGTATCATTCATGCGGTTTATTTCCATTTAAGCAAGCATACAAATAACGTCTGCAGCCTCTCTTTCCCTGGTAAAAAACCAACAACCTTTCCCAGTACCTGCCTGTGCTAAGTGTAATCACCAATATATACCTGCCAACAGGTGCTCAGTACAATCAAAATAAAAGTCCCCAAAAAGATACTCAAATTAACTAAAATAATAACATTAACATTCTGTGTCTACATCAATAAAATAATCATGCAAATTATTTAAGGAGAAACAAAATAAAGTAAATTAATTATTAAATTAATTACAAAACAAGGAAATAGCTCCAACAACATCTATGTTTTCATGTCCGAAAACATTATTCTTGTCTTACATTTCATAATAAACTCAGACAAGTGCCCTGTTTAAGGGTATAGGGGGCGATTTCGGACACAGCCATATAATTTTTTTCCCCATACTATGAGGCCTATGGGGGCCATCAACTGTTTGGTTACCCATATTCTTCAAAATATCTTCTTTTGTGTTCAGTAGAAGAAATTAATTCACACAGGTTTGGAACAACACAAGGATGAGTATGATGACAGAATTTCCATTTATTGGGTAAACATCCCTTTAATGTCTGACTCCATGAATCGTTTTCACTTGTAACGTGAAAGTGAATCTTTCCGGACAGTCTTTTGAAACCAAACAAATGTCTTGTCTGTCAGTGATGAAGAAGGTTTTATTAAGCTGAACTTATTTGTGAATGACTCTTTACTTGTAGATAGACCATTTTTACCTGAACCTGAACATTACAAAAATATACACAAAAATATTTAAAGTATTTTTGGTAAGATTTATTTATTATTTTCCTAAAGTTAGATTCAAACTATAATTGATATGCTGCTCCACTATGAGATATATTTATATTGCCCCATCTGTTAACAGTAGAGCTACTTTTGTAGAGGTAAACTCTAGTTTTGCACACTAGAGAGTGCTCGTCTATGACTCTCTAATAACAGGGGCTCAGAGTTTAGCTGGTTAGCATAGCCTTGTTAGGCCCTGCTGTTAGATACTGTAATTATACCATTTTGTAGGCAAATGGTAGTAAAGTATTTTTGGATGCTTTTACAGTTTTTCTCGATTGCTTAAACACTATAACCAGGCTTTTGAACTAAAATTTCAAAACCATAATGCCATTTATCAAAGAGCACACCCATTTCCCTAAACTATAAACACTATTCCCTGTTTCGACACATGAGTCAGATTTGTTGAACTGTCACTGCAAAACTCTACACACAAATCCCTTAATTTCTCATTGCCTAGACCATGTTGTCATTTAGAAAGCACTAGCATTCAATATTGTTCACTCAAGTCAGCACAGCTTCAGCTCAGTTAGCACACAATTACCCAAGTGGAAACACTAAGAGTCAAAATTGAACACACATCAATCTGATCCTTCAATAGATATATAAATGGGCCCGCCCAAATCAGTTTATTGCGTTTTGGAACCAGAAAGACATGAGGGAAGAGATTGAGGAGGGATAAGGAGGAGGAGGAGGAGGAGGAAGGGCAAGAAGACAAGCAGTCTCAGATGAAATTCTGCCACTCTAGTTGCCCATGTCTTTGTCAGTGGTAGGACTATGAGGGAGGCTGGGCTACGAGTAAGGCCAAATTTGAGTCGCTTTACCGTCGCCTCGAGAACCTTCAGGGAGGTGTGGTGGCAAACACAATTCTATCACTGAATAAGAGACAAACATTTCCAATAGTCTTTGATGAGGTTTATTTTCTTGCAAGAAAAGGCCAGCGGTCATACAGTCACACAGAGTCGCTGTGGAGTGTGACAGTGAAGGGAGGGCATCCTTTCTCCTTTATAGTCTTGACTGTTGTTATCTTTCTAGGCCAATGATGGTATTTCAACCATATGTGGAATATTCTTAGATGTGTTCATCATATTGTCTCCTTGAGTGGAGGCCCTCCTGTCACGACCAACACTCTTATTCCAATACAATTCCATATTATAATAAGGTTTGTGTGGCTCTTTTACTGTCATATGATGGTCACACACATCTTACTGTAAGTAAATATAAAGGAGAGAATAAAAAAAAGTAAAACTGTGTGTGTGTGTTGTACTGTGTAGTACATGAATGAATAAAAATGTGCCAATGTATCCATTGGTTGTGTGTTTGTGCTCATCATGTGAAAAGGTTTGTGAGGGGGGAACCACAAGCAACAAAACTTACCAGTTTTGGAAATGTTGTTTTGAATTTATTGCACCAGTGTGTTAGACTATGTTGTAGTGTGTGTGATTTTGAGGGCTTGTGTGTCCTGAGGTAAAAGTTTGATTTTTCAGCAAGAGTGAATGGTTTTGAGTGTAGAGCTTCATTTTGATCTGAATTTAGGATGTTTGGGGAACTGGGTGAGACGTTATGGATTTGTGTTTACAGTTTTGAGAATACGAGGCATAGTTTCAAGAAATGTGTTCAAGTAATCAAGAAAAACTGTAATAGTGTAAAATAGATGTGTGACATTAACAGATCAACATAAGATGTGTGAACCTAGGCGTGATAACAAGAATAGTGGAAACTTCTCAGAAATAACTAAGTGTTGCTTGAGCTGCAAATAACTGAAGCTAACACTTCTCTGTAGGATCACAGCAGGAGTATATGGGGTCATGGATATATAGAGAGATGCAAATGCTGCTGAATACATACACATAGTAAATTATACTAATATTTCACATTCACACAGTAAGATCTCACAGAGAATATATTTAGAATAAACATTTTCCATTCTGTACTTTATTTTGCAGTAAATGTTATGTTTTGCATAAAGAGGAAGTCAAATTGTTGATGTTCTTCAACCCCACCAGATTCACAAAATTCACACATTCACACTATTCACACCTCAAGACAAGCAAACACTGATACACATTAACCACAAAAGTCCAGTACAGACACTTTCTCTTGCTCATTCTGTCAACAGATAAAACCGCATTTCTTTTCAGATCTAAAGCTGAGGCCTTCTGTGGTTTGAGTCAGTTGAATGCAATACTGTAAAAATACACCAAAAACATCTGTTTGTTGCTAATATTTAAACCAAAATTAAATGTATACTGTTATTCTGCAGTTTCATGTATATCAATCATTAACTTTTGATCTGAATACATTGAGAATGTGCTGTTAGGACATATAAAATGGCTGTTTAAAGTCAGCTGGGATTTCTTGACCACACACAGAGTAAAACTGAAAAATACCCTGTTCAAAATAAATACAAATATCTGAGAGATTTAACATCAATCCCTGTAGGGCATCTTTTTAAATTGTAGGTTTTTACCATGTTATCTATGTAACTTTGCACTCTCCCCCAAATTTTATGTTAAATTCAGTTAATGTATGATAAATGTCTGGTAAATGTGGATGAGTTTTGGGATTGTTGAGAATCCACACAAGGGTTTTAAGAGACTCACAAATGTTCAGAGCTAGAAACTGTTGAATAAAATCCAGTTAATGTCCCATGATGCTTAACTATCTCTGTGGGGTTGTTTTTATTTATTTATTTTTTTTTGTTGTGCTTTTAACCTTTACTATTACTGAAACACACATTACCATGCAGGATCACAATAATCAGAAAAGGTAAAAAATAAATTAAAAAAAGTCAGTGGTGGATTTAGGCATTAACAGCACAGGCACATGCTAGGGCTGCTCAATTAGGGCATAAATCATACTCATGATTATTTTGGTCAATATTACAATCACGAGTATATGACCAAAACTTTGTATGAGTGTAATTTATTTAATGATAATGATATATATATCAAGCATGTATTTGTTGGATATGATATGATAATAATATATTATGATATTTAAATTTTAGATACCAGGAAAATTTCACAATTCTCTATACCAATTTCAATATTGAAAAAAAACAAACAAAAGCAAAGCACCAAAAAAGCAAAGTAGAAAAAATAGGACACGTACAATAAATAAAAAATAAATTTATTTAAAGCACAACGTTTCGACTATCAGGTCTTCATCAGGTACAATGCAAAAGTAGAGAAAAGTGAACTTTAAGTAGAAACAGGTAATCACCTAAATTGGGCCCACACACAAAAACATGTGACCAATAATATAAGTAATATCTGCCTTTTTTTTTTACAGATTTGGTTGGAATCGGGCTCATTTAGCTTCTCTCCTTTCATCGTGCCCATAATATACGTGCAGAGCACAGACATGATGCACACAGAATGAACATTTTGGAAGTGAAATCTGAAACATGAATATGGATAATTGAATTTTTAATAATGAAAATGAGTGTGAAATGTTTTGAATTGAAATTTTTTACAGCTTAAATATACAACCATGTTGAATTTCAGCCCATAGAAAATGCAAGCCCTGAAAATACAATGCTTTAAAATGCAAGCAGGGTTAATGCAATGCCTATTTTTTCGAGTAGTGCAATACAAAAAGCTTTTTTGTTTCAAAAACATTTGGCATTATTTTACTTCCATAGTTCTCCATCTGTCAGTTGATCATCACCTTCCTGACAGACAGGCAGCAGCCAGTAAGGCTGGGAAAATTCTCATCCAACACCCGGGAAGAAAGTACAGTCTCTGCTGGGCCTTTTTCACAATGGAGTCTATTGCCGCGTTTCCACCGCAGGAACTTGCCCCAGGAACTAGGAACTTTGGGGTGGTACTCGTTGTGTTTACACCGCAGGAACCAGGATCTAAATGAAGTTCCGGGTAAATATTTCCCCCCTTCGAAAGTCCCTGCTCGCAAGGAAGTACTTTTTCAAAGTTCCGGAACTTTCAGGGGTGGGACTTGAGCGCTGAACATGCTGATTGGTTGAGTTCATGCCGCATTTTGATTGGTCGACTCCACGCAACATTTTATTCAACCACCATCTGTTGCGGTGCATGCATTAACAGTCGTCTGCTATTCGAATCAACAAAGGAGTTTAAAAAAATGCCACCGATGGGCCGATGACGAGGTTCAGGCTTTATTAAGCTTAAATTCAGAGGATGAAATCCAGTGGGAAATGTAAAGTCGCACACTGTCCTACGACACCAGACTATTTGCCTAATTTTCACGATACTTTAGCCCGCGGTGGAAACACGGCTAGGAACAGGTCTGGGGGAAAAAAGTTCCTGGTAAAAAAGTTCCTGGGATAAGTTGTTCCAGGTCATTTCGGTGGAAACGCGGCAAAAGTGAGTGTCCCAATTCAGGTTCTGAGAGATGTTGGTGCACAGGAACCTGAATGACTCCACTGCTGCCACAGTGCTGCTCATAATGGTGACTGGGAGAGTGCTGGGATGTTTCATCTCCACAATCATCTCCACTATTTTGAGTGTGTTCAGCTCCAGGTTGTTATAACTGCAACAGACAGCCAGCACTGGGGTACGTTCTCTCCCCACTGCTGTTCTCCCTGTGCACGAACGACTGCACTGCCAAAGACCCCTCTGTCAAGCTCCTGAAGTTTGCAGACGACACCACTTATCAGCCTCATGTTTCTGCTTACAGACTGGAGGTTAAAGAGCTGGCTGTCTGGTGCAGTCACAACAACCTGGAGCTGAACACACTCAAAACCGTGGAGATGATTGTGGACTTCAGGAGAAACATCCCAGCACTCTCCCACTCACCATTATGAACAGCACAGTGGCAGCAGTGGAGACATTCAGGTTCCTGGGCCTGAATTGGGACAGTCACATTGACTCCATTGTGAAAAAGGCCCAGCAGAGGTTGCCCTGCCTTCTCCAGCTGAGGAAGTTCAACTCTCACAGGAGCTGCTGATACAGTTCTCTAACGTCATTGATTCTGTCCTCTGCACTTCTGTCACTGTCTGGTTCTGCTCAGCTACCAGTCAGACCTCTGAAGACTACAGCGGATAGTCCGGACTGCTGAGAGAATCACTGGTACACCTCTCCACACTCTCCAAGAACTGAACTCATCCAGAGTGAGTAAAAGGGCTGGCAAAATCACTCTGGACCGCTCATTTAGAAGTGTATTGTGATGCCTGTTTCTGTCATGTAAATGTTTTGTCATGTCAGAGCCAAATACTTTCATTTGTCAAAGCCCTCCACAGTGTGTGTGGAGTACTCCTCCTCGCAGAAGTAAGCTGAACACAGAATGTGCGAGACTTCCTATTTATTAGCAGCTATAGAGAAATAACGAGAAGAATATATCAAAGTTCAGTTAACTTTAAAGCTACACTGTGTAGGATTTTCTCCCATCTAGCGGTGAAATTGTTTATGACTACCACCTGAATATTACTTTCTAGCCCCTCCCATTCCGAGGGCGTTTTAACTCCTACGGTGGCCGTATTATTTCAAATCTGCCGGCAGTCGCGAGTAATCTCCTCTTCGCATTCGTCACGTGCCACTGAGTGTAAAAACGCGAAAGGCGAAGCTTGAATTTCCAGGTATGTCCCTCATTGGTTAATGTATTTTCAAGATGGAGGCGCAACATGGCTGCCGCCATTCGAGCGACTCGCTTGTATGTATTCTAAATGGCAGATTCTACGCTTACGAGAATACTTGATTAGTTGGTAGAAGTAATTACACATTAATGAGCACATATCATTTTGAAAGAACAAAGTGTTTTTTGCTAAGAATCAACTTACTGTTGAAAAATACACAGTGTAACTTTAAACTGTTTGCTACAAACCAGCATGTTTATAATTACTAAGACAAACCATTAAAATAATATGGTAGGATATGTAATATGGTAAAATGGTAAGGAGGCATATGACACTGGAAGCCAGACACATTAAAAGTACAAATGGCCGTGTCTGCTCATATCTGAAAAATAAGGTGATGATAAGGGCACGTTGTGTGGGATGTTGTTCTTACAAATAATAATAATAATAAAGATCATGGGAAACAGCAACAGTTATTATAGTGAAATTTAATAGATTAAGACATGAGTGACATTGTTTATAATTTTATTTTACACTCTTTGAAGATCTCAAATTATAATTGTATAATAGGAACAATAACTGTACTATTTTGTGGAGACATATAATTACCATGTTCAATCGCTCTATACCATGGCAATGAACATTATTAATATCCTTTATAAAAATAGTACAGGCTTTGACGCTTGACAAAGCAAATAGCTACCACATTTATTCTGGGTGGGAACGTGATTAATCCCTCTAGTGGTCAAGTGTTGTTATAGTTATTTCTGAGTGTTTAAATATCCGCTTTCTTTGAGTATTAGCGCATGTTGAAGTAAAAAGAAACGGAAACTATCAGCGTTGAACTGGCAGGATTGTAGAAATGCAGTTAGGGAGGTTGTTTACAATACAGAAGCAGATGGGAACACATATAGGTTTGATGAAGGATATTATTTACGATTAGGAACATGGCAGCTACGGAATTATTAATTGTCATTCATTGTTATTCACAAAGAACTTCGAATAATTTTCTTTATTTGATTAAAATGAATGTTCTTGTGTACATCTCCCTGGATGAAGCCGTGTTCACGTGACGTCATTGGCGGCATCAAAATGAATATTGTCTTCCGCATGAGCTGTAAATCTGACTTCATGTCACTTTTCTTAGAAGTTGAAAAAAAACATCAGAAAATCGTCTCAGGTTACGTATGTAACCATGGTTCCCTGAGAGGGAACGAGACGCTGCGTCAAGCGCTGCGGGAACGCCCCTGCGTGATTGCGTCATGAAGCACTCGTGAAATCAGTCCAATGGCGTGACGGGACGTCATAGGCGGGTGACGTCATTGACCAGGAAACTATAAAGCACCCCCCAGACCAAACAATGATAGCTTCTGATAGGTCGAACAAGTTGGTCACAGGCATGCCGGGAGTATGGCAAAGCGACGCAGCGTCTCGTTCCCTCTCAGGGAACCATGGTTACATACGTAACCTGAGACGTTCCCTTTCAAGGGAACTCGCGCTGCGTCAAGCGCTGCGGGAACTGAATACCCACGTCGCCATAGTCCTCAAGTGCCTGTATATGTGAAATCGTAATGCACATTAAACTACAAACACCCGAGAACCCGAAGTAGAAGCCACATCCAGGTTATAAAACCTCACAAAAGTGTGCGGAGAGGACCACCCTGCCGCATCACATACCTCTTGAAGTGAAACCCCTGACAATAGGGCCATAGAAGCAGCCATACTCCTAGTCGAGTGGGCTCGGACCTTTAGTGGTGAAGGATGACCGGCCGACTCATACGCAAGTGAGATAGCCTCGACTATCCATTTACTTAAAGTCTGCTTAGATGCAGGCTTCCCTTTACTCGGGGACCCAAAACACACAAACAGTTGATCAGACTTGCGCCACTGGGCAGCTCTGTGGACATATGCATCTAAAGCCCTAACTGGGCAAAGTAAGTTTCATTTCTCCTGGTCCTGGTTTTGAAACGGAGGCGGAGAAAAGGCCTGCAGCATTATTGGACCCGCCACATTAGTGGGGACCTTAGGCACATATCCTTCCTTTGGGAACAGGAACGCTTTCACCATACAAGGCGCAAACTCAAGACACGAGGGAGCAACTGACAATGCTTGTAAATCCCCGATCCTTTTAAGAGAAGAGATAGATAGAAGAAACAAAGTTTTTAATGTGAGAAACTTCTCTGGAACCTCTTCAATAGGCTCAAAGGGGGCCAGGGCTAGGCCTTCTAGTACAATGGCCAAATCCCACGTCGGCACCCTCGAGTGTGCCGCAGGCCTTAGCCTCAAAGTACCACGGAGGAAGCGAGTTACCCATGGGTGTCTCCCCACTGACGCACCCTCTAGAGGAACGTGATAGACAGATATCGCTGACACGTATACATTCATGGTGGAGGGGGACAACCCCGAAGATAACTTTTCTTGAAGAAAATCTAGCACTGAACCTACTGGGCAGTCAACTGGATTCACAGACTGGCCTGTACACCATGCAACGAAAACTCTCCATTTTAGGGCATAGAGCCTCCTCGTGGAAGGAGCTCTGGATTGCAACATGGTCTCCACTACCTCAGTAGAAAGACCTGAGCCTATGAGCTGATCCCCCTCAGAGGCCAGGCCCACAGTCTCCACAGCTCCGGACGCGGGTGCAACACTGACCCCGCCGCCTGGGAGAGAAGGTCCCTCCTGACCGGGATTTCCCATGGAGGACCCTCGAGGAGGGACACAATGTCCGACAGCCATACTCGGCCCGGCCAGAACGGGGCTATCAATAAGAGCCGAACCCCGTCCCGGCGAACTCTCTCCAGAACTCCTGGCAGTAACGCCAGGGGGGGAAAGGCATACAGACATAGCCTCGGCCACGTCTGTACCATGGCATTCAACCCCAAGGGGGCTGGGTGCGTCAGGGAATAATATAGGGGACAGTGCGTTGTCTCTCGAGACGCAAACAGATCCACCTGAGCTTGCCCGAATCGACTCCAAAGGAGCTCCACCACCTCGGGGTGGAGTCTCCATTCCCCCGGCACCACTCCCTGTCTCGACAGAGAGTCTGCCGTCTTGTTCATGTAACCCGGAATATACAGTGCTCGAACTGATAGCAACTTCCCCTGGGCCCAATCAGAACTCGATGTGCCAGTTTCCAAAGCCGGCGAGATCGTAAACCCCCCTGGCGATTTATATAGGAGACCACCGCTGTGTTGTCCGTGCGAACCAACACATGATGGCCCCTGAGGTCTGGGAGAAAGTGTCTGAGTGCCAGAAACACGGCCATCATCTCCAGCTGGTTTATGTGCCAGGAAAGCTGATGGTCGCTCCACAGACCCCGAGCCGAGCGACCACTCATGGTCGCCCCCCAACCGGTGAGGGAAGCATCCGTCGTTAGCGTTAAGCGACGACAAGGAGCTCCCAACACCGGACCCTGGGACAAGAACCACGGATCTTTCCACATAACTAAGGCACGTAGGCATCGCCGCGTGACCTTGATCATGCGAAACGGATTTCCCCTCGGGGAGAACCCCCTGGTCTTGAGCGACCACTGTAAGGGTCTCATGTACAGCAGGCCAAAAGGAATCACGTTGGACGCTGCTGCCATCAAACCCAAGATTCTCTGAAACTGTACTACAGTGAGTGACTGGCCTAGTCTTATCCTGCGCACGGCTTCCAGGATCGTTTTTATCCTGGCGGGCGCCAAACGGGCTCTCATGGTCTTTGTGTCCCATACTACGTCTTCATATGGGCTAGCACAGCATCTCGATACTGGGCCGCCTGAAGTTCTGACTGCGCCAGAATGAGCCAGTCGTCTATATAATTCAGCACGCGGATGCCCTGGAGTCTCAAGGGAACCAGAGCTGCATCCACGCACTTCGTGAACGTGCGGGGTGACAGTGCTAGGCCGAAGGGAAGAACCCGATACTGGTACGCTTCGCCCCCGAAAGCAAACCTGAGGAACTTCCTGTGTTGCGGAAGGATGGAGACATGAAAATATGCGTCTTTTAGGTCTATCGTGACACACCAGTCCTCGGACCTGATCTGACACACAATCTGCTTCAACGTGAGCATTTTGAATTTTAATTTCTTGACTGCCCGATTTAGTTGGCGCAGATCTAGAATGGGCCGCAGCCCTCCACCCTTCTTTGGAACTATGAAGTACGGGCTGTAAAACCCTGACTCTCTGCTGTGGGGAGGAACCCTCTCTATACATCTATACAGGGCGGACATAGAGATGAGTACTCGCTGAGGACCACTGCGCCCTGAAACACTGGAGGTGGCAGGGTTGGCAACACGGCCTCCTGATGGCACCGAGAGGAAACGGGTGCCTCGACACACCGACTCCCCTCGGAGGGGACTGCCATCGAAATCCTGACACCCTTGGCGTCAGGACTTCTTCGCCAAGGCCTTCCTGCTTTACCTCGGGAAGACCTTGGCTGAGCGCGCTGTCCCGGTCCCCAGTCTCTCTGTGGGGGAGCACGGGCAGCCACGCTCACCTTCTGCTGAGCTCTGTGAGAGGAGGACATACTCGACTGGGGCTGCTCCCGCCCAGCAGCCCCAGAGACATAGACTTTTCGGGGAAGAAACTTTTGAAATGCGGCTGCCTGCTTTTTCGCTTCCTGAAATCGTTCGACAACCGAATTCACTGAGTCACCAAAAAGACCTGTAGGGGAGACAGGAGCATCTAACAAAATTTTTTTATCTCTTTCCTTAATGTCAGACAAATTTGACCAGAGATGCCTCTCCGTGGCCACCATTGCTGCCATAGAGCGGCCGATAGATTTCGCCGCTTCCCTGGTGGCCCGAAGAGACAGATCAGCTGCCCTCCTGATCTCCGCGATTGTTTCTCTCCCCACTTCCTCACATTCATCATCTATATCTTTTAAAAGATCGGCTTGATATGCCTGTAGGACAGCCATAGTGTGTAAACTGGCGGCTGCCTGACCTGCTGCTGAGTATGCCCTATCCACTAAAACCGATGTCGTTCTCACTGGTTTAGTGGGCAGCTGCGGGGCTTTCAGCGATGATGCAGACTCAGGGGAGAGATAGCTAGCAAGCGTCTCTTCCACCTGAGGCATCACCGCATAACCATGTTCCTTTAACCCTACTATATTTGAATATTCAGACGTCGCTGGGTTAAAAACTCTGAATGATGCTGGTCTAATCCATGACTTCGACACCTCGGTGTGGAGGTCAGGAAAGAACGGCAAGCCCCGCTTTGGAGGTTGAGATCTAGCTGGCAGAAATCGTTCATCTAATTTACTTTTTGTTTGACCCAATTCCTGTTCACCGGCTGGCCAGTCCAGATTTAATCTAGCAACAGCACGAGTGATAACCTCCAAAAGCTCCTCTTGTGTGTGTGTAATTGTGTGTGATTGTGTAAACTCATTTTCACTCAGGCTCACAACATCCAGTTCCTCAGAACTGGAGTGCTGTTGCACCTGCGCTTCAGCGCAAGCAGAAGAAACCGCCGCGCGTGCTTCTGACTCGCAAACTGAAGCGCCGGATTCAACGGTTAAAGGAAGAGATAGGGGATCACCCGTCTCTAACCCCGCCGTTAAATCCATCTGCGAACCCCAGGACGAGCGTCTTCGCCGTGCCTCAGCAGCAGCGGGACCCGAGCCCTGGGGAACGCGAGCCAAAGCGCCCTCCTCAAAGAGCGCTCGGCGGGACCGGAGAGTTTTCATTGACAACTTTTCACAATGCTCGCAGCCAGCCCCCTCGAGAGCTGACTGGGCATGTTCCAGTCCCAAACACATCACACAAAGCTCGTGTGTATCCCTACCTGTAATAAAACGAGGGCAGGGAGTGACACACTGCTTAAATTGCTGCTTTCCTTCCATAATATATAAATAGAGAGAGACAAACACACATCAAATAGACAGATACGATTTCACATAGAGCGCTTGTGAAGACACAGAAGCTGTCATTGTTTGGTCTGGGGGGTGCTTTATAGTTTCCTGGTCAATGACGTCACCCGCCTATGACGTCCCGTCACGCCATTGGACTGATTTCACGAGTGCTTCATGACGCAATCACGCAGGGGCGTTCCCGCAGCGCTTGACGCAGCGCGAGTTCCTTTGAAAGGGAACTGCGAGTAAACAGTTTCAGTCCTGTGCTCCATTCAAGAATGATTCCTAAAATAATGTGTGTTGTTGAGGAGACGTGCTGTAATTGAGCAGATTTTCACCTGAATGAAGATGATGATGAATCAGGTGAAAAGTCCCTCAGACACACATTGAAGGAGGGAACCGAGACATCAAACCAGAAGATCACAGAGACTGAGAAAAGCACAGAGAAGTGGGCACTTTGACTAGTAAACAACCCTAGGTAGCCTACTCGAATCCTCCAGGACACTGCACTAACTACATATTTGCTAATTAGGGATATTAATTTATAAAAAAAATTAAATTAAAAAAAATATTAAAAACACGTGGTTTGTATTATTTGTAGGATCAACACTTCTTCACCCACACCTGTGTTTTGTTCCCTGACTCGTCATCATCCTACAGAACTGGAGCAGGAGTGGATATCTTGAGCTGTCCTCATCACTGCATCTGGACTTTACCACTATGAAGGAAACTTAAGGTGAGATTTTCTATTTGATTATGATCTTGATCTCATTCTATGAATTTCTACCTTTATGTTTTATGGACAGGAGTCAGGACCACTGTTATGCTACTGAGAAAAAAAAAAGAATAAAAGCAAGATTGTTTGCAGCGTTTAGTTTCTCGTCCATACTGATGAAAACAAAATAAATGTTTAAAATAAAAAAATAAACTATCAAACATAAATCATAAATTGTAAGTCATTCATTGCATTTATTCTTATTTTTAGTTATTATTATTCTTAATTACCCAGACACTGGCAGAAAAATGATATGACCTTTGTAAGAATATGACCCTGAGAGTGTCACACTGCTTAACTGCAGGATCACTGCATGAGTATGTTTGCTCACTGAAATCACCCACATTTCAAAGATAATAAATTTGCTAAATAATTGTGCAAGTGTAAAATTAACTGATGACCAATTTACAAATAAAATTAAGTATGTTATTAAAACTAGTTTAATCTAAAAATAGGCCTAAACCAAAACCAATTTGCTGCCTTTGGTGCAGATCGCTGAATTAAAATGATTTTCATAGTTTTAAAATTTTGCGATACCATACAGATCTGTGGGCGTCGCTGGACCCTTTTTGAAATACACTGTGCCCCAGTAAAATATTGCTGATAAATCATTTTCTGATATTGTAGATTACTTTCGACCCGAGAATATTCCTTTGTGTTTTCTATCAGCTGTTTAGAATCAGAATTAGCAATGCCAGAATAGTGAGCGAATCACTATTGATCTAATTAAACAGGTTTAGAAAATGGTCTGAAATTGTTTGTGATTCAGTTTGATTCGTTCAAACAGTCACTCAATCTCTGATTTGTTTGCAGAGGTGTCACACCAAAATAATGCGATATCTTATAAGACAGAAAACTAAAAGGGTCCTATATTAGTTCTATATTTGCTTATAATCCAGGAAACAAACATGCAGATGTCTTCTTTGCCAATGATGAAACGTGTGTGCAGTTACAGCATAAACCCCGCCCCTGATGATGACATCATTTAATGCTATTTTAATAACTATTTCCTCAAACCTTGCAACACAATATACTTATATTTTGACATACATTATCATCCACAATGCACAGTTTGCTTTTTCAATGCTTTTATTAATTTGAGGAATGTTTCAGAGAAGATACTGAAAAGAGATTAAAGTTTAGAAGATATTTGATTTCAGAATAACATTTTTGACAATATAATGTTGGAAAAATGTAGTTCAATCAAAGTAACTGTGGAGCAGCTTGACGGTCTCGCAGGTCCTTAACACAAATATAGGGCCTTGAGTGGAAACAGCCCCTGTCGTTCCAGCAACGTTTAGCTGTTTAAGGTGAAAGGTGAAATAATGAAATCAGTTATTCTGATCATTATAGTGTTAGAATCAACATGAAATGGAATATTTAATTTAAGGCCTGTGAAATCCAAATTGAGTAATTTCATGTTACTGTATGATGTAAAATTGTAGGATTGTAAATTATAATTGAAAGTATTAAAAAACAGACTGCATTCTTACAGGAATAGTTGATCTCCAAACAGTTCTCATAACCATGTGGATTTTTGTTAGGTTCTCCAGCGCACCAGTGGGTATACAGAAACACAGTTCCGTCACTCCACATCCAATGTCCATCCTAAAGAGTGAAGAGAGAGAGTGAATACAAAGAGTGCACTACAGTTGTCAGACTTCAGGAAGAAGCCAATTAAGCTCAGATTTGAAGTAAAACCATCTTCATTAGAAACTTTGCCTTTACTGTTTAAAGCTGAATTTTTATTTTTTAGACAAACAAAAAGGTCTCTTTACACTCTCTTTACAAAAAAATGTTATTATTTTTTCAGTATGTTGGTAGTTTTCTTGTGCTACCCAGAGCTTGGGTCAGACGTAACAAACCAGGGAGTGTGTTATTTATCGCAGGCTTTTGCCACAGGTCTCTTCAGGAGAGAGCGCAGCTCCGTCAAAATGGTGCAGGCCTATGTCTTCTGTAAAATACAGGTTTGTGTACATTTAATTTGATTATTAAATTCGTTATTGTGCTGTATATTGTTTACATTTTATGCAAAGCAACATACAGAGGCGCGATGCGAGTCACCTTTTACACTAGTGTCGCGTGATTCGCGTCGCTCTTTTCGCCTGATGGAAACGTCTGATGCCTTGCATAAAGTTTTATTAAAAAATATACAGAACATATATACGTATGATATTAAAATATGAAGAGTTCAGATGCAAAAGCCTCTAAGTGCCATCTGAAATTTTCTTCTAGAATGATCATTTTTATCAAGCTTGTATATTTAAATTCAGTAATTTTATTTAAATGGCAATGCAAATTACCTATTTATTGTCATTTAAGTGAAATTACTGAACTTAAATATACGAGCTTGATAAAAATGATCATTCTAGATGAAAATTTCAGATGGCACTTAGAGGCTTTTGCATCTGAACTCTTCATATGTTCTCAGAACTGTGCACTGATTGTTTATGGACGTTATGTAGTCAGTCAAAGCATATTTCGGCTACGAGTGAAACGCAGGGCGGCGGTCTAAAGTTCTCACGCTGAACATGACACAAATTTCGACCCCCTGCCAAATTATCACCGCCCTCGTTGAAGTCAGTACCTGATTGCCTAATCTTAACCCCACCCCCTCCCCCACAGCTAATCCTAAACCTACCAATGCTAGGCGGGAAATAATTTGGCAGGGTTGAAATTCGGCACAACACCTGTTCGAGATCCAGCGCTGTTTACGATGGAAACGGGACAACAGAGACTTGTCGATTACACTTGAATTACTTATAAATGTTTAATTTGTACTTCTAATATTTCTGAAACAAGCTTAAATGTTGTCAATATGTATAAAAAAATATATAAAATATACTGTACTGTAAAATGTGATTGAAATGAAGGAAATGATCATGCAAGCATGTATCGAGTGTTTTAAAAACGTTTGTAGGATTTAAGTTAATCCATAGACGTTCGTTCATGTATGAAGGAAAGAGATAATAATAAAAAAGAATCAACTCTGATGGCTTAATCAACCCATTATGCTGGGTTAAATAAACAACCCAATTTGTAAAATTAACCCAGCATGAGTTCTGTCCTTTATTTACCCAGCCCTTGGGTTGTTTTTAACCCAGTGTTCTTTTAGAGTGTAGGACACACATCTGAACTTACTAAAGCATCATGAGCACCAATCCAAGTAGGTGTGGAAGAAGGCACCAGACTCAGCAGGAAATCATTTTCCCGTTTTTTACGCACAGATGCGAGGTTCGCTCCAAGACTTTGACAGTTTTTCTAAAGAGACAGATTTTTTTTTTTTTATTGTCAATATACAAAATCAAATGTTTTGTAGCATAAAGCAAAAGTGACAACATTTTAGACATTTGCAATCAAAGTCTGCTCTAATTGATCTTTTGATAAAATCCTCGTAACAACTTGCACTAACAAGTAAAGTAAATTTTACTGCTACTGCTCTCTACAACTTGCCTGTTATCAAGTAAAATCTACTTACTATTGAACTTAACATTCATTTGACATTTAATTGAAGTAATTAAGTAAATATTACTTAATAATATTTAATTTATTTAATTTCACATATAGAATAAAGTAACATCTACTTAACTAACTTCAGTAAATTCCATACTTTATCTAAGTAAATTAAAGTAACAAACTACATGAACACAGAGACCTCAATACTTGGTTCACAATGACGGTAACATTCGATAGATCGTTTTTGAGTATGACTGTGTTATTTTGCGTGGAAAATTTATCCAGATGTCACAAAACGCAGATACAATGCACTTATTGTGTACATACATGTCTTTACATCTGTCTTTTAAGATGTAGTTAAAGACACCTAATATTAAGTTTGACCAAATCATCTTGTTGTACACATTACCTGTGCTGTGATCCATTTAGTCGGATGAGAAAAGTACTTGTAGCATCGGAGTCCAAATTTTACCCATGTAGCGGGGCATTTTCTGGCTAAATCAACATCCAGTCCATCCAGTCCATTAACATCTCTTGTAATATACACTGCAAAGAATTTGTTTCTATTTATTTATTTATGTAGCTTATTTTATGTTTGTGTGATTATATGCTGAAAATATGTGTACTTTATACACTGTAAACTCCTTAATAATCATGGAATTATTAGTCAATAGAATATTTCATATTTCCAAAATGTTTAGGTTTTTACAAAATAAATGTCTTGGTTACCTTCTGTATTCCCCATGGAGAAGATAATGAAAAGAAGCAGACAACTTTTCAGCATTGCCATGATGAACCTGAAAATAATAAGCAGGAAAAGTTAAATGTCTGCATGCACTCATACGCTGCACACTGCGATTCTCAATGCATTTAAAGACAAAGCTCAAAAATACTTCAGGTAGAACATTTATTCAGAAGGTTTCTGTTCCAAAAACTCACCTTGGTTTTCAAATTGTTGCCTTTAGCAGATTTTGTGAAGAGCCAGAGCCTGTGCAATACAGTTATATTCTCATATCTATTGAGTGAAGAGGGGTAATATTTATACACATGATATCAGGAAGTAACAACCGGTGTCCTGTGCAAAGAACAAACGTTACCATTTATGGCATATTAATGATAGAGAGGTCAAATGTTCAAATGGATGTGTGTGTCTTGAGTTGTTTGCGTGCGAGTGTACCAGGGTGCGATGTAAAATTTACGTTTTTTTTTTTTTTTTTTTTTGCACGTTTTTGCACTCCTATTTTTTAAGCAAATGTGACATGTATGGACATTTAACTAAGTTAGGTAAAATTAACAAAGAGCATAGGCTAAGTAAATTTAACTTGGCCAGTTAGAGTTTGTGGAGTAATTTATACTTACTCATTTGAAGTTTACTTTGCAATACTCAATACATTTCACTCACTCTTTGTTTGTAAATCTTACTCAAACAATATACACTGAAAAAATAACTTGAATGATTTACTTGAAATCCTTTTAACAATTAACACATTGGGCCCTATTTTAACGATCTGAAACGCAAGTATCAAGCGCAAAACGCAAGTAACTTTGTGGGCGGGTCTTGGGAGCTGTTGCTATTATACTGGTGGGATAAATTACTCTTGCGTCCGACGCAAATCTAAAATGGGTTGGTCTGAAGTAGCTTCATTATTCATAGGTGTGGTTTGGGCGTAACGTGAAATAAACCAATCAGAGCGACATCTCACATTCCCTTTAAGCGCAGGCGCGCTTGTTCTATAGCGGATTCCTATTATAATGGCTATTATAATCTATCTATCGTAATAATGTATGATTTGCAAAAATGATAACTGCTGCGTCTGTGTGTAGATGAGAGAATCAAAGTGTATGCGCGTTGTGCACACGCTACATTGATTATGGCCCTTAAAATAGCATATGAATAACATGCGCAACGCGCCACTGACTTTAAACTGTTTTTTTTTTGGTCAGTGGCGGAATTGTTTTCTAACCCTGTAAAATAGCATGATGGAACGTTTGCGCCGGAACACGCCTCCTCTTTGCGCTGAACCGCCTCGGGGAGCGCAAGTGTATTTCTTAGTTAACCGACGTGCGTCTGTGGAGGGAAAAGTCCGCTTTGCGCGGGTGCAAAATAGGAATGATACATGCGTCGGTGTACAAAGTCAATTGCGCTGGGTGCAAGATAGGGCCCATTGTCTCATTCTTCATCTAGCAAGGATACGCGAGAATTGCGTTTAATTTACCTCAGCTCAGATACGTAATTATTCAAACACAACCTACAACTTCCTTGTCTAATTTATTTGAACATCTTCTGGTCAAGTATGACACATATTTAACTTTATGCCAAAAGTATGAAGCCAAAATGACTTTAATGATGAGAAATTGATTTTAGCGACTTAAGCGCGTAACCTACTTGTTGCACGTTAATGTTTTTTTTTTTTTTTGTGGAAATTCACAGAGAAGAAAAAATGCACCCCTATAGACTGTTTGAACGTGCTCCTCCTGAACTTATTTATTAAACATAATTTGTCACTTGAATTCTCCAATCTCTCGAGATGCAGACATGTAAGAGGCACTTAGCCTACATTATAAAACCTTTATTTGAATATTGTAACATTTTTAGTTTAAAATCTTAATTTGAACATGGCAACATGATACCTCACTCTACAATATTTCTATCACTGACAGAGACCTCTCCCCCATTAGCCAATCAATGTGGTCATAGTTAGCTTGTTGACGTCATGCATAGAAAGGAGGATTAGTTCACTTCAAAATGAAAATTCTGTCATCATTTACTCACCCTCAAGTTGTATCAAACCTGTATGCATTTCTTTCTTCTGCTGAACACAAATGAGGATGTTTTGAAGAATGTTGGTAACCAGGCAGTTGAATGGACCCCATTGACTTCCATAGTAGAAAAAATAAATAAAAATACAATGGAAGTCAATGGGGTCCATCAACTATATATCAGGTTGTGAGCGTGAGGCACAGACATGAGCCCAGCACTTCCCATAATGAAATAAAGACTTTTGAATGTTTTGTTCATCAGTAACTCCACGCATTCAGTCGCTATGTGAGTCGCTCAACGTGAAAAACTGTTAATGATAAATTGGCTGCTTTTTTGACGCTTTTTTGACGTTTGAGTCCCGTGAAAAGTATCTTATTGCCGTTTTTGTTAAACAAACTTTTGCCATTGCAAGTGATGAAATCCCTTGTTTTCATCATCATGTAGTGTAAATGTTTAATTGTAATGGACGTATTGCACAGGCTTTTTGAATCGACGAATGGCTCCGTCTGTTTATTTGGCAGTATAAAACTTCAGGTCAGGTTTATTAAGATATTAGATATGCAGAAGGCCACACAGCAACTTTTCAGCATTGCACCAAGCAAAACTCAATCGAAATCATTACAAAGAGTAAAAGATCAAGTGCCTAACAAGGTCTACGCGTGTTAATTCGAATAGCTTGTTTTCCCCCACGGCATAAATGGGTGTGACGGTTTTTAGGCGTTGCCAGTAATGCCGACCAGCTGTGTCTGAAATCGTCCCCTATACCCTTAAATAAGGTATGGATTGCCACTGCTGTCACTAATAGCCGTTTGTCTGCTGTCTGTTAGCCATCACGTCACCTCAGCTAATCACGCCTTTTTGCTTTTTGCCTATTTTCATTTATCCGTGAGTGACGCGATACCAAGATGGCGATGGCTGGCTCCGCCCACTTTGGGCTTCAAAAATGCTCTTGAGAAACCTACGGGTGATGTCACAGACACAATGCCCATATTTTTATACTGTCTATGGCTCCAAACCACTGATTCGAAACAAATGATTCGTAATTGTTTAGAAGTTTCATGAAGCAGTGTTTTGAAAATGCCCATCACCATGCAGATTAATGTATGTGGTTACTCTGTATCATCAAAACAAGGACAAAAGTCTCAGAAGCTGAAATTATCTTCCAGCCTTTGATCCGGTCTTTAAAGATGTAATATTTGTAATGTTTATGATGAACAACTTTGACTCTTTTATTATACCCTTAAATTATCATTTAGGCCTATGCATGATTCAAAGCTGTTTATCAGTTCAATAAGTAATATTTAGTTTTCTGTTCAAATACAGGAATTTATTGGTGTGACAGTTTTACACTTGTGGGGTTGCTGCATACAATTAAAGCTTACAACAAAATGAAAACGGCAACATAACATAAATTAAGAAAAAATTAAAACACTGCAGTTAAGAACGAAATGTAAAATGGATGACATTAAAGAATAAAATGAAATAATCAAGAATACTGGCCCAATCGCCCAACACACCAGATTTGATTAAAGAACCCTTTACAATCAAGCTCAGAGTTGGCTAAAGCATTTCAATCAGTAAACAATTAGACCATGCTTAGTTTAAACCGGAAATAGGCCTATTTGCCACAATATTTCTGATTTCTGTTCTGTTTTCTCTGTTTAACCTCTTGCAGCTCTGACGTCATTGACCAGAAGAACAGCAGCAGCTGCAGAAGCCACGCCCATCAGTGCAGTGACGACCAATCGCAGCACAGCTTCAGAAGAATGACAACCCCCTGTTGGGTCCAAGCCCCCTGCATGGACTTCTAAAAAAATAAATAAAATAAAATAAAGCGCTACGATGAATTGAATTGAGATTTTACTCTCTGTCATGAACTCAAAAAATCTTGTTTCCTGCTCCATACAAGAAAAATAAAGTAAAAACTCTTCAGAAAGACACAATGAAAGATTCTCCTAATTCTCCTAAAATCAACAATTTAATTCAGTGAATAAATGGCAGTGAATAAATATCAGCGCTGACATCAACTAATATCATCATCAGTGCTGTGGTACCTGCACATGTGTGACAGAGTGTGTTGATGTCCAGATGTGTGGTCTGGTTGCTGATGGGATTGTTCAGCACACAGCTGTAGGTGTTTTTATCCTGATATTCCACCTCCAGAGGTAGAGAGAGACTGATGCTGAGATCACACACACTGATGCTGGACAATACACTGATTCCTGCGTACCAGGAGAGAGTCGCATCACTCACATTCAACACTGATGAACACACCAATGAACAATTTGACGATGATGATGATGATGATGATGATGAAGAAGAACAGTTTCTACTAATGACGAGCTGGAAAAGAGATACATTTGAATAGTTTAGAAAGTGTTTACTGAAATGTCAGTTGGTCAGTGAGTGTCTCATATGATCTTAATTCCTATGCATATATTTTTAAAAGGTTATTATTTACACATATGGAGAAATATCATTGAGCAATATATGCTTAATTGAAATTTAGTCATTTTTATAATTAAGATATTTTAAAGCTAAAAACAGGTGAAACAAACATTAAACTCACAATAGACAGTGAGACTGAAACTCTTTCTCACACTGTTGATCTGCAGTTGATAAACTCCAGTATGTTCAGTTCTGGTGTTTGTGATGGTCAGAGATCCAGTTTGATGATCCACCTTCAGTCTGTCTCTGAATCTCCCATCAGGGTCATTATTTGCTGAGAAGATTCTAGTGATTTCAACTATAATTACATTTTCTCTAAAGCTCCACAGTATCTCGTTGTCTAGATGTATTTCAGTAAGATTGGTGTTTAGAGTGACAGAATCTCCCTCCAATCACTGACACTGAATCACCAAACACACCTGATGAACAAACAGATTTACACAGAAAAGAACAGCAACAGAAACAAAGTACACGTTTAAATATGCAGGATATATATTCAAAACATTTGTATTTCTGAATGTCCATGACATTTGTAATTGTTATAATTACTGTTGAAGTATTTAAAAATGATTTAAATCATGTTTTAGAAATTGCTTGGGGAAACCTTGCATTTGTAATCATTGAAATGAAGATTTCTAAAAAAAGAGAGATTTGAACACAGATGGAAACAATCTAATTTGAACCGCAGCAGTTCAATGACACAAATATATGTAGAACTTACTGATCAGGCTCCACCATGTGACTCCTCCCCCAACAGAGTCTGACCCATAATGCACACGCTCATGCACATGTTATAGTTATGCAATTTAAGAATGTTCTTCTGCCTCTTAGTAAGACTATCTTAATGGCGGACAACACTTTCTTTTTATCATTTAACATTGATAGTTGTTAAAGCTAGTTGCCTGGCTGTGTTAAATAGCTAAAAGTTGAAGAATATTGTCAACATTTTGGATAAACTACATTTCATGGTAAAATGGAGCATAACTCCACTGATTTCAAAAGATTGAGTGTAAATATTCAGTTCTCAATTTTAGTTTATGGAAAAAGTACAAAGTTAAAACCATGATCTTACAGAACCAGTTTACTAGAGTTAATCTTCTGAGTCAAACTGAAACCTGATGTAGGATTTTTTCTTTTATTTTTAGAAATGTGGTTTGACAACTGGGTGGGGAAACATCAAGTGCATGAGAGAATGGGCATTTAGTGTGTGTGTGTGAATACGCCTCATTCGCGCGTCAAGTTCGCGAGCGAGCGTCTGGCGCGTTAAGCGCGAATGATTTTATTAGTGCTTTTTGTGCATTCACGCGTTTGACGCGAATTCGCGTCTGACGCCCGAGTTGAAAAATCTGAACTTCTGCGTCAATTCGCGCCGCGTTAACCAATCAGGAGTCTGCTTGCTGCTGTCACGTGGTGAAGTGGCAAAATGTTATTTTATGTTTGGCCTCAATAAATTATTTTGTAATATGACTAAAATGCACAACAAAGGGTCATTCCAGAATTGGAGGACATTTAGGCATCCATAATTTTGAAAAATTGACCCTTTATTTTACTATTTTTTATTATGTATTTCATAAAAACAGGCAATATACCATTAAATAATTTGAGTCGTCCAGCTCAGGTATCAAAGGCACACTTTTTATAATACTTTTTATTTTATTTTTTTGGTGCTCGTTGCAACCCTGTTACCAATACTCAGGAACCCGAAAAAAGTATATTTATTGATTTTTTTAAATATAATTTCCTGCCATTAGGTATAGAAAGTCACAATCACTCTAGATAAATATTTAATTTTAGATATCACTTGATTTAAATTCATTTCAGTAACTTTTGAGTTCCATCTTTGCCAATTTTTTTTACTTTTGACATGTTTAATTTGACTGATTTCAGCATATATTTTCAAGTATTTGCTAAAATGCATAATGCATATAATCCTTCAAACTACAGTAAGGACAATAGCTCAAGCCCCTGTGAGCTAAAAAAGGTAATTTATTCCTATTTTAATAAAAATTATACGGTAACAGGGTTGAAATTTAAGTAACAGGGTTGCGAAAAGTTACAGGGATTGATAGATAGATTACTTTTGATTTAAGATCAGGTCGATAATGTGACAAATGCTCAGGAAACACAGGAACATTGTTGAATAACATTTAATAGCATCTTATAACAGTCCATCCGTCAGTCTGTGTCAGTTCATCTGTCTGTCTCTGTGCAGTATATTAAAAGATTTACAATTTTAAGTGGCAAGATGAAAACCACTATTTTCTGTTTCAAACTTTCACATAGCATCTTTAGGTTATAATAACATAAAAAATTCAAATCCAGATTTTGATTTTCAAATATTTATTATAAAAATTGATTATTTTTTCCCAAAAATGCAAAACGGATAATTTTTTCCCAAAAATGCAATAAATTCATCACACTTTTTTTTTTTTTTTAAATGCAATTAATCCATTGAATCAATATAAAAGTTATTTTTTACCATTTTGAAACTGTTGAAATCAGCCATCGCTAAGAAATATCTCCTGAACTTTTTTGACGGCGATCAGCTCACAAAAACTGATTTTGCACGGGCACTTTCCACTGCTCCCTAAATCGATGCACTTATTCATTTGTGGATGTTATCTGAATCTGTAAGTCAGCTATGCTGTTTACTTCTGAATATTATATTTCATTCCTGTGCGCTTAACGTTATCGCTACTGTGTAATAGTAGCCTATGCTATTCACCAACTAAACATATCCTATTCAATGCGTTCACAGTCTCTTTCACGGGCATCATTTGTGGTTGCCTATTCACAAACTGTTTGCTCAAGCATAGGGTTTTCTCAGAGTTCACTGTGTGCTTTCTACCATGTACAAATAAAAATGTCATTGAACTTTTGCTGTGTAACTGTAATGAGCACTCAAACACACCAAACCAACAATTACTAAAAACACACACAAAAATTGATTTTGCATGGGCATTTTGCACTAGTATTCTTAAATAAATGCTATTTATTTAAGTGCAAGTGGCAACAGATTCTATTTACACTAAGTAAAAAGCAGTAGCCCATTTTCTTTGCAACGTGTAAACTGTAGTTAGATGCTATTCACACTAACAAATAGTGGCAGATAAGCTACTATTTGTTGTTGTACATTAAACACTACACCTATGCAATAATAGCAGAGTGTAAATGATTATATTTATTCAAGTTATTAAATGGATGACGCCTTATTGGGACAATAAAGCCCTCCCTACATCTAACCCGATAAACACTTTATTATTAAAAACACTTTAAACAATTTATTTCCTTTATTCTTTTTATTGAAAATAAATGCCTTTCCTATCTGATATGTGATGGGAAAAGAGGGTAGAGCAAAAGACGGATTTGAACGTCCGAAATTTTTGCACGTTAAAAAATAAATAAGACCAAACGTTGTCTCAGTCACGTTTACACACTGCCTCCGAAACTTTCCTCCATCATAAAAATAAAAAATAAAATTGTTTTTCGCATCCATAGCAAGCATTTTGAGAGGTGTTCTGACAATTCAGAGCCAACAAATACGAAAAAACGCATACGAAAATTACGGATCCTTGCAATAAATTTGTGCATGTTAAAAATAAATATGACCTCATGTTTTGTCAATCATGTTTACACACTGCCTGTAATACTTTCATCCATCATAAAAAAATTTGTATCGGGTTCGATTTTCTGCGTTTTTCGCATCCGTAACAGGCATTTTGAATGGTGTTCATGACAATTCAGAGCAACCGAATGACGAATATGAAAAAACGCATACGAAAATTTGATTTCAATATATGAGAGATACTCATTTTATATTGAATGCTATTTATTCCATATCTATTCTAGATTATATGAAACATTATTAATCTAATGTAAAGACAACAAACACAATTTAGTGTATAAAAACTAAAAAAAAAAATCACAGGACAGGTTTCCCTTTTGGAGGATGGCTCCATTTATTATCAAAACAAAAATAAATGACAGATTAGGTGGGTGCGGGTGAGGGTGAACCTCGAGCCGGGCTGTACAGCGCGGGCTTGTGAGGCAGCGACCACTCGAGGCCGAGGCCTTATACGGCCTGCGCTGTCCTCGTCAGCGTCCTCACCGTTAGGTCCACCAAACCTAGCTCCTGGAGCAAATTGTGAAACTCCTGAAACCCTCCGGAGGGTCTGGTGGACCTGAGTACAGCGACAATGTCCCCTACGCAGCTGTTTCTGCTCTCCAGAGTGACTCTCTCGATTAATGCTAATGCTAATGCTCGATAAACATCTAAAAAAGATGGCCGCCAACGTGTTTCGAAACTTTCGCCTCCGGATTTCGCCTCTGACGCATGTAAATTTCGCTTCAAACTTTTGTTTTACGAATTGCGAATTAAAACAAAGTGGTCAAGCGTAACTAGACGCGGCAGGCGCAAATTTGACGCGCTATTCGCGTCCGGTGTGAACGCACAGTTAGACATGAGATACTGTGATAGATAGAGGGAGAAAAGCAATAGATACACATTGATCATATTCAACAATGCCATTCAAAATTTTAGATTGTAAAAGTTACTATTTTTTGTTTGTTTGTTTTAGAAAATGATACTTTATTTATTATAGTAAACAAAACGGTAACACTTTGTTTTAAGGTGACACGCAAATACATGTATACTTACTATGGTAATAACAGTAAATTATGCAAAATGACAAGTAACTGACCCTAAACAAAACACTAACCATACCTCTATAGTAGTTACATGTAGTTAATTAATATTACTCAGAACTTATTTGAGTTAGTATGGACACCATCCGGAACTGGCCACAACCCACAATTGTCAAGAAACTTCAACGTCTCCTAAGATTCGCCAATTTCTACCGCAGATTCATCCACAACTACAGTCTCATCAGTTCACCTATGACTTCGTCCCTCAAAGGCCGGCCCAAGTCTCTGTCCTTCACCCCCAATGCCTCAGAATCCTTTCAACGGCTGAAGGACGCCTTCCAGACCACTCCGATCCTGGTCCATCCCAATCCTGACCTTCCCTTCATCGTCGAAGTATATGCCTCTTCTACCCGGATTGGAGCGGTTCTTTCTCAGCGGCAGGGTGACCCTCCTAAACTCCAACCATGTGCCTTCTACTCTAGAAAGCTGTCCTCGGCAGAGCAGAACTACGACATCAGGAAAACCTACCGCCCTGGAATCAAAAACTGGAAAGCCGATGCCCTTTCCCGTCTTCACCAAACTCCAGACGAAACCCTTCCAGAACTGATTCTCCCTCCAGCCATGTTCGTCAGTCCCATCACTTGGGATATCGATGAACAGATCTCTCAAGAAAACCGTTCCAACCCTGCTCTGCCGAGAGGTCCAGGAGGGCTCATGTACGTTCCACCTCCTCTGCGTTTGGCCCTTCTGGACTCAGCCCACACATCTCCGGGCTCTGGACACCCAGGTAGTAGGCGTACACTCTCGCTCCTACGTCAACGCTACTGGTGGCCCTCCATGCCTCAGGATGTCTCCCGATACATCAAGGGTTGCTCAGTCTGCGCATTTACCAACACCCCGAAAAGACTTCCGGAGGGTAAACTGGTTCCTCTACCGATTCCTTGTTGACCCTGGTCTCACATCGGTATCGATTTTATGACTGATCTTCCGAAGTCGAAGAACTACACCTGTATCTTCGTCGTTGTGGATCGTTTCTCCAAGGCCTGCAAGTTGATACCTATGCCCGGTCTACCCACAGCATTTGAAGCCGCTGAATCTCTGTTCCAGCAAGTGTTCTGAAATTTCGGTATCCCCGAAGATATCATGTCAGACCGGGGTCCTCAGTTTATCTCTTTAGTCTCTGTAAGTCTTTCCTCCGGCTACCACCCACAAACCATTGGCCAGACTGAACGCAAGATCCAAGAAATTGGGAGATACCTGAGGTCTTACTGCCACCAGAACCAGGACAGCTGGAGCCAATACCTCCCCTGGGCAGAATATGCACAAAACTCTCTTCGCCAGTCCACCACGGGGCTCACCCTGTTCCAGTGTATATTTGGTTACCAACCTCCGCTGTTTCCTTGGTCGGGTGAGCCCTCGGAGGTTCCAGCTGTCAACCACTGGTTTGAGCAGAGTGAGAGGGTATGGGACTCAGCTCACGTGCATCTCCAACGGGCAGTGTGGAGACACAAAACTCAAGCTGATCATCGTCGCACCTCCACTCCACTGTATCAACCAGGACAGAAAGTATGGCTCTCTACATGGGACATCCGTCTTCGCCTGCCCTGCCGTAAGCTGAGTCCTCGATATATTGGGCCGTTCACCGTCCAGAGGCAGATCAATGAAGTTACCTATAGACTCAACTTACCACCTCACTTTAGAATCTCGCCTTCCTTCCATGTGTCACTCCTGAAACCTCACACTGAACCTGTCTCTCCCCAACCCACAGATTCTGGTGATGCCGACGTACCTCCTCCTCCCAACCTTGCCGAAGACAAGCCTATCTACCGGGTTCAAGACATTCTGGACTCACGACGACAAGGTGCCAGATTAGACTACCTAGTCGACTGGGAGGACTTCGGACCAGAAGAACAATCTTGGGTTGCTCGTGACGATATCCTCGATCCAGCAATCCTTACCCAATTCCACACCGAGTACCCAAATCGTCCAGCTCCCAGGGGTCGTGGTAGACCTCGTCGCCGTCGTCATCATCTTTCCACCCAGTCATCAGGAGCCGCCCATGGAGAAGGGGGTACTCTCACGGCTCCACCAGATCTACAGACTCCACCCACTCGTTCACTCTCCCCTGATTAATAATCACCACACCTGTACCTCGTCACCTTTTCACTATATACATTCACTTGCACCACTCTTCATTGTCTGATCTCGTCTTTCCATGGACACACAGACTCTACCTCGATCCTTACCTGTTCCACTTACCTGCCATCCTCGTCTTCCGATCCCGTTCCACGAACCTGCTATCATCGTCAGTGACTCTCATCCACGTCAGCCTAGTTCCGTTCTATAGCTGTGAAGGACAATACTGTTATTCATCAGCTAAGTTCCATTCAACTATCTTCATTGTGTTCAACTCAACATTTACATCTGCTGGTTTCCGTGCTTCTGTTCATAATAAACTTCAGTTACATTATACTAACTTGTCTGCTTCATCACTCTCCGTGACATTCATATTCTAAAGGTTGTACAGGTGAAATTTTGTCAACTGTATCCTTTATATGCATAAAGTTTCATTACTTTATTGTAAAATAATTGAATACTGTATCCATATAATGAAAGCTGTTGGCAAACTCAGGGACTGTATGAAATCTACCCACTGTGCCAAAAAAAAAAAAAAAAAAGGTGTCAGGGAACGCAGTAGCATTGTTAACCACCGCACAAATCATGTGTTATTGCCTAATTAGTTTAGTTTTTGTTTGTTTTCCCCTGGATCCCCTTTCCTTTTTGTTTTACCCATCCATCTCTTCTTCAAATCTCCTCCCTACCCTGCAAGATTACAACTACCACTGCCAGGTCTCTCTCTCTCTCTCTCTCTCTCTCTCTCTCTCTCTCTCTCTCTCTCTCTCCCCCCTGCAATTGCCACTCTACGTCCCCTGGTGTTCATCTGTGAGCTTGCCTATCTCATTGTCCTTGCACTGTACTGTACTCATCTCTCCAATGTTTTTTTTGTATCTGCTTTGCTTTTCCTTTCTCTGATGCCTCTTGTTGGGCTGATGTGTCACACCCTCTTCCTCTCTTCCTGATTCCTCTCCGGATTATGGCCTCACTATTTCTCCCTCTGTTTCCATTTTTGTGTGCCTTTGAAATTCAATAAATCACTGTTATTCCCGCAATGGACTCCTTTTTTTTTTTACCACCCTGGCACAATGGAATTTTTTATCCATTGATTTTTACAGCCATTTGGTATAACTATAATTATTATTATTATTATTATTATTTTATATTTGCACCTTAAAATACAAAAGAAAAATAACAATAATAATAATAACAAAACATAAAATATATGAACAAAATAAGACAAATATTATCAATTTAATAATGTGCAGGAAGAGGCAAAAAACCCCAACTGGGCTTATTTAACGCCTCCACCTATAGACATAATTACAATAAAATCAAAACAAAAAATATAAAGACAAAAACATAAGACCTCTATTGACAAAGAAAAAATGCATAAAATATAAGCCAGTTCTCCATTGGACAATGATGTTTCCTGTTGAGTGTTTCCACGTGCTGATGGTGTTTTTAACTGCTGTTTCTAAAAAAAAAACAAGAGATGGCGCCATTGATCACTTAAAATCAAATCAGTATCACAAAAGTGATGACCGAAGTATTGTCTGTCTTTATCACTACAGATTGAGGGGAGTATTCCAGAGAGCAGGTTATCTGAGATACTTGGATTGTGTAACACACTGATCACCATAATGGTGAAGTAAAGCTAACTATTATTCCAATAAAACACCAACATCTAAACCTCTGATGATTCTCAATAAGACCTTCTGTAGATGTCTGACAGAAGTAATAAGGTTAGTAATAAGCAAAGTTTGTGTCTGGTAATGCTGTTTGTGGAGTTGTTTAATCCTCGTCTACTGATATATTGAGATATCTGTTATTGTTTAATGTTCTGTTGGGATTTAAAGAGTTTCTGTTGTCTGAGTTTTGTGAGATTACCATTGTGCTGAAGAGCAGAGCCTGTGTTTCAGTCCAGGAGGAGCCAGAAAACATAGATGTTATGCTTCATGTTGCTTTATTTAAAGGCAGTGACTGTTTAGTCACTATCATATGGATTTTTAAGATTTTCACACAAATCCTTATGATACCTTAAAGGGATAGTTCACTTTGAAATTACATTTTGGTATGGTTTAGCTTACCTCAAGGGCATCCAAGATCCGCAGTAGTTTCAATTTTGATATTTTTAGGTCAAACCGTTCTTGTCTGTCAGTCATATAATGCAGGTCTATGGTCACCACCTCAAAGAGCATGCACAGAGAAGATACGAAACGAGCGGTTTGTGTGAGAAAACGAACAGTATTTATATAGTTTTTACCTCTTGTACACAACCGCGTCAAGTGATCTGAGGGCTCGTGCGCTTCCTGGTGTGTGACGTGCGCGCGCGTTCTGGCTTAGTCTGCGCAAGCGCCGGAAGTGATCTCTCGTGTGTACAAGAGGTAAAAACGATATAAATACTGTTCGTTTTCTCACACAAACCGCTCGTTTCGTGTCTTAGGCCATCAATGTGTACTTACGATGGGGAATTGTTTAATTTGGACTTCTCTGTGCATGCTCTTTGAGGTGGTGACCATAGACCTGCATTATATGACTGACAGACAAGAACGGTTTGACCTAAAAATATCAAAATTGAAACTACTGCGGAAACAAAGACACCTACGTCTTGGATGCCCTTGAGGTAAGCTAAAACATACCAACATTTTATTTCAAAGTGAACTATCCCTTTAATGGCGCTTTTCTGTCATTTTGGAACCTGGACAGCACCTGTGTTTATTAATTTTTGTTTTGATATGGAAAAGAATATTTAATTATTTTATGTCAGAAATGAGTAATACAATAGTAGTGATACTTGACCAAGCAAACACCACATTTATTCTGTGGGAATATGACTCATCTCTCTAGTGGTCAAATGCTTTAATAGGCCCTATTCGGACGGGACTAGATTTCCAGGGGGGCATTAGATAAATTCATGTTTCACAGACGTACTTTGCGATTTTAATCCCGTCCGAATCTGCCAAGTCATGTTTTTCTCGCACAACATAAATAAAAAACCGAAGTAAAAATTCCAGGGAAAATTACCTACTTTTTTTTGGCGAACTCAACGATCCTCTGAGAATTTTAATCAGGCCCTAATGTGAGTGTCTGTGGCTGCATCCGAAATCAAATACTTCCCTACTATATGTAGGCGAAAAAAGCCTTGGTTACACATGTAACCCTCGTTCCCTGAAGGAGGGAACGGAGAAGTCACGTAGGATCTTCACCTACGTATTGAGATCCCAAAGAAGGCAAAGTTGGGATGTCAATACATCGGTGACGTTTCCGACGTGACGTTGAATGTGACTGTCTATCTGAATTCACACTAGTACTTATAAAACAGTAGCAAAAAGTACCCAGATGACCTTCTACTTCCAGTGAGATTCTGAAGTGAGCACGATGGACACTTAGGATACACGATGGATACTATCCCATGAGGCCATGGGGGAGGATTTATGAATGGCATAACTGACGCTGGTAGATCACATGATAATAACTGCATGACAAATATATGCGTCCAAGATTCTATTCATACTATAGGCCTACACATTCACACTATATTTAATGTACTTTTTTAGCATTCAAAATAAGTACCTACACTGTTAGACTTTTCAAGGGTTTTTTATAGTAACTTACTGGCAACACTGTTGCCAGTAAGTTACTGTAATTAAGAGTTACAGTACCAAACCGTATTTCAGTTTTACAGTACATGGTACTGTAATTGTGTAATACAGTGCATTACTGTAAAAACGAAGCTAATCAGTACACTACTGTAATTATTTTTATTTGTACTAAATATAAATTAGATTTCATAATTTTGATATATGATTAATTTTATTTGTATCCTACATAATTATACTGACATACAAACCAATTAGACAAAGTTATCACAAAATACCATTTTTTTATTTAAAACATTTAATATATATCACAAAATAAACATGCCAATGCTGGAAATGATGTGTGAAATTTTTACACATTAATGGGTGAGTTTAGGGACAACATTTTTTGTGTTAATTTTAACTCATTCATTGTGTTAATGATTTTAACAAAGTAAATATGTCAGAAAGGTTAGCACAAAGATGTGTAAACTTGTTAAATTAACACATTATGTGCTGTCCTTCACTGCACACATTTTTGAAAACATACATAAAACCATAAACAAAACATTAGCATTTGACTAAATGAATGTAGAGTCATTGGTTGTTTAGCTTATACAAGTATTATAATGAAATATCAACCATTACATTCATAAAACTGCAGAATATAAATACATTTTTAAGCAGTCAAAAAGGAAATGTCCAACACAGGACAAAACACAGTTCTTTTCACAATACATGACACATATGTACACTGGTGGCCAAAAGAAGTATTTAAGTGTCTTAATGTTTTTGAAAGAAGTCTCTTTGATGCTCAAGAAACATTTCTTATTATTATCAATGTCTGACTGTCTGCTCCTCCATCTTTTCTACAGCATAGGAGTAAAAATCATCATCAAAATAAATGAAGTTCCTAAACGCAAGTTAGGGAGGAGTGAGCCCATCTAATCTTTCAATCAACAGCCTGAGTATATAAGCAGCTGCTTACTGTCACGGTTCATGAATCGGCTGTCTCATTTCTGATGTGTGTGTGTGTGTGTGTGTCTGTGTGTGGGTGTGGTTACTCATTGTGTTGATTAGTGTCGCCAGCTGTGTTCAATCCCCGTTCCCTTTATATGTGCAGTCATTCCCATCTCTTGTTGTCAGATCGTTGTGGCTTCCCCGGTGTCGTGTCCTGTTCCTGTGTTTTGCTCTCATCTCCTCGTGTGGATTCCTGTCTTCGTGGACCCTCGTCGTTTGTGTTCACGCTGTCTGGATTGTTTATTGCTCCTGGTTCCTGAGCACGTCGATCACCGCACGCCATCTCCGGGTTGCCCATTGAAGTCCCTGCGTCATATCACCACCTGAGTGTTTGTTTCCCCGACCTGTGTTCATCTGACCAGCTCAAATAAAGATCCCTTTTACTTGCAATTGTATCCGTCTCTGTTTCACAACACTTACCTCTCTCCAGCATCAGCTGTTCCAGTATCCCTCCACCTCCCCAAACTCCACCTTCATCTCAGGTACCTTGCCCTTCAATTATCATATCCATACATTTAGCCACTGGGGGGGTATATCAGAGCTCGAGTTGAAGCTGCTTCATAGAGCCCCTCTTCAGTGGACAGCAAGCCAAATAAGTTTAACCTAATATCTTAAAGATTTTATGGGCAAACAAACTCGTTAATCTTTAAAAAGCCAACACAATGTTTTTGTCCACCTTTGCGAATAAATGAACTTCTCCAAAGATTGGTTCCTGTTCAGAACTTGATTGACAACATCAGAATGTTCCCTGGTCTGTATGCGTGTCCACAAACACAAATGTACTCAGTCCTTCAGAGGAGATCCTGGTTCCAACACTATATGAGAGAGAGAGAGAGAGAATATTAGTGTCACATTATTTTTAACCTCCTTTTTTGTTAATTTGTATTATTATTTTCACAAAAACTTAAGAATATATATTGGTAAACAGCTTTTGTCAATAAATACAAAATAACTAAATTAAATTATGCCAGATTCAATTTTAATACTTACAAATCCTAAATTCTGTCCAAAAATGCTGAGATCCATAGAGAGAAAGACTGAAATCGATGATTTTAGCCCATTTCAGCTTGTCTGCAGGGAAGGAGTACCTGTTTGAGACAAATACACAGTAAGACACATGCAAGAAATCACTGTGTGAAGATTGTTCTCCTTCCTACAGTAGTTAACCCACCTGTGCGCTGATATTAGGACCTTCCTGGTCAGGTGGGACTGCAATGGTAGAGTCTTCTGCCTAATATCAAAATAATGCAAAAAAATAAACTTAAGTTGTTTAGAATGCTAGATTTGGTATGAATGAATTAGTGACAGTTTTACTGCAGTGCTTACCTGGATACATTTAATCTGGTGAGACTGAACAAAGAAAATGGTCCATCTTCTGATAGGTTCATTTGCTGTGTAATAAATATAAAGTTAGACATGATGCAAAGGTCATTTATTTGATATAAAGTTAGCCAATTTTATAGAGATTTTATAAGATATTGTAAGCTACCTAGTCTGCACCAGTGGCCCCAAAGCAATTTTCACATATTGCTAATCATTTCAGCAAACTTATCTCAAAATATATCACAAATGGCCTACCCCTGGAATCTTGCTAGAAGTCACTGGCGCGAATTGGCGCTTTGTTGCAGTTGCCTTTAAACACATATAAAAATTGAAGTAAATATTAAATTCCATTAAAAAAAAACTATAATATGTTACAGTTTGCATACTAATACTAAAACTATAAAGCTTCTCATCAGTAGGCCAACATTATCTACAACCAAAACAGAATTTCACATTAGTTTATTCACATATTGTTAATGTAAACGCGTTGCTCGTTGGCATATTTTAACTCGACAATTCAATAATCTAACAAAGTGTGTAAAATGAAACGTTAGCTCAGTTTACCGTGGTAAAGTTCGTTACCGCCATGTTGACGAGTAAGTTAGGCACACGTTATAACATAGGTTAAACTGGGCACAATACTGTCAACACACACAGAATGTTGTTGTTTTTTTTTTTACCTTGCTTGCTGGTCTCTCTCTCGGTGAAGTGAATTCCGTCTCTTCCCCGGGCCAGACACGAACGGCGCGATCAGTGCTTTAAGTGGCTCAAAAGAGGTGCCGGTACTCTAATTTTTTTTTTTTTTTTTTGCTGACTCCCCTCCTCCCCTGAGGTAACTATGGAAGCTTGTTTCCGCCACTGAATAATAAATAAATAATAATAATTGCGACTTGTTATCTCACAATTCTGACTTTTTTTCTCACAATTGCGATATATCAAGTCAGAATTGTGACTTTTTTTCTCATAATTGCGAGATAAGAAGTCAGAATTGTGAGAAATAAAGTCGCAATTATGAGATATAAAGTCGCAATAGCGAGATATAAAGTCGCAATTCTGAGAAATAAAGGCGCAATTGGGATATATAAAGTCAGAATTGCATGATATAAAGTCGCAAAATGTGTGTTATAAAGTCAGAATTGTGAGATATAAACTATTCTGAGAAAGAAAAAAAAAGTCAGTCTTTTTTTCCCTTAGAATTTGACTAGCTTTATAGATAGTTTATATCTCACATTTTTTTCACACTTTATAAGACGCAGTGTTGTATAAATTACTAGACAGCAATACTTGAGTAAAAGTACAAGTACTAGAAAAAGACTTTGGTAGAAGTGAAAGTTACCTTTTAGAATATTACTTAAGTAAAAGTCTTAAAGTACCTGATATTTAATGTACTTAAGTAATTGAAGTAAAAGTATTTTTTATTTATTTTTTTATTTTATTTTTTAAAAGCAACAGTTAGAACTTTGATTGTGAACTTTATTGTGGCTTTATTGTGGGAGGGGTGGGGGGGGGGGGGGGTGTTGGGATGTACAAAATAATCTTTTTCTTAATCTAATTTGGATAAATATTAGGTACACAAGATAGGCATTCATTTTTCTCAAGAAAAAAAATCTCACCTAATGATGTAAACATACAGAGAGCCCTATCAGCTGGTAGTATTATTTAAGGTTAAAAATAATTCAAATTAAATATAATGCATTTTTTTATCCTAATAACAACTTTATTTAATGATATGTAAAAAAATATAATAAATATGTAATATAGTACACATATTTAGCAAAAAACTCTCTATAGCTGTGTTTTTCTAGCCAACTCACGTGCTATAGCCTATATTATGGTCATCAAATGGCTTTCCTGAGGTAAATATTATGTGACAATTGTTCTCCAGCTGTTTTACTGACCCTTTCCGCGGTTGAAAAACACTGATTGATCGATATTATGTAGGCTGAATATACATTTCGGTAAGTTGTACTGTTTCTTTTAACATTGTGTTCATTCGTGTTAATAGAGATGATCGGTTCACGTGCGCTAGGGATCTGTCATGTCACATTTACAAGCGCCAAAACGGTATTTATTGTTTGAATCTCGTTATAAAAATGACAGAATCTGAGAGCTGGGATTTTGTTTTATATCATAACTAACCTGCTCTGTCTCCGTGTCCTCTTTGCTTCGCGATTTTTCTGTGCGTGAGAAAATGGATGTGTTGTGAGAGCGTGTGAAAAGTGTCAATTGCGTGCATGTGTCTCACGGACGGTGAATGCGTGAGAGTTGGCGGGTGGTCGTTTACGATAACGGGAGGTCCTCTCGTGCTTCCATGGCGGTTTCAGTTGTGCTTCCTCCTCCTTTGTCATGGCAACAAACAACCATTATGCTGAAATAGAGCGCGCGCCGTGCATTGTGAAGGGCGCTCTGAAAAGCGGCAGCGCCGCCAGAGGATTAAAACAGATGTGCAAATGAGCGTACCGGTACGCTAAAACCACGTTCTGGGCGCACGGAGAGGTGGCGGTACGCTCAAGAGCTATATTTGGAAGTGGCGGTACTGAGTACCGGCGCGTACCGGCCCACTTAAAGCACTGGGCGCGATCCAACAAAAGACAGACCCCACTACACTGGATGCTCTGGCGCGACACGACAAATCCCAGACAGTGTAGTGATGCGCCGCGGCCGTTATATTTCTGACGTACGGTACTCCGAGTCCAAGCGCTCGCGCTATTTCTGACAAGGGACAAACAGGTTCAACCAACAGGTTTGCATTTTGTATTAAAGGTCCGGTCGCTTCAATGTGTCCAATATAGACAGCCTCTGGCTATTATAGCGTTGTAGACACGCTGTGTAAGGCAAAAATTAGGAAATAAAAAGCACAATGGAATGGTGCCAGCCAGAGAGGCCGTTACGTCAAATACAGTACAGCAAATTAAAAAAATACAGTAAGTCTCTGTATGTGGTGTTAGACGTCACAGAACATTCCCATGATGCAATGGGAATCACAGTTATTTACTGTAAAGAGAAATAGCAGTATAATACTGGGTGATTTAAAGTAAATAACTGTAGAAATTAAAGAAAAGTCTAACAGTGTACTCAAGAGAGTATGTGATTTTGGATGCAGCCTCTGATTGCCAATATTGTATTATCTTAACGCTTCTCCTCATGTGTTTTTTGACCTATACTTGAGCTACCGTTTTTATTTCCAAATAATACAATTAAAAGACATATCGTGATGCACGCTAACATAGCACATGACCTTCTGTAGCACCAACTTCTAGAAAAAACACACTCGCTCTTCTGTAATAACCATGAAGATGTTAATCCTGTCCAAATCGGTGTATGGAATCACAGACATTAAGTGATAAGAATTGTAACTCAGATGTTGTTTAGAAAACTAGCCCCATTGGAAAAGGCTAACAGGATATGACCTATCATGGTATCAATGGGTTTATCATGAATAGTTTTTCTTAAAGGTGAACTAAGTAACTTTTTTTACCTTAACTGAACAGCTTCGGAGTCATTGGAATGGTTATATTACTTATTTCGGGTTGAATGGTGGTCGTTTCGCACCCCCCTGGTGCCCGTGAGCGGAAAATACGCACTTGCAACTTTGAGCCGGCGGGCTGCCGCGTCAGGAAGTCTCGCGTGATATCAGGTCTCGCGATGTAAACAATTGCTTTACGGCCAAAAGAAATCTGCTAAAATGCTGTCATTATTGCGCTCCCTCACGCTGTTCGAACCCGAATGAAGAAGACGTTTTAAAGACTGTCCCATCTGCTTTGATGTCGTTGATCTATAGCCTCTGGTGTCTGAGAATCACCAACGAGTTTTTACAACAGTCTTGTCAAATATCTATTCCGAAGCTGTGGGGGGAGCTCTAGAGAGAAACCTGCGAGCAAAAAGCGAGAATACAGCGAAGAAATCCCGAAGCTACTGAGTGCTGCTTTAAAAGGAAGTGTTGCTAGAGCTGGAAATGACTACTGAAGCCAGAACTGCTTGACTGCATGATCACAGCATGAGTATAAAATATCATAATGCATATGCACACAAAGAATATGAAATGTTCACATTCCACTGTCATTTCTTTGTTTTATTTGAGACTTTTTTGTCAAATACCAGCATTGATAAGTTCAGTATTTTGTAAAGCAGGTTTTAAAATAATCATGGTTTCATGTTAGCTGGAATGGAAAAAGCCCTTCAACCACACGCTATTGACACCTCAGACACACAACTGACAGCAGACACACTCTCTGACATCAAACACACACAGCTTCGGCACAACAGATCAAGCAACATTTGTGTACAGAGGTAACAAACTAGACCACAGCAGAGTCTCCACTTCTATTGATGAGTGTTTTGCATTTACATTTTACTTTTTTCATGAGATTTATACACATGGTCTCTTTAAGACTCAAATTAAAAACATAAAATTCCTCAATGTGCCACATGGTTTAGATAATTTGTTAAAAGTCCTTGTAATACAGGGCAAGTTTGTTTGACGTTTTTAGGAGGCAATTTAATGAATCCATCTTAAATTATTATAGATTAAATCCGTCCCAGGTCACACAGTTGGGTTTTGTACTAAAGACTGAAGTTTGTTCATCATCTCGATGTGAGAGGTGCATACACCACATGATCCTCCTCTTTTACTTTCTGTAAAAAACACAACACAAGATATAATAATAGTAAATGTTATGTAAATGTTCATCCTGATTAAGCAATTATAATATAGTTTTTTCTAATAACATTTATCAGCACTTATCAATATAAAGCATCCTGAGGAAATTACATCAAACAACATCTTTTATAGTTATCTGACACAGGAACTTTAATTTATTAGGTTTAACAAAACATCATTTGTTTAAGTTTACTTGCTCTAGTCTTGTCGTACAAACCATTAATTGTTGAAATGTGTTCCTCAGAGCAATTACATTAAGCTCATCAACCATAACTCCATCCAGTACAGCCAATGTAACCGGTTCTACTGACCCGCTCCGAGTGAGATTCAAACCCGGGTCTCCAGCGTGGGAGGCGGGCGCGCTAACAAAGACCACAGCCTCTAGTGTGCTAGACTCTAGTTGCTTACTGTTCTATTTCTATTCTATGTTTCCTATAAAAAAAGTTGCTTTAAAAATGTACTCCAGTTCAACTGACCAATTACTTGATAAAAATGAAATCTCTGATGTGATCCAAATAACACAATATGGAAGTAACTAATATAATGTCTAATATTGTGCTGGTGTGTGATTGATCAGACAAAAACAATCTCACACTGATCTACATCTGACTCACTGCTGAAATGATAGAGACACACAACAGGAATAAACGATCTTACCTTTTTATGTGTGTTTCTTTTGTAGAACGCTGGTTCAGCGTAAGTGATCTCTTCTGTACGAGTCTCAACTGTTTCAATGATAATAGATGCATTAAAACAACACAACTCAATACTAACTAGATCTGTTTGTGTGTGTGTGTGTGTGCTGCTCAATTTAATGATATAGGTGAAATCTGCAGGAATTGTCATATAGATTATCTAGAGGATGTAACTACAAATTTATGGAAATAAATATTGATTAAATGATAATTAGGGCTATCAATAGTCTATTCATAGTCTATTTTGTATATTTTCAAATTATTTGTTATAACACTTGTATGTAACACTTGCCTTCTTGATAAGTTTTTCTGTGTTTCCTGCAGATCCAGAAGATCCCAAATCCAGCAACAATCATCAGAGATCCAGCAGAGATCAACACTATCAGAGACACTGAGACTGGAGGAACTGAAGGAGAGAGTCATTAGTGTGAGTGAATTTGTAAATACACACATATATCATCAGTGCTGTGGTACCTGCACATGTGTGACAGAGTGTGTTGATGTCCAGATGTGTGGTCTGGTTGCTGATGGGATTGTTCAGCACACAGCTGTAGGTGTTTTTATCCTGATATTCCACCTCCAGAGGTAGAGAGAGACTGATGCTGAGATCACACACACTGATGCTGGACAATACACTGATTCCTGCGTACCAGGAGAGAGTCGCATCACACACTTTCAACACTGATGAACACACCAATGAACAATTTGATGAAGAACATTGTGAAGAGTTTCTGCTGATGACAGGAACAGGCAGACGAGCTGAGAAAGATGAGATTAATAAACAGAAATATGGATAAATCTACAGTGTCATTTTTGGTTCATTGTGTTGGTGAGCAATGATTGTGTCTGTCATCTCAAACTATAACATAATTAAACAATTCAATATGTAAATATCTAATGAAACAGAAGCACAGGAGGAATTACATCTCGTCTCACCATAGACAGAAACACTGAATGATTTTGATGTCAGTTTCACTCCAATTATCTCAAGTTGATAAACTCCAGCATGTTCAGTTCTGGTGTTTGTGATGGTCAGAGATCCAGTTTGATCGTCCAGCTTCAGTCTGTCTCTGAATCTCCCATCAGGACCATCATGTGTTAAGATCCCATAATTTCTACTGGTTTCAGCTATAACATACTTTTCAGCTCCATATTTCCACAGTATGTATTCTTCATGTATTTTAGTAACATCAGTGTTCAGCGTGACAGAATCTCCCTCCATCACTGACACTGACTGTATTTCATTTGTTTCGGCAGCAAACACTCCTGATGAACATGAACAGGTTTTCAGATTAATGCTCATGTTGGTTTAGAAAGTCTGAGATCAGTTTGTAACCTTTAACAGCAGCAGAGACTACAAACTAAAGACAAGGCAAGTTTGTTTAAATAGCACATTTCATACACTGGCAATTCAAAGTGCTTTACACAGAAAGGAATTAAAACAATCACAAAATAAAAGCAAGGAAAATGTACAGTTATAAACAGTTATAAAAGGAATTAAAAGAGTAAAAAGATGATACATAGATACACTTCTCATCTGGCAAAACACTGGTGTGTCATATTTGTACATCTGTTTGTTTTACTGTGAGATTTCCTCCTGGTGATTACACTGTGCGTAAGAAATCTATTTTACGTCTCCAATAGACCTGATTTTCCCCTAAAATCGGACAGGACGAGCTCTAGGACTGCCCTCGGGTTCACTGCCCCATCAGTCGCACCCCAAAGATTTGTTCGGAAGCTCTAGGAATGGAAGTGTGTGTGTGGAATGGAAGTGAACAGACAGACGTGAGAGAGTCAATAACTTCATCTTTTAATGTGTTTTAAAATGAACTGCTGTAGAATCAAATAAAAATTATATGATAAATTTAACAAGTTTAAATATGCTGTATATATTCAACACATTTTAAATGACTGAATTTCCAAGACTTTTATAGTTGTATAAAATGATTTAAATATATTTTTTAGACATTTCTTGGGATGATTTGCATTTGTATCTTAGAGATTTGATCACAGCAGATGAAAATAAACTGTCAAAATATTTCGAACCGCCGCAGGAGTTTATTACTCTGAGATGTGACTAAATTACAGAAATTTTTACTTACCGATCAGACGGCAGAAGCACAAACAGAACAAAACAAACATGTGAAACATTTTCTGATGTAATAACACTAGCACAACTGATCTAAACAAACACAACAGAAGTAATGTGAGCAAGACCTCCCTCGACAGAGTCTGACCCTACTAATGCACACACACACACACACGCACACGCACACACACACATACACACGCACACACACGCACACACACACACACACACAGATACACAGATACACTAACACACACACACACACACACACACACACACACACACACACACACACACACACACACACACACACACACACACACACACACACACACACACTTTTAAACTATGTTCCTATGCCCAATTTACATTTACAGAAGATTAAAAATTATTTTAAAAAAATCCTTGCTGCTAGTCGAGTTCCCAGCATGCACTGCAGCAGGAATGAATGATGTAGTTACTGTGAGTGAATCTCATTGTTGTAGTTTACTGTTACTCATTATGAGCAGCTCCTCGTCTTTCCAATTGAAACTGAGTTATTCCAACTTTAGTTTAATAATTGGTTTTATAGATTTAAAATGTTGCATTCAAATTGCATAGGCTACAAGTAGTTGCCTTACTGTGTTAAATATGTAAAAACAGACAAATATTGTCTGTATATTGGATTAATAACTTTTCATCGTAAAATAAAGCTTAATTAGTTATTTTAAAATGGTTGTTTATTTATTCAGTAATCAATTTGAGTATATATGGAAAAAGTACAGAGTTAAAAGATCTGATCTCACAGTTTTACTGACGTTCATCTTCTGAGTCAAACTGAAACTGCTGCGGTCGGGTTTCTTCAGAAATGTGCTTTGATCTGTTAGTGGACAAACATCTTAGGTGAGAAAATGGCCGTTCAGAGTTTTTGTGTTTAGTTTGTAGGTGAAGAGCTTCTTCCTGTCATGCTTTTAATCACACAAACATGTTGAGCATGCTGAGAAACTGAGGGAGAAACACAATAAATACACCATGATCATATAACACTGCCATTCAATAGTTTAGCTTGTTAAAGTTAATCTTTTTTTGTTTTTAGAAATTGATACTTTTATATTACGTTAGTATAAAAAATATTTTTTTTTTCCATTCTTGTACTCAGTTTCCATTGAGGTGCTTTATTACAGGTGAAAATATGTCAACAGCTCCACTTATACGGTTATTTTACACATTTTTTTAGATTTTATTGTAAAATATTTGAATACTGTTTCTGAATAATGAAAGCTAATGGAAAACTCTCAGGTCTAGTAAATAAGCGAACATGTGAAATTTACACTCACTGTTAAAAAAAGACACTTTTGTTCTATTGACTTAATTGCTGTTGTTTATGTTATAACTAAAGTATGTTTTTTTATCCAATCATCACGTCATTCCAACCAGCTGTCTACAATCAGTACTCAACATGTCTACCCAATCAGCAAAGTGAGTGGAGGCCTATAGGCTATATACGCAGTCAGCTCACATATGTTTGTTCCTCGACGGTTTTCAGCATCCCTCCACCACCCTGTGTCCGAGTCCTCACACTCGACTGGTTACTTTCCTAACCAGGAATACGGGGGGAGTTGGCTACTCTGGGTTCGGGCCAAAATCCCGAGCTTGGAGCCCTCTCCTCGGACAACACGCCAAATACACTTACTACTTTACTCTATCTGAATATGTGTAAGTGTGAACTTGTGAAAAAACATTTTCTAGAGGTTTATTTATTAGTGGTGGCGAGATGAAGCCCCATGAAGCATTGAAGCTTTTCAGTCAAGTGGTTCACAAAAGGGTTCATTTCTCGAGGGTTCATTTGCTCACAATCCCACCTGGTGGTCGAAGAGTGTAAAACAAGCAGACACATTACAGATGACCTGATGACCTGTGATACACTGTATTTTGCGCAAGTTAAGGCTTAGAAATCGGTGAAAAAAAGAAAAAAACCTAATCTATTTAAATGATTATAATGATTGTATAATATACAAATGTGTGTAAATCAATACTTTGGTCATAATAGGCAGGAGGGGCAATATTTATTATTTAAAACTGTAAAGTGGTTGGGTTTAAACTATTGGTTTAAATATCTGTCAAAATGTTGTGCCAAGATTCGAACCACTTCCTGAACCAGTCATATACAATCATTACTTTCCTCTCTTGTAGTCATTTGACATGACTTCAAGATCCAGGGATTTCTCAACACATGCTCCGAAGCCTCGACACAGAACGTAACATCACTATTATTTAGTAGAATCCCACGGGTGTGAGTGACTGCAGGTTTGATTTGTCCTGCATGCAAACCCCACATTATTTCATTAAACTAATTATTAGTGATCTTAGAATTATAAGGTTCTATCTCCGTTTAGGGTAGTTCTGAGAGATTGAGCATCAAAGTTTTTACATCCCAGCTGGCAATGGAAAGATGGAACCTTTTTATATTATTAATAACTACTAACAAAATATTTTTTTTTACAAAAATAACACCGTACAGTCATTAATAAACACCTAATGGATCAGATTATGTCAAAAACTCAATTTCAACCAAAAGTGGAGATAGAACCTTATAATTCTAAGCTCACTTATAGGATAGTCAAACTGTAAATATGAAAATAAATTAAATATTTTTAATTAAAAAATGAAATAAATTTTCCATTCTTTTGAAGTGGTGATATTCATAAGGAGTGAAAATGTGCAATGATCTCTTGGTTGTATGAATGCACATATGCAGTGTATGAATCAGGATGTGGTTTGTTTCTGTATGATGTTCTTTGAGTTGTTGAAGATCGTCTATGAGACTCATGTATGTTTGTCTGATTTTCCTTCCTGCTAGAAGGGTTGGAGTGAAGGCTGTCTCCCTCCACTCTGAAAGTGTGTGTTGCACATCATGATGCAGTGGATTCTGTGAGAAAGCACGGCCTGTCTGCTTCAGTCTGTCTCTGAATCTCTCATCAGGACCATCAAGTGTGAAGAATCCATCATTTCTGGTTTCAGCTATAACATACTTTTCAGTCTTCAAGTAGCGGAGATAGCGTGGGTGCTTGTGTGCGGCCGCCCCAGGGCCCGTGCCAATTAGGGGCCCCTCAAACGCCGCCAATCCTGTGTCACTGGACAGGAACGGGGCCCTCGCCAGGTGACACATTGCACAGGGCCTGGCAAAGTAATATATTGCAGATATTAGCTGAAAAAAGCTAATTACTCCATTAACTAACGTTGAGATAATCCAGCTCTTGTTATGAAACGTAACAGTCACTTAGGATGGATCGTTAAGATCGTTAAGCAGACAACAAAATGGTAAGAAAAAAAATCATCTTTAAAAATGTATATTTTAGTTCACTCAGTCAGAATGTTATAAATCAGTTGTTTTCAAGTTTTCATCCCAGTTAAGTTTTCATGTAGCACCTGTAGCTTAAAGTTGTAAACAAACTTTGTGTTCAGTATATATAATAGTGTCATGTCAATTACAGTATGTAATGTGGCACTGACTGAGCACACTTTGCCTGTTCAGCACCATCGCTGTCAACCAGATGTCGCTGTCCGTGGTGCTGAAACATTTTTACTTGACTGGCAAACTGTTTTCTTTGTTCGTCAATACAAACTTGTCAAAAAATGTGGCTTTTCTTTGTGTTTTATTTAACATATACCGGTAAGCTTACTTGGCTCAACAAGTGACACATTATTACATATGCATTCATCAGATATTTTACGTTTTTTTTTAAACAGTTTTAATTTTAAAATGACTTGGTAGCAGTCATACCCAATGATGAAGCTCCACCCCCACTGTACTGAGAGTCTAGCTCCACCCCTGCGTATACTTCATACTTGAAGGTAAAATTTTTTGTCTTAGAAATGGATACTTTTAGGTCACGTTAGTATATTTTAACTTTTTTTTTTTTACATTCTCAGACTGGATCTCTGACCATCACAAACACCAGAAACACAGACTCTGTACTCTATAAACTACAGATGAACAGCAGAACTGTAAAGAGCTTCAGTATTTCTGTCATTAGTAAGTGTAATTTAGTCATTCACTGCATTTCACCGTATCCCCCAGAGTTAGTGCATTACTCATTAAGAGAATAGGGACAACCCTTTTAGACCACACTCAAAAAAATTACTCAATTCAATTATGGACAGTGGTTACACACAAGCAAATAATTTTTTATTAACATTAATGTAATTTTTTGAATATATGTAAGCTCCTTGTGTTGTGACAACACAACTGAATGAGAAAGAATCTATGTGAAATAGTAAACGTCCAACCAAGTCAATGGAATTGCTTCCCTGTAACTTAAACCGGTTAAGTTTAGTGAACATGCTTTAGTTTATTTTTAACTGCACTGAAAAATAAAAGTGTGTAGGATTTACATGATTTCTCAAATTAATTTCTAGACTATTAGCTAATAATAGCACATAATAACATATTAACTGCTAAAATGTATATGTTCTTCAGTCACAAATAATAAACTTATTTGAATCAGTCCACATCCTAACCAAATGCTCCACTCTTCTCCACAATGGTAACCCACTGTAATTTAAATGGTTCTTATAATTCCAATGTAATTGAACATTAAAAACAATTACACACTGTCAAGTCTTCCCTTTTCCTCATTTTCTCAAAAACACATAAAAAACACTTAATTTCAACATTTATTCTATCTTATTTCAGCTATATGCAAAGCATGCTGGGAACTAACAAGCACCACCCAGTTTCAGTTAATGCAACACAAATCATTCATGCAATCCAACACAAACAGATTAAGTAAACTTAAATTTTACATATTTAAGCAGATTCAAAATTAAGTTTGGACAAAATGTATAGCAATTGTGTTGCTTAAGATCATTTTAATGAAGCAATCTGAACAAGCAGCCAAAACATTTTATTTCAGTGCATGCGCCGGGTACGCCAACCATTTTTCCCGTCATTTGGACACCCTAAGTGCAATTGCGCCCTGCGCTTTAGACCATAAATATTAAATATGGCAGTGATAGGAGCAAATGATTAGTGTTTCTTTTGTTCATTTAAGTTATTTTTTTATTGGTCTTGTTATAATTTATGTTCCATATTTCTCTGTTTCTACAGTATGAGCTCCTGTGATAGATATTGACTGTCTATAAGTTTACTCACATTTTTTTTTATTTAATACATTTCCTTATTATCATTATTAAATAAAAAAATCTTATTTTGCAATGTTCTGTCCATCTGCAATGTTTTAAATGTTCATCACAAAACATATTTCACTCCAATGAGCTGTTTATGAACATGAGAAAGTCTCCCGTGAGACAGAAAGATGGCAGAAATCCTCTGAATTAAGCTCTTTTATCACATCAGTCTCAATCCTCGTGATGCTGTGAAATCACACATCGGTGAAGTTATCAGAAACAGCCTTCATTTGAAGAGATCGGATCTATTTTAAAACATCTGCTCAGTTTAAATTGTTTTAAATAATCTAAATGAAATGATCTGATCATGAAGATCAAAATCTGTTTCCTAAAAAAGACACTAACTTGAGATATTTAGTAAAGTGTTCTTAACACACTGTAAGTAATATTAAATTGATATGGTATTTATGTCTAATATATCTAATCTTCCCATTTGAGTGGATTCTTCACTGTTATGAACAAACGCTTTTGTGTGACACACATTTAATTGGTCAAAACTCTTTACTCCTGACTTTTCATCCAAAAACACTGCTCTTTTGTGTCATGTGTTGTTTCTTTTTAATCGGTCTGTCTCTTCATATCTTGTTTTTGTCAGATTCCACTAAACACAGAATAAATATGCCAGAGAACTCAGACCGGCGTTTGATAAAGAAAAACTCTCCCAATAACAGCCTCAGTATGAAACCAATGTGACATTTTTTTATTATTCAAAATTAATCATTTTTCTCCTCATGTGAGCCTCTGAAATCCTCTGTGTGCAGATACATCTACTCAAAATCTCACATTTCATACCTGTCACCTGTCACTCAGTGCATATGATGAATACTGGATAAACCACTTTACTGTTTCTACAATTATTAGATAAAATATCTGATGAGACATGTCATGTATGGACTATATGAAATGTGACGCTTTAGTTTGAACACTTTCTAAATTTTTCTAGAAACGTGTGTTTGTGCCACACTGACAGTTTTGCTCTTTTATTGCAGGGATAATCTCCACATTTATTTCTATTTGCTTATAATATACACTGTCTTATTTTTATGCTATACAACACTTAATTTCCCCTTAATTTCATCTCTGTTTTGTGTTATCTGAAGTAAATCTGCCCATCTTACTCTCTGATTGTGAAATGGTCTGATACGGGTGGTGATTTATCATAGTTGTGTGAGCTTATTGATTTTATTTTTTTTTAATTTGATTGGTATTTTTCTTTTTCATTTTTAACGATTTTATTAGAGAATGTTCAGCTCTGTATCTTTTGTACTGCTGCTTTAAGCTTAATACAAAACATTTGCTTCACTTCACTGAATAAAATAATAAAAAAATGAACCAAAAATATATTCGTTTGTTGCTATTGTTGGGTTTGTTCAGTCTGTAAAAATGAGACGACCAGAGCAGAATCGGCCAAGAACTTCAGTAATACGAGGTAATGAATGTGGACTTCTGACAAACAGATCAATGTCCAATGCCCTGCTAGATTCAACTTTTGCTCTAGAGACACATTTACTAAACATGACAGATTAACATGAGAGCTCAGTCCCATTAAAGCGCTGATGGAAGTGGAAAGCTCTAGTCAGGTGAAAATGAAAGAATACTGCTAATTTTCTATAATGACCAACACATTTTACCAAGAGTTGAGATGCTGTAAATTAAACATGTTAGTAGGTGTGGAGCTCACACTACTATAATGCTGTTTTAGCAGCTAAAAATCCACCAGATGGCGTCATTTATCAGTTAAATCAATATAATACCACTGTTGATCAGAGTAGAAAGATGTAAATATCAGTACATCAGTAAAATCAATGTCAGTTTGTCTCTAGTATTAACCCCATGTTTATAGTATTTTGTGTAGGCCTAACTGTTTCATCAATCCTGTTCCTTTCTTTTTTTACCTTTTGTGAACATAGCGTAGGCTACATTCAGTGTTGTGTGTAACGCGTTACAAAGTAACGCGTTACAGTAACGTAACTACTTTTTCGGGTAAAAAGTAGTGTAACGCGTTACTACTAAAAATTTGGTAACGAAACGTAGTTCCTTTTTCAATTCGGCGCAACGTTACTTTTCCCATGGATATATTTGACAGCGACACTGCCTCAGCTGCGCGCTTGAGAGAAGAGAACTGTTGAGAACTGAAGAAAACGATTTAGTTTCATATTTATGTTTAAATTAAATAAAATAACAATTTTGTGTGGAGACATGATTTTGACCACTTTATTAAGTTTGTTTTTGTAGAAAACCTGTATTTAAAGTGAATTTCGTTTTGTATTAATTGTATCTTAATTTTAATCAATGTTTTATCAATCAATTGCCTGAATTTAATAAGAAGTAAATTAAAGAAAACTATTTAGTTTAATATTTATGTTTAAATAAAATAAATAAATCAATAATTTAATCTATGTTGATTATATGAAAAGTGAAAAGCATGAGTAAGATCATAATTTTGTGCAATATATCGGGAGATAAATGGAGTGGGCAGACATGATTTAGACCACTTTATTAAGTTTGTTTTTGTAGAAAGACTTTCTTTAAAACGAATTTCGTTGTGTATTAATTGTATCTTAATTTTAATCAATGTTTTACCAACCAATTAATTGCCTGAATTTAATAAATAAGTAAATATGGCATGCAAAATAATCATGACGGCACCAGCGCGTTAACTGGAGCTCGTCTCCATACTGTAAATGAACCGAAACACAGATAAGCTATACTTGTCTCACAGACCTGAGAAATATATAGAAAGCTTGAATATGTGTACTTTTAAACAAAATATATTTTTTTCTCTCAAAATCTCTTTTTTTTCTCCTACTCCCTTAGAGTGAGTCGTATGTCTGAAAACTAAGCTTATGTCTTCTATATCATTTTGTCCTATGCTATCAAGACGCGATTCGCACCGGTGTTAGAGAGCAGGAGCGCTTTATTGGCTGTTGTCGAAATTTAAAGTTCGGTGGATAGGGGGAGCGGAGCGGAGAGAATTGGTGCGGGCGCGCTGCTCATCGCGGAGTGTCGCACTCTACCCCATGATGCAGAGCCGGCTGAGAATAAAAGTTGCTGCACACAGCAGCGACAATGAGAAGGACTTTTTTTCTTTCGAAATTGATACTATTTTTTATAATAAAGAGCACAAAATAATTACCTGTTATGTCCTCCATTGTATAACTTTATGTCTACATATTTAGGAACAGATATTGGGTTCTGCCCAAAGTCAAGCAACATAAAAGTAACGTAATAGTAACGAGTAACGTAAAAAGTTACTTTCCAAATGGGGTAACTAAGTAAAGTAACGGATTACTTTTTAAAAAAGTAACGAGTAACGAGCAAACACTACTTTTTAAAAGTAACTTCCCCAACACTGGCTACATTCAACTATCAACATTGATGCACTAAACTTTCACCTTTAACATGGTATTCAACATTTGAGCTTTACTAGCGGTGAAACTCAATCCCGAACACAGTGTCTAATCAACTGTAATTTAAAAGCTTTCTATTTCAAATAGGTCTATTTATATTGGACATGGAGCTAATCTTGGAAAGGTGAATTTCAGGTTAATAACACTAGATAGCGCTCTAGTGCAGTATAAGCCATGCAATTAATTCATGTTTGTCTCTTCACTTTATTCATACATTTCTTTACATATTATAAGCTTTTCCAACTCAATATTAACGTCAAGCGATTTCAAACAAGGGCTGTTTGTCCGTAGTGCAATTTACAATGGGAAATGCGAACACCGTTACAGTGATTTTTACCTCTGTAAAAGTATGGCAATGTTTTATCAGACAGAAAGTTAGGAGTTTTCACTGTCTAACATAGAAGAGGTCATATTAAAACTATGAATACCATGGTACATTATTTTATTTTTTTTATGCTAATTTACTTTAAAATGTGGTGTAGCCTACTTTAATATGACAAAATGGTCATTCTTCCCTGTGTAAATAGCACATTACAGGCGTCATTTATGCTGTGAGAATATGATTCTTCCCCAGTTATGTTATAGTTTAATTTCTGAGGGTGTTTACATCTGCTGTGTTTGGGTTCCAGCTTTGATATTTACAACATTTGGATTGATATTGCAAAGCAAGGGTGATGTGCTCTGTACTACAATTGTAGCCTTAGCTAAAATTTTCAATCATTTTTTTTTTTTAAATGAATTTAAACTGTATATAAAATCCTTAAAAACTCTGAAAGGTCCTAAAGCACAAAAAAATATGATACCCTAAAACACTTCCCTACTGAGGTAAATAGCTGAAAAATGATGAATTATTCCCGTTATGCTTACCGTTTATCTATTTGAATTTGTTTATTTAAAGGTGAACTAAGTAACTTTTTTTTACCTTAACTGAACAGCTTCGGAGTCATTGGAATGGTTATATTACTTATTTCGGGTTAAATGGTGGTCGTTTCGCACCCCCCTGGTGCCCGTGAGCGGAAAATACGCACTTGCAACTTTGAGCCGGCGGGCCGCCGGCCGCCGCGTCAGGAAGTCTCGCGTGATATCAGGTCTCGCGATGTAAACAATTGCTGAAATCTGCTAAAATGCTGTCATTATTGCGCTTCCTCACGCTGTCCGAACCCGAATGAAGAAGACGTTTTAAAGAATGTCCCATCTGCTTTGATGTCGTTGATCTATAGCCTCTGGTGTCTGAGAATCACCAACGAGTTTTTACAACAGTGTTGTCAAATTTCTATTCCGAAGCTGTGGGGGGAGCTCTAGAGAGAAACCTGCGAGCAAAAAGCGAGAATACAGCGAAGAAATCCCGAAGCTACTGAGTGCTGCTTTAAATGTTTGTCTTTCCTTTTGTAAATCATGCAGTTTTTTGTTACTAAGACTATATTTCCTGTTCGTATTAAGAGCTTTTCCCTCTGGCTATATCATAGACAATATAGCCTAATATTTCCGCCTTCCGACCAAAAATGACGTTCAGGATAACATGGCAGCTTTGCAGCTTTGCAGTTTTTATTTTTATTTTTTTATTATTGAACAAAGATCACAGTGGATATGTATCACACACACACACACACACACACATAAAAAAATAGGATAAGAAACTCAAGGCAAGGCAGTAAAGTACATGTATGTAAGCAGGTCGTAAAGTAAACAAGCGTAACGTAAATTATAAGCAAATTCGGGCTGTCCAGTATGCTGCACTGCTAACATTGGCTATAACATTAGTCTAACATGATAATTCATACATATTTCACAATAACACTGCACAATTAAAAACAGACAAACAGATCCAACTAAAACCACGTTTTATTGAGTCAGCAGTTATAGCCTATACAAACCATAAGGAAAGCTTCAATACTTAAGGTTGTTGCAGTAGCGAACCAGCTCAACAATCTGGCTTTCGCTTTCTGCCTGTGGTCTGCGCACGCACCCTGTAATGTTTGTAAACAAAAGGTGTTGTCTGTGTACCGTTCAGAGAGCCGTACACACCATATTCCGAAAACGTTTACTGAGAGGTTGTAATATAATGTAGTGTAATTTTCGATCAATTTCATTTATTTAAAAGCGAATGATTATCATGTGTTCATCACATCTCTGCGTGCCGCCATGTTTGCGAGACGTCACTTGTACTCGCATCTCTGAAACGAAAGTTATGGACTTCCGCATGATTTGTAAATATAATTTAAGTGCCATTATATTGCACGTATCTTAGCAGAAGTTGGAAAGTATCACTTTGTGAGTAGGGCAAATTAACATTGAATCTAAAAAATAATATTGCACAGATGTAGGCTAATTTGCAAGTACAAGTGATCACATGGAAAATTCCCACAGATTTGGAACGAATGAGGGATTGCAAAACTGGAAAAGGTGCAGATCTTCATCAGTCCCTCAGAAGTCTGGAGTTTGACGCCATCAGGATCCCTCAAGGTGAGATTTTGTTAACGCCTTTTTGAGACATTTGCTTCAAAAATGTTTTTGTTTTAAATTGCTGCTTGAATTACGTTTGAATACGATTTCAATTATGCATTTTCTTGTATCTTTTGACTTTGTGAAGTGCAGAATTTGCATAAATCGTTTAAAACGATTCTGACGTAAATCCATTACGAGCAATTGAATGCAGATTTATGGACCGTTATGTAGTGGATATCAATAAATAAGTCGGCATTTAAAAAACAAGTAGGCCTAGGTCCTATTTAGCCCTATATAAATTTAATAGGCTCGCCAATCACGTGTCTGGTATTTTCTGTCGGCTGTTTAGAATTAGAACCAATCCGATTCGTGAATTAATTGTTCTTTTGAGTCGGTTCTTTCTAATGGATTGGTCAAACGGGTTAGCAGAATGGTTTGAATCGAATCGCGATTCAGCTTGAATGATTAATTAAAAGGATAGGTCATCCAAAAATGAAAATGCTGTCATCATTTACTCACCCTAGTGTTGTTCCAGACCTGTGAATTTATTTATTCTGCTGAACACAAAAGAAGATGTTTTGAAGAATGTCGGTAACCAAACCGTTTCTTGCCATTGACTTCCATGCTGTGTTTGAAATCGCCCTCTATACTCTACTCTATACTCTATATTAGTCCACTTGCAATAGTGAATGAAAACGAGTGAGTGAATTTAGACACTGGGAGCCCTATTTTAACAATCTAAGCGCACACTGCAAGTGTCCGAATCCACTTTTGCTAGTTTAACGACTGGAAAAATGGTCGTCGCACCCGGCGCATGGTCTAAAAGGGTTGTCCCTATTCTCTTAATGAGTAATGGGTGTGTTTTGGGCATAACGTGCAATAAACCAATCAGAGTCTCACCTCCCATTCCCTTTAAAAGGGCAGATTCACTATTTACATTGCTTCTCTAGCGAGGAAACGGATTTGCTCATGCGCGAGGTTAAAACGCACAAGCAGGATATCTACGGGACAAAGTGTACGTGTGTTGTGGACCCGCATATAGGCGCACATTACTAATGCACTCTAAAAAAAAAAAAAAGAAACTAAAGTTGACTTTAGACCAGTTTTAAGTTGGTCTATTTCAGTTGCCTCAAAATAGCAACGTGCCAACAATGCGCAGACCAGCACACCCATGGGCACACAAATGGGCATAAATGCATGCTATTTAAACAACGTGGCGCCGGACAGGAAAATGATAACTGCATCGGGCTGAAACTAGCAAAATACACTGGCGTTGTGCATTGCACCGGCTGTATGATGGGGCCCTTAGTGCGACTGAAGGGATGCCGCTTTGCATAGTTTGTGCTTGCCGTTTAATAGCCATCATTTGAAATGTAGCAAACTGGCAGCTCCAGTAGTAATGAAAAGATTTATGTTGAACTGTCATGGAAGCTTGTCAAAAGTCATGAACTGTCAAAGCGACTTGGGCGCAGTATTATCAGGAGGAGAGGGAGCGGGGGTCGGTGAGAGGATTTTTCACGAGTGAAGATATTACTGCGCCCAAGTCGAAGTGCTAACAAGCACTTGCTATGGTATTCCGCCATACAATATAGTTATCCATTTTACATGCTTAGAAAAGCGCAACGTTTTTTTTTGTGTCACCGTCCTAGGTCGAGTTACACTACTCGAGTAACTGTATATAAATAGGGAAAACGTGGAGGTGTTTGGTAGCTTCTCTGCTTGGCCCATATTGAATGAACTGGGCTAAGCTAAGTGCTAACAAAGTTTCGCCGCAAGACAGAGCGATTTAGTGCACGCACTGAGACGAGAGAGGTATGTATCAACTCGTCTTAGTTAAGGGAATAACATAGTTTAATATGAAAAACCGGTGGAGTATCCCTTTAAGAGAAAATTTAATTTTCGTGCCGTGACCATGTGGGCGGGAACATGTGTGTTGAAGCCATGCGCTCTCTTTCTAGCATTTTAATGCTGAGGAGGACACTATTCTACAAGCCTTCGAAGGACTGAACAAGGAGGGACACACCCTACATCAGTTGTACACTCCCTACATCAGTTGTACACTCGTTATTGCGGTGCATTGTGGGATTGAATGAGTGCACTCAGTGGGTGTTTCATAAACTGAGGCTGCGTCCTTCCTAGTTGTGTCCTCTTCAGCATTAAACGCTAGAATGAGATGTGGCTTTTAATTAATGCAATACAATGAATGTACAGCCGTCCACGGTCTCCCAGTGGCTTATTTTATTGTCAGTTTAGTGTTAGTGATTCATTTACAGCAAAACAAAAGATAACATCTATGTTTTCATGTCCAAAAACATTATTCTTGTCTTACATTTCATAATAAACTCAGACAAGAGCCCTATTTAAGGTGGGCTCAGAGTTTAGCTGGTTAGCATAGCCTTGTTAGGCCCTGCTGTTAGATACTGTAATTACAGTACCAGTCAAAAGTTTGGAAACATTACTATTTTTAATGTTTTTGAAAGAAGTCTCTTATGCTCATCAAGCCTGCAGTAAAAAAAAAAAAACGTAATTTTATGAAATATTATTACAATTTAAAATAATGGTTCTCTTTTTTTAATATATTTTAAAATGTAATTTATTTTTGTGATGCAAAGCTGAATTTTCATCAGCAAGTACTCCAGTCTTTGGTGTCTTATGATCCTTCAGAAATCATTCTAATATGATGATTTGATACTCAGTTATTATCAATGATGGAAACAGTTGTGCTGTTTAATATATTTTTTTGGAATACTTTTTTACATTTCTAACAATATAAATCGTTACCATCACCTTTTATCAATTTAACGCATCCTTGTTGAATTAAAGTACTAATTTCTTAAAAAAAAAAAAAAAAGTTATTGTTCCCAAACTTTTGAACGGTAGTGTATATTGTTACAAAAGATTTCTATTCTAAATAAATACAGTTCTTTTTAACTTTTTATTCATCAAATAATCCTGAAAAAAGTATCTCAGGTTATAAAAAAAATATTAAGCAGCACAACTGTTTCCAACATTGATCATAAATCATCATATTAGAATGATTTCTGAAGGATCATAAGACACCAAAGACTGGAGTACTTGCTGATGAAAATTCAGCTTTGCATCACAAAAATAAATTACATTTTAAAATATATTAAAAAAAGAGAACCATTATTTTAAATTGTCATAATATTTCATAATATTACTGTTTTTTTTTTTTTTTTACTGCAGGCTTGATGAGCATAAGAGACTTCTTTCAAAAACATTAAAAATAGTAATGTTTCCAAACTTTTGACTGGTACTGTATACCATTTTATAGGCAAACATCATCTTTCCTTTGATGGTAATTAAATGGTAGTAAAGTATTTTTGGATGCTTTTAATAGTGTTAAATAAATGTGTGACATTAACAGATCAACATAAGATGTGTGAACCTAGGTGTGATAACAAGTTTAGCGGAAACTTCTCAAATAACTGAGTGTTGCTTGAGGTGCAAATAACTGAAGCTAACACTTCTCTGTAGGATCACAGCAGGAGTAAATGGGGTCATGGATATATAGAGAGATGCAAATGCTGCTGAATATATACACATAGTAAATTATATTAATATTTCACATTCACACAGTAAGATCTCACAGAGAATATATTTAGAATAAACATTTTCCATTCTGTACTTTATTTTGCGGTAAATATTATGTTTTGCATAAAGAGAAAGTAAAATTGTGGAAGTTCATCAACCCCACAAGATTCACACTATTCACACCTCAAGACATGCAAACACTGATACACATTAACCGCAAAGGTCCAGTACAGACACTTTCTCTTGCTCATTCTCTCAACAGATAAAACCACATTTCTTTTCAGATCTAAAGCTGAGGCCTTCTGTGGTTTGAGTCTGTTGAATGCAATACTGCACTCTAAAAAGTGCATATGGCTTGTCATTAGTTTAAAGAACTTTTTATACTTGATCTGACTCAATACATTCACTTTTCTTGCTTGTCGTTGGTCTAATGTAATTGAGTTTAGTTGTCTTGAAGTAAAAAAAAAAATTGGGTGTAATTTAAACTAATTGCTTTAAATCAAATTACAATTTTACGTCCACGTCCAAACCACGTGACTACTGACGTCATCAAGCTTGGGTCGAGAATTTTCTGTTCGGCCGCCATCTTGTTTTGCTGTATGAAGACCGTTGCGGATCCACAGTATTGGTGAGTAATCCTAAAATAAGTTTTCATTAAGTTTTATCGCCGTTAATATACATTTCTATAATATTAAAGTAGAATTCAATGCATTCATGCATGTGTTTGGTTGAATATCTGTTTTATTTTGGTCAGAGTCATCTGATATTTCAAGTGTACAGTTAATATTAGCTATAACGTTAACTGTTAGGCCTAGTAACGATGGATAGCCATTAATAGATACTTAAGTAACGTCAGTAACGTTAGATAATTTGTGGACTTTTAATTACATTATTTATTTGGGTTTTTCCTGCATTGAGAATTACAAGGCGACCGCCTCCGTCAAATGGCGTGCCCGATCCGGCTGTCCTCAAAACTCAGACAGGCTCAGATTAGGCCTGTCGCGATAAATAATCAGAAATATTGTTACTCAATCATTCACAAATTCTAATATAATGATTTAAGTGGTGTAAAGCCATTTCATATCTTCTTGTGAGGGACAGAAGAAATTTTACATCGTTAAATTAAAGTTTGCGCAAACTCGTCTTCCCTCCGTTGCAGCTGTCAATCATTTGATCCATTCAGCATTCAAACAGCGCGTCGCGGTAAAACTCCTCGTCTACCAAATTTAATAATCGTGACAGCCCAAGTTCAGATACCTATTTTCCAAGCAGGATTTTACCACCTTCAACTCATTTTGATACAGGAAAAACCTTAAAATAGTATATAATTGTTACTATCGGTAGAGATTGTAATGTTATAATACATTGCGTGTATACATTTCGTTCATTGAGTGGATTGCATAAGTTTCTGACATTTGATTGATGTAGAAACATTGGTGAATGAGAAAAATAAAGTAGCAAGAGTGGTTAATACTTTAAAATGAGTCAAGCAACAGTTAAGTTGGTGTGATTATGCTTCAAATCAAATGACAAGTTTGCATTCTGTTTAAGCCACGTGAGTGACCACGGACGGACACAATTCTTCTCGACCATCATCTTCTTTTGCTGCAGGATAACCTCATGGTGGACCCAAAATTACATATGGTGAGTAATGTTACAAATTAAATTACGTTTGTTTCTATCATACATTTATAATCACATGAGGATCAGTTAACTGATTAATGCAAACGTGTTTTATCAAATAATTCAAAGTTTGAATTCAAAGTGGACATCAGAGAATTTACACTTTATCAATATATTGCACAGCACTGAATTGAGTTCTTTTTAGTGTCATATGGCGTTTGAATGGTCATAGATATTTTATTTTAATTGAAAATGTCTACCTTGCCAAGTATTCACTTTAACACATTTGGTTTTGTCTTAAACATTTGCCAAAAAATCGAGTTTGTCTTTGTTGGTATGTGTGTTAATTCTTAAAGTGACAGTAGCCTCATATATACATACTACTGTATAACCTTAAAATAATAAATATATGGTAAATACTTGATTGATCAATTACGTTGTTGACGTTTTAACACACTGCAGTAGGTTCCGATTACGTCATAAAAGTTTAAACATGCATACACGCACGCAATGACCTATTACATAATACGTTACACAAAATACATTATTTTATGAAATCTGTATGAAATTACATCTTTGCAACTTTGAAAATAATTATTGATAAACGTTCAAATTACACCAACTTATTTAACGTATTATTTATAAATATCTAAACTTGCACAATTTTTGGCTCTTAGGTGCAAAAGCATATCCATGGATTTTAATTTTCTTTATGAAAGTTGGTGATTGCTGTGTTTGTCTTTTTTAAGATACAGATGTTGAAAGACAACAGTTTGGAGTCATTGTAGTCCAGTCAGAAGATAACGGTAAGTAATTGGTCTCTTTTTGGTAAGAAGAGTTGAATTTATGAATTAGCTCTCGGAGTAAGAATTGTTTCCTTTTTTTAAATTTTATTTTTTTATTGTGTGTCTTTCAGATTGGCCAGAAAGATGAAGCACAGAGAGAACTTGGACAGTTTTTGTGCTCTATGAAAGTGATGGTCTAAGCACTCCCCTGGACATCAGCATTGTCATTGATGGTATTGAGGTTTTACATGAGTTGTCCTCAGTTGCATCTGCTTGTGCCATGATGTTTGGAATCACGTACTGAGAACTTTAGGTATCCTGAAATACCTAAATATGCCTTTCAAAAAATTGTCATGGACATAGCGAAGATGCAAATGGATTTTAAAAGGTTAATTCATCCAAAAATGAAAATTCTGTCGGTATTTACTCACTCATCGTGAGCGTCATCTTCTCAGTTCTCGCGCTTGTGTCGTGGCGCTCTCGGGAACTCACTCAAGACCCAAACTCAAGAAAATTAGTAGTTGAATAAAGTCGAAGTTTTTTTTTTTTTTTTTTTTTTTGTACACAAAAAATATTCTCGTCGCTTGATAAACTTAAGGTTGATCCACTGTAGTCACTTGGACTATTTTAACAATGTCTTTACTAACTTGTCTTGGCCGGCAGAATGAAATTACATAGCAACCTATGAAGGAGTAAAACAGCTCTCAGATCTCATTAAAAATATTTTAATTTGGTGAACTAACCCTTTAAATGTTCCTGCATGTCATGTCTTTTAAGGAGCTTTCAATGTTTCAATGGGTTTTTTTTTTCTTTTTCTTTTTTCAATGAATTGATGTTACACTGGATGATTTATCAATGCCATATTAAGGGCTTTTCAATGTTTTCTGTTACATTCCTAAATTTAATGCAAGATAATCTGAAATGTCAAGTGACAATTTTACTATAGCAAATGGAATTGATGTATACATTTATTGATGGATGATTTTTTTTGTTGTTGTACAAAATTATATTGTTGACGGTTTTATTATTGAATGTATTTTTTTTTTTTTATTAAGTCATGCACTAAAACGGTTTCAGAATTGACTTTTGTAAATCAAATGAATTCTTCATGTTTTAACAAGTGGAAATTCTGGTTTTTTGTGAGTTTGTTGGAAGATTGCACTAAATAAACGGTTAAATGTTGATTTCAGAGTGTAAAAGGCTTATTTTTTCAGACAAAAATTCGGTGATATTTCATGTTTGTAATTTGATTTTGTATTCATTTTGATATTTAATATATAAAAATGTTAAAAATTAATTTAATCCAAATAATAATTTATAATTTAATGCTAATTAAACAAATCTCTTTGGTTGAAAGAGTATTTTTACTTTAAGTTGACTATGGAAATGTGATTTGAGTAAATGAATTTTTTTAAGTTGAGATAAAGTAAACCGATTACTTGTAACAAGTTGAAGTAATTTTTTTACTTTGATCCAACGACTCATTTTTTTCAGTGTGTAAAAATACACCAAAAACATCTGTTTGTTGCTAATATTTAAACTCAAATTTAATGTATACTGTTATTCTGCAGTTTCATGTATATCAATCATTGACTTTTGATCTGAATACATTGAGAATGTGCTGTTATGACATATAAAATGGCTGTTTAAAGTCAGCTGGGATTTCTTGACCACACACAGAGTAAAACTGAAAAATACCCTGTTCAAAATAAATACAAATATCTGAGCCGTTCCCATGCGAGATTTAACATCAATCCCAGTAGGGCATCTTGTAAATTGTAGGTTTTTACCATTTTATCTATGTAACTTTGCACTCTCCCCCAAATTTTATGTTAAATTCAGTTAATGTATGATAAATGTCTGGTAAATGTGGATGAGTTTTGGGATTGTTGAGAATCCACACAAGGGTTTTAAGAGCTCAGAGGAAACTATAGACTCACAACCCTAAAGTAAATGTTCAAAGCTAGACTGTTGAATAAAATCCAGTTAATGTCCCATGATGATCTCTATGTGATTCTTTGTGTAATAGTACCTTTACTATTACTGAAACACACATTACCATGCAGGATCACAATAATCAGAAAAGGTAAAAAATAAAAAATACACAACACAAACAAAACCTTTTTAGAATAAGTAACATTGATGTTCAGAGTTTACATGCACTTTGGTTTACTGCAGCATTATGAAACGTAGTGTAAGTTTCATGCTCTTAATGCTCTTAACCTTCATACAATGGCTGATATCATTAATCCGCTTTAATTAAACCTTTCTCACACACATATGCACCTTTCAGAAAACAGTAAGAGCGTATGTAAGCATGAACACTGATTCTGAATCTTAAACAGCTTTGTTTCAATAATAGTGTGCATTAAAACCTTATTGATAAAAAAAAAGCCTCACAGCGAATGTAATTAACATCTGGTGGCGACACCTGCGTATATCACCTCATCCTCCTGTTTAACACTCTGAAAGAAAACACAAACACAGAACATACAAAGAGAACATTTATCAATATTCATAGAATGGAATGGCAGGTTTAGTAAAAAAAATTGCTAATAAGAGCTAGAGGTGAAAGGCAGAAAGGAAGAGAAAGAGAGGCTTTTTCATAGATTGTGCCTTTGTATATGGTAATGGGTTAATTAAGTCAGTGGTGGATTTAGGCATTGACATGACATGCTAGTACAAATTATTGTCAATTACTTGTATTATTGGTCACATTTTTGTGTGTGGGCCCTATTTAGGTGATAACCTGTTTCTACTTAAAGTTCACTTTGCTCTACATTTGCATTGTACCTGATGAAGACCTGAGGGTCGAAACGTTGTGCTTTAAATACATTTATCTGGAGTAGCTTGCAGTGTGGAAAAGCTTCACTTTTCTTTTCTTTTTTGTTTGTTACTTTGTTGTCCTGCACCTGAGCCCAATCTGGGGGTTTGGGTTGTGCACACCAATTTTGTAATTTTGATAAAATAAAACGGCATAGTCTTCACTATAAGAATAAAACTTTTTTTAAATTCCTATTAAAGCTACTAAAATCAGTCAAGAGCAGTAAGTGATTTTCTCTGTCTTTTGTTGTTTGATTAACATTAATGACATGGGCGGCAGCAGGTTTATTAGGCTCCTGTCACTAAGACCGAATACATGGATCCAATATATTGAAATACATAAAATTTTCTCCCAACAGTTTACGTTTAATGATGCGTTTAAAGGAGCACGCCGACTTTTTGGGACTTTAGCTTATTCACCGTATCCCCCAGAGTTAGATAAGTCCATACATACCCTTTTCATCTCCGTGCGTGCTGTAACTCTGTCTGACGCACCCACCGCTAGCCTAGCTTAGCACAAAGACTGGATATAAACGGCTCCAGTTAGCATACTGCGTAGAGTCCTGCACGGGGCAAAAAATCCAGCCCTAACCGAGACCTGGCCCGTGGTGTTCAAGCCCTAATCCAGCCCGAATTTTTCTGCCCGAACCCCACCTGAGACCAACATCAATATCACTTTAAGCTCTCTCTGATGCGCGTTGTCTCTGCTAGACACACACATACATACACGCTACGAGGCGGCTCTACTCCTCGAAATGGTCTGTGTTTTCTAGCTGGTGCGCAGCTCGTGGTATATCACCCACAGACTGTGGAGTGACAGAGGTTCTCTCCTTCCTACAAGAGCTACTGGACCAGGGTAGAGCCCCCTCCACGCTCAAGGTGTATGTGTCGGCTATAGCGGCGCTCGCTAAACCGACGCTTGGCCAGTCACTGGGGAGAAACGATCTGGTCATCCGCTTCCTTAGAGGAGCTAAGAGGTTAAATCCTCCCAGACCCCCCTCAGTTCCCGTTTGGGACCTTTCTACGGTTCTGGAAGCCATGAAGGGGCCCCCCATTCGAGCCAATACAGTCAATAGAAGTCAAACACTTGTCTTTCAAGACAGCGTTTCTTCTGGCTCTCGCTTCTGTGAAACGCGTAGGGGACTTGCAAGCGCTTTCAGTAAGCGCAACGTGCATGGAATTTGGGCCAAATGACTCGAAGGTCATACTCAATCCAAAGCACGGATATGTTCCTAAGTCCCTCAACACACCGTTCAAGGCTCAGGTGATTTCTCTGTCGGCTCTGCCGGTCTGTAATGAGGAGAAGGATGCCAGCTTCCTTTGCCCAGTCAGGGCATTAAGAGCTTATGTGTCACGCTCAACCGTCTTCAGACAGACGGAGCAGCTCTTCGTTTTGTTCAGCGGACGTTCTAAGGGACTAGCTGCATCGAAACAGACCCTATCCAGGTGGATAGTTGATGCTATAGCACTGACTTACACTTCTAAGGGTTTGCAGTGCCCATTAGGTGTCAAAGCACACTCCACTAGAAGCATGGCCTCATCGTGGGCTTGGTATAGCTGGATTGCCTTGCAAGATATCTGTATGGCGGCAGGCTGGGCCTCCCCGTCTACATTTATAAGGTTTTATAACCTAGAGGTTCCCGCTTTGCAGGCTAAGCTACTTTCGGTCCAATAAATCAGAACTACCTGCCCCGACTCTATTGGCTCAGAATTCTGAAACTGCTTGAGCAACGCTTGCAGATCGATCAAATATCTCTAATGGGCAGTGTTTAAGACCCATTATATTCATCTGTCCAGGCTGTGTGAAACAATATAAATGGCCCCTTATCAGGTGCTATTCATTTCAGCCCTCTTCCCGTACTCTCTGTGAGTACCTTATGATTTTGCACTATATGAGCCCCGGGCACCTGCCCTTGGAACTTTGGTGTTGGATCTCAGCACGCACGGCGTTTTACACTGTGTTCCCCATAGCGTAAGATACTTACGCAGTACGAGAGACCTCTCGTGAGAGAACGTACTTGGTTACTAACGTAACCTCGGTTCTCTCTAGAAGAGGGAACGAGTACTGTGTATCTTTGCCGTGCATGCAACAAGCTCTGGTTCGCTTTGGCGATGAAAACCAGTGTATCAGCCTATCAAGCCATATTTATAAGGCCCACGCCACGTGAGTTTTGGCGGGACGTGACGTAGTGGGCGCGAAGCGCTCCCTTTGGATCTGACATCACGGGGGCCTCTCTCGATAGGCTGCTGCAGTTGCCGCAGGGCAGCCAATAGGCACGCGAGCCGTCTTGCCTATACCTGCATGCTGCCGCAACGCGTTTTACATTATTTCAAAATTAAAGGATAATTTTTGGCTTCAGTATCTCACAGAAAAGAGATTTCCCCATAGCGTAAGATACTTACGCAGTACTCGTTCCCTCTTCTAGAGAGAACTGAGGTTACGTTAGTAGTACGTTTCAGTCCTGTGCTCCATACAAGAGTGATTCCTAAAATAATGTGTGTTGTTGAGGTGACGTGCTTTAATTTTAAGTGAGCAGATTTCACCTGAATGAAGATGATGATGAATCAGGTGAAAAGTCTCTCAGACGCACATTGAAGGAGGGAACCGAGACATCGAACCTGAAGATCACAGAGACTGAGAAAAGCACAGAGATGTGGGCACTTTGACTAGTAAACAACCCTATAGCCTACTAAACAGGTATCCTACTCGAATCCTCCTGGACACTGCTCTAACTACATATTTGCTAATTAGGGATATTAATTAATCTAAAAAAAAAAGATTAAAAACAAGTGGTTTGTATTATTTGTAGGATCAACACTTCTTCATCCACACCTGTGTTTTGTTCCCTGACTCGTCATCATCCTACAGAACTGGAGCAGGAGTGGATATCTTGAGCTGTCCTCATCACTGCATCTGGACTAACCACTATCAAGGAAACTTAAGGTGAGATTTTCTATCTAATTATGATCTTGATCTCATTCTATACATTTCTACCTTTATGTTTTATGGACAGGACCACTGTTATGCTACTGAAAAAAAAAAAATCAAGATTGTTTGCAGCGTTTAGTTAGTTTCTCGTCCATACTGCTGAAAACAAAATAAATGTAAAAAATAAAAAAAATAAAAACTATCAAACATAAATCATAAATTGTAAGTCATTCATTGCATTTATTCTTAAAATTACCCAGACACTGACAGAAAAATGATATGACCTTTAAGAATATGACCCTGAGAGTGTCACACTGCTTAACTGCAGGATCACTGCATGAGTATGTTTGCTCACTGAAATCACCCACATTTCCAAGATAATAAATTGGCGAAATAATTGTACAAATGTAAAATTAACTGATGACCAATTTACAAATAAAATTAAGTATGTTATTAAAACTAGTTTAATCTAATAATAGGCCTAAACCAAAACCAATTTGCTGCCTTTGATGCAGATCGCTGAAATAAAATGATTTTCATTGTTTTAAAATTTTGCGATACCATTGTAAGGCCCGATATATTGGTCCAATGGTGGTTCGCCAATACACGGGGAAGGTTATCACGTGTTCTGTCCTCACTAATGCAGAGTATTGGTTGGTTAAATTTGCAATACATTAATCATATTTATTTACACGTTATTTCATCTGACTCCATAAATGAAATGTTTTAATAATATCTGTGCCTCACTAAAAGTGAGCGAATGTTTGACTATTCCTTTTAACCATTAAATGAACAATGTCAAAATCAGTTAGAATAATCACATTACAATTTAATATTTCAGATATCAGAGATCAATTCCACAATCAATTCAAATATCTAGAACATGGTTATACATTGATTACACCAAATCATCTTACCCAGCTTGTAGCTGAGAGAGAGAGAGAGAGAGAGAGAGAAAGGGAGAGACCACCTATTCCAGGGGTGGGCAAGTAACTTTGGCCGCGGTCCAAATTTTGTTTTAGCCAGTAGATGGCGGGCCAGCTACATGGAGTAGCCCTATGGATACAAATTAAATACTCTTAATTAATACTCTTAACGTCTACATTGCATATATCAATGAAATCATTTTAAACAGATCAAGTAGCCCACTATTGTGTTAACATATTACAGCCATTTTAATAAAGGTGTGAATAGCAATCATGCCTCATTTGCTTACAGTCCGACTTTTGAACTTTATTCCTTTTTTTATTATTATTATTTATTCGGGACACACACATACACACCTATGATTTTAAGGAGGTCTGCGTGGGACTGTTTTTTTTTTTCTTCTCGTCCCGCTCCCACAAGGTTCTATTCAGCAACGCTTAAAATACACTCTGTGTTCACCCACTTTATTTCCCGACCTGACGGGTTCGCAAAATTTAGATCTCGTTTCCAGAATCTCACATTCAAATGTCTGTAACGGAAAGAGAGAGATTAAAGGGGGGGTGAAATGCTCATTTTCACTCAATCTCCTGTTAATCTTGAGTACCTATAGAGTAGTATTGCATCCTTCATATCTCCAAAACGTCTTTAGTTTTATTATATTTATAAGTTAAAGATTGGCTGTACCGAGTCTTTCCGGAAAAAACCGAGCGGCTGGGGGCGGGCCGTGTGGGCGGTGTGCTATAGCTGTGCTAACTGATCTAACAACAACACAGAGAGACATTTGAAGTAGTTTACTCACCATGACTGCTCGATCCTTAAGCATTAGACGATCTGCAAATAAGTCGATCTGGGCTTTGTTTATAAAACAATCATCGTCGAAATGCAGGGAACAAAGAGTCGTGCACAACCTCCGTTGATGCTTCGAAAAAACAAACTCCATCCACTATTCCCTTAACGCTGGGTTCTTTGGGAATCTGTGCAGGGTTGTCTTGCCCTGCCAACCAAAAACCCACTTCTTTGGTGACATTGACTTCCCTAAAGCCGAGCATAGCGCTTTGAGGTAACGTACTGCTTTCGCTCTCTTCTCTCTCTGGTCTGCGAGTGCGCGCGCGGCCGCGGAGAAGTGCCCTTAGGACCCATATAAGGAAATTCCGCTCTCTCTTACGTAAGACAGAGCCATACTCGAAAAAAACTTTCCGAAACTTGTGACAAACCGGAAGGAGTATTTTTGGAACAAAAATACTCCTTCAAACGTACAACTTAACTTTGTCCATGTTTAGCATGGGAATTCAACTCTTTAACAGTGTAAAAAACTCAGTATGCATGAAACAGCAATTCACCCCCCCCTTTAAGTAGCCTATAACAGTTATAAATACTATACAAAAATTGAGTTTGTGTCAATATAAAATATTATTTTAACATTGTAGGCTTAGGCTAGGCTACTGTCAGCAGAGAAAAAAATGTCACAGAAAAAATTAATGAAATATAAATAACATAAATTAAATATAGGACAAAGCCTATCACTCAAATTTCTAAGCCAAATAAACGAAAACCATATTGCCCTACTGACAAATGAAGTGGGCTATTTTCTGCCAAACTATTTCAAACATCCTTGCAAAAAAAGAATGTTGTTGACTGACAACGGTTTCAGTACCAAACAGCTCCTCAGAGCTAGGAGCCTGCAGGTGGTCAGAATGAAGTGCGGATACGCTGTCAAAAAATGTCGGGAGTGGGCTATTGTCAGTCAGACCGCCCGCTCCGTCCAAAGTATATAGGTATAACAGAGTTACGACCGCTACCGTATAATTTAAAATTTAATCCCGCGCCGCACGATTCCTTATGCGCGTTTCACACAGTATGCGGCCGTGAAATCGACGCGCGGGTACGGCTTTTCTCAAGTAGTGGAAGAGTTTTGTGCAGCATTTAGTGCAAATATTTTTTATCAGGTAATACATATTATTTATCAGTGTGTTATACCCGAATAAATAATAAGTAACGAATGATACACAGGGCCTATTCGTAAACCATTATTGTAAAATAAAAATAGGCTGATAAAAAAAAAAAAAAAAAAAAAATCTTCCAAATAATCCGGTGGGCCAGAAAATATTGCTGGCGGGCCACCTGACCTATTCAATTCATGTCCAGCAAAGAAGAGGCCAGAGAGAGCGAAAACACCTTCCTTTATCCTCTTTGACCAGGTGATATGGGGGATGGGGGAGACCACCCTCAAATGGCTTCTGTTCAACAAAAGGGGGGCTGCCTTACACTGGCGGAGCTAGGGGGTGGCCAGGGGTGGCCATGGCCACCCTTGGTCTAAGCTTGGCCACTCCTCTCACAACTGCTGTTTCTGTCTTTTTTTTTATTGACAAAAATTGTGTTTTTTAAAACGCTGAACCGTCTCTTTAAGACCACAAAAAACGTGAGACTTTTCAGATGCACACTCTAACTTCACCTCAGAATGAGCTTCAGCAGAACATCAGACAGTGATATGCACATAGTAAATATAGAGTCAGTCTTTCTCAACTGGTTGGTTGCAAGAACGTTTTGAGTAAGTCGAATAGTGTGCAGTCAACAACAAACGTAGTTCTCTTTTTTTCTCATGCTACTTTTATTTTAGAAGGTGTGTGTGAAAACTTGTGACACTTATGTCAGATGCTGATAAAAGGGCGTTGTCATTATTCAGTTGGCTATCTTCGGTAAAATGAGATGTTATCAGGCCAAATGTCAGTAAAACTAACTTTTCTGTCATACGGCTGACAGCCGTTGTACTGTGCTTGCACATTACGCGCAAATGCGGCGTGCTGTAGCCGTAGTTGTCGTTAATTAACTCATGTAAGAATCAAAAAGGCGATTAAAGCTGTCAAAACTGCATGCATGTATTTGTTATACTATGCGTCACATGTGTCTGGATTAAAAATAATCCATGCAAGTGCTCTAAGTGAGTGATCATTGATCCAAGATGGCTGCTGGCAAGTGTGGTGTGCTTGTGGTGCTTTTAGTATACATATTTATTATTAACTTTTTAGAAAACGGACATGGTTGCTATGCTCACTCAAATAAACTTTTATTTAAAAAACAACCTGGTTATGGAAAGAAAATCCTCATGGACACATTTCTTTATCCATGTTGGTATGCAGCCAAACGCAATGAAAAAGGTGGCGTCAAAAGGCAAGTGAATGGCGACAAATTGATCATTTGTATCTGCCTATTATTATCTGGAGATATACATCAATGTCCGGGCCCGATGCGGGAATTTGGACCAAGGAATACGATGTCAAGAAGGCCCTCGGCATGTGCGATGGGTTGCTCTAGACATTCAAACGCCGGGGACAAACTCCTATCCATGAGTGTCGCTGAAGGGAGTGGAAGCGTGCGTGGAGGCGCCGGGAGAAGTGGTGGAGATCCGGAGCTGGGAGACGTGACGGTGATTAGGGAGCGCGGTGTAGAGCAGGTCAGGGGATTGGATCCACAGGCCACCGTGGAGCAGGCACTCTTGGACGAGATGGCGGGTGTCAACAAAGAGATATCGAATGTGGACTACTTCATGATGGCGAGAGGATTACACCTGCTTCATCTCAACGTCAGAAGCCTTCTCCCGAAAATCACAGAGATCCGACACCTCAGCAAAAGCAGAAAGGTGGGAATATTTTGTTTCACGGAGACATGGCTGGATGACTCCATTACGGATGCTGAAATCGAATTGGAGAACTATTTGGTAATTAGGAGAGATCGAAACCGTAAAGGTGGAGGGGTGTGTATATATGTAAGAGCGGACATTGGTTTTAATCATAGAATGGACTTAAATAGTGAGCAGGTTGAAGCGGTTTGGTTAGATATTTTGCTACCGAAGAGTAAGCCCATACTAATTTGCGCATGTTATAGACCGCCTGATCAAACACAGTTTTATGAACTTTTAGAGGATGTTTGCGCAAATTGCATGGACCTGGTTAAATCTGAAGTTATCATGTTGGGGGATTTTAACACTGATGTTCAGAAAAGTGATGTTTCAGGGTATAAAGCATTGATGAATTTCTGTCGCTCCAATAGTTTACATCAGCTGATTAATGAACCTACACGTGTGTGCTCTACCACCCAAACCACGATTGATCTTGTCCTAGTGTCAGACAAATCTAGGATAACAGAAAGCGGGGTTATAAAATATGGGTTGAGTGACCATTCTATTATTTTTTGTACTAGAAAGATCAAGAAAGCAGTGCTCAACTGTCATACTTCTATAAAAACCCGTTCACTGAAAAAGTATAGCAAAGAAGCACTGAATGACTGTTTAAATAAAATGAACTGGTCTAAAGTTTTGCAATGTAGTGACGTGGACAGAGCATGGTGCCTATTTAAAAGTATGTTTTTAGAAGCTGTGGATAAAATAGCCCCATATAAAGAAATTAGAATAAGGCAGAGAACAGAACCCTGGGTGAATGATGACGTCCTTGAGGCAATTAGGGTAAGAAATAGGAAGTATGGGAAATTCAGAGAAAACAAGGATGAGCAGAGTTGGGCTGATTATAAAAAGGCAAGAAATGAAGTTAATAGATTAATGGGCAATACTAAAAAGGCACATTTCAAAGAAAAAATTACTGAATATAGAAACGACTCAGGAAAGTTATGGAAATCCCTTAAGCAACTTGGCTACAGTAAAAGGCTAAGAACAAAAAACAGTAATATCACTTTAGATCTTGGCAACAACATTACATCAGAGAAGGAGATGGTGGCAGATAGCTTTAATAAGCATTTCTCATCAGTTGCCAGGAAGCTTGTGGAAAAGTTACCTGGTCAGACTGGTCAATATGGTGAAAGTCATGTGCAGGACTTTTACTCTCAGTTAGGTGTCCGGGCGGGGAGTTTCTTTTTTGAAAAGGTGAGGGAGACACTTGTTCTTGAGAAGCTGAAGAGGCTTGATGGCTCTAAAGCCACAGGATTAGATTCTATTCCATCTAAATTCGTGAGGGATGCCGCTGAGATTATTACTCCGAGCATTACTCATATTATAAACAGGTCGATAGAACAAGGATGCTTCCCCAATGACCTCAAGATTGCCAGAGTGATTCCATTATATAAGAAAGGGAGTAAACTAGACCCTGGTAATTATAGACCCGTCTCAATTCTTGGTTGTCTGTCAAAGATAATTGAAAGGATTATTTTTGAACAGATTGATAATTACTTAAAATCACAAAACCTACTTTATGAGTTTCAGTCTGGCTTTCGGAAATCACATTCTACGGATTCCTGTTTATTGTTTCTAACGGACTATATAAAAAAGGAGGTAGATAATGGAAACTTCTGTGGCATGGTCATGTTAGACTTACAAAAAGCTTTTGATACAGTCGACCATGGTGTCTTAATGTATAAATTGAAAGCCATGGGTTTTAGTGAATTAGCACAGAAATGGGTGGGCTCCTATTTGGAGAATAGAACGCAAGTAGTGGACATTGGGGGGAAAATGTCTCAACCAAAAGGCATGGACTGTGGGGTACCTCAAGGGAGCGTCTTGGGTCCACTTTTCTTTTTACTATATATAAATGATCTAAAGTCTGCTTGTTCATGCAGTCTTTTTTTATATGCAGATGATTCTGCGATGGTTGTTTCTCACAAGGATAAAAATATGATTGAAAACGAACTTAGCTCAGCACTTCTAAATGTTAGTATGTGGATGGCTGATAACAGATTATCACTTCACCTAGGGAAAACTGAATCCATATTGTTTGGAACAAAGATAAAGTTAAAGAAAGCCTCCAGTTTTAAGGTCCTAGCTGGAGATATTGTAATTACTGCCAAGGAATCAATCAGTTATCTTGGATGTATGTTAGATTGCAATTTATCTGGAGTAGGTCAGGCCCATAAGGTAATTACTAAAGTAAATCAGAGAGTCCGTTTTTTGGCCAGAATATCAAAGTTTTTAGATGAAAAAACAAAGCTAATTCTGGCAGGAGCTTTAATTCAGCCATATTTTGATTATGCGTGTGGATCATGGTACAATGGTGTCACAGGGAACCTGAAACATAGGCTTCAGACGTCTCAAAATAAATTAATAAGGCTTATTTTAGACCTTCCCATAAGAACTCATCTGGAATCTTCCCACTTTGAAAGAGTGGGATGGTTGAAAGTTGAGGATCGCGTGTCTCAGATGCAGCTGGGTATGGTACATAAAATTGTTAATGGAGATGTTCCCAAATATTTTAGAAATTATTTTAAAAGAGTAAGTGAAGGTCACAGTTACTCCACTAGGGGTAGCTCAACAGATTTTGTACCCCCCAGATTTAATACGAATCTGGGCAAACAATCTTTTCTTTATGCTGGAACTATCCTTTGGAATCGGTTACCTGGTACACTAAAGACAGTACGAAGCATAGGCAGTTTTAAACAGGGTTTGAAAGTATGGCTTAGATGCCAATCATAGTTTTTATTATATCATAGTCTATTTTTATTGTATATTTTTCTGTATAATATGTATGAATTTGTTTAATGTATGAAAAATGATTGATGTGTGAATTGCTGCAACTTGTCCTTTCCCCTTGCCCTTATAGGGACCACAATGGAAATAAGTCTTTGGGCTTTATTGTGTTATCCCTGACTATTTATGTATTTTAATATATGACACAGAGTACTGTTTTCATATTTTTATATTTAAGTGGTCAAATAAAATCAATCAATCAATCAATCAAAATATTCTGTATGTGAGATCACAATATAAGGCACAAACTGATATGTAATATTTTAATGTCCAAATAAATGTGAGCACTGTGCATTGTAGAAGATATGCATTCATTTTGCGTTAATTTGTAAAGGACAAACAAAACTGGATAATTTTTAAATCCATAAAATAACTAATTTTACATTCTGGTTACATTACATTATGAAAAACATAACATTTTTACATTATGTGCTGTTGACTTCCGCCTTGTTCACATTCATGGGGATTCAAAAGAGAACTTTTGCTTTCCTTTTTAATTTAGGTATGATAGAACTGTTGCAATTATTTATTTTGACAACTAATATAGAAAGTTAAACTTTTTTTGACAAACTCGGAATTGGTTGAAGAGTTCATTGATTATAAAAAACGCATTGAAGGTTGAATAATCTTTGGACTACAGTATTTATCTGCATGCTATCTCATCCATGAAGATGCAACAATGTAGAACAAGCAAGTTGAACTTTAGCTATAGTGTGTGCCCTTTTATTACTATTTAATTCATTTTAATATGAGGTGGTGGGTAATAATAATAATAATAATAAAATTTACTCAGTATTCCATGATTCCTAATTCACTATTAACTCAATTACAATTAAGTACAAATTAACTTTATTCAGTTGTGTAGGCACTAAAACAGTCCAATACATTATAGTTAAATTATTTTTAATGAAAAAATAATTAAGATTTCTGTGCCACCCCAAACTGGTTGCTGGCCCTTGCCTGGCCACCCCTATGAAAAAATCCTGGCTCCGCCACTGCTGCCTTATCTGGCCTTATCTCTGAACCAGTTTTCTCTAAACTTCTCTAAACCTTATTTCCTTTTATTTGATCTATCTGGATATGATATATCTGTACCACTCACTTTGAGACATTTCAAATGACACCAAAAACATAACAGTCAATGATAAACATTCACATTAAACCATGTTCTTGTGTGAGTTCTTAGTTGTTTCTGAGAGGAAGTGAGGTTGTATGGGGGAGGTCGAATGTTAATTAGCCAGCAGGGACCTTTTGTCTCAGACCAGGCCTCAATCAGTATTTTCAGTCTTACACCATATAGATCTGTGGGCATCACTGGACCCTTTTTGAAATACACTGTGCCCCAGTAAAATATTGCTGATAAATCATTTTCTGATATTGTAGATTACTTTCGACCCGAGAATATTCCTTTGTGTTTTCTATCAGCTGTTTAGAATCAGAATTAGCAATGCCAGAATAGTGAGCGAATCACTATTGATCTAATTAAACAGGTTTAGAAAATGGTCTGAAATGGTTTGTGATTCAGTTTTATTCGTTCAAACAGTTCACTTAATCTCTGATTTGTTTGCAGAGGTGTCACACCAAAATAATGCGATATTTTATAAGACAGAAAACAAAAAGTGCCCTGGATGAGCTCCATATTTGCTTATAATCCAGGAAACAAACATGCAAATGTCTTCTTTGCCAATGATGAAACGTGTGCTGTTACAGCATAAACCCCGCCCCTGATTTAATGCTATTTTAATAACTATTAAAATAACTATAACTATTTCCTCAAACCTTGTAACACAATATACTTATATTTTGACATACATTATCATCCACAATGCACAGTTTGCTTTTTCAATGCTTTTATTAATTTCAGGAATGTTTCAGAGAAGATACTGAAAAGAGATTAAAGTTTAGAAGATAGTTGATTTCAGAATAACATTTTGGACAATATAATGTCGGAAAAATGTAGTTCAATCAAAGTAACTGTGGAACAGCATGACGGTCTTGCTGGTCCTTAACACAAATATAGGGCAGTGAGTGTGAACAGCCCGCATCGTTCCAGCAACGTTTAGCTGTAAGGTGAAATAATGAAATCAGTTATTCAGATCATTATAGTGGTGTTAGAATCAAAATGAAATGGAATATTTAATTTAAGGCACTTTGTAATATCCAAATTGAGTGATTTCATGTTACTGTATGATGTAAAATTGTAGGATTGTAAATTATAATTGAAATATTAAAAAACAGACTGCATTCTTACAGGAATAGTTGATCTCCAAACATTTCTCGATACCCTTGTGATTGTTAGGTTCTCCAGCGCACCAGTGGGTATACAGAAACACAGTTCCGTCACTCCACATCCAATGTCCATCCTAAAGAGTGAAGAGAGAGAGTGAATACAAATAGTGCACTACAGTTGTCAGACTTCAGGAAGAAGCCAATTAAATTCAGATTTGAAGTAAAACCATCTTCATTAGAAACCTTGCCTTTACTGTTTAAAGCTGAATTTGTATTTTTTAGACAGAGACAAAGGTCTCTTTACACTCTCTTTACAAAAAATGTTGGGTTATTTTTTCAGTATGTTGGTAGTTTTCTTGTGCTACCCAGAGCTTGGGTCAGACGTAACAAACCAGGGAGTGTGTTATTTATCGCAGGCTTTTGCCACAGGTCACTTCAGGAGAGAGCGCAGCACCATCAAAATGGTGTAGGCCTATGTCTTCTGTAAAATACAGGTTTGTGTACGTTTCATTTTATCTTTAAATTCGTTATTGTGCTGTATATTGTTTACATTTTATGCAAAGCAACATACAAAGGCGCGATGTGAATCACCTTTTACACTAGTGTCGCATGATTTGCGTCAGTCTTTTCGGCTGATGGAAACGCCTGATGCCTTGCATAAAATTTTATTAAAAAATATACAGAACATAAATGCGTAGGCTATGATATTAAAATATGTTCTCAGAACTGTGCACTGATTGTTTATGGATGTTATGTAGTCAGTCAAAGCATATTTCAGCTACGAGTGAAACGCAGGGTGGCGGTCTAAAGTTCTCCCGCTGAACATCCCCCCCCCCCCCCCCCCCCCCATCGTTGAAGTCAGTACCTGATTGCCTAATCCTAACCCCACCCCTAATCCCAACCCCTACCCCACAACTAATCCTAAAGGGTGGAACTAATTTTGCAGGGTTGAAATTCGGCACAACATCTGTTCGAGATCCAACGCCGTTTACGGTGGAAACTGGGAAAACAGAGACTTGTCGATTGCACTTGAATTACTTATACATGTTTATTTTTACTTCTAATATTTCTTAAACGAGCTTAAATGTTGTCAATATGTATAAAAAATTATATAAAATATACTGTACTGTAAAATATGATTGAAAATGAAGGAAATTATCATGCAAGCCATGTATCGAGCAACCCAATTAGCTGTAAAATGAACCCAGCATGAGTTCTGTCCTTTATTTATCCAGCCCTTGGGTTGTTTTTAACCCAGTATTCTTTTAGAGTGTAGGACACACATCTGAACTTACTAAAGCACTATGAGCACCAATCCAAGTACGTGTGGAAGAAGAAGGCAACAGACTCAGCAGGAAATCATTTTCCAGTTTTTCACGCACAGATGCGAGGTTCCCTCCAAGACTTTGACAGTTTTTCTAAAGAGACAGAATTTTTTGTCAATATACAAAATCAAATGTTTTGTAGCATAAAGCAAAAGTGACAACATTTTAGACATTTGCAAACAAAGTCTGTTCTAATTGATCTATTGATAAAATCCTCGTAACAATTTGCACTAACAAGTAAAGTTAAGTAAATTTTACTGATACTGCTCTGTACAACTTGCCTGTTATCAAGTAAAATCTACTTACTATTGAACTTCACATTCATTTGACATTTAATTGAAGTAATTAAGTAAATATTACTTAATAATATTTAATTTATTTAATTTCACATATAGAATAAAGTAACATCTACTTAACTAACTTTAGTAAATTTAACAAAATGAACTTTTTACTCAACAAAATATCACTGAATTAAACCACACATTTAAAGTGTATGCTTTACTTAGAAATATCTAAATAAATAATACAATAAATACTGTATAAATTCCATACTTTATCTAAGTACATAAAATTAACAAACTACATGAACACAGAGACCTCAATACTTGGTACACAATGACAGGTAACATTCGATAGATCGTTTTTGAGTATGACTGTGTTATTTTGTGTGGAAAATTTATCCAGATGTCACAAAACGGCAAGTTGTAAACCTAACAACAAAAGTGATGATAAAACAGAGTAAATGCATCTGGAAAACAGTGAAAAATAAACCTTATTTATTATTCATGCCCCAGTGCATGATGGTAACACCAGTATTATAAAAGTTGAGTAGGTTTTACTTAATTTTATATCATTGATATCACCGGTTTAATTTCCACAAGCTTGAATTAAGTACTTATATAGACTTTAATTTGTTTTTTTTATTCTTGCCTGAACTAGCTTTTCCATGTAGAAATTACATTTGTTTTTTTTCTGTAGTATTTACTTCACCAGAGAATAATTTGTATCAGTTTAAATGAATAATTTGAATGCACTTATTGTGTACATACATGTCTTTACATCTGTCTTTTAAGATGTACTTAAAGACACCTAATATTAAGTTTGACCAAATCATCTTGTTGTACACATTACCTCTGCTGTGATCCATTTAGCCGGATGAGAAAAGTACTTGTAGCATCCGAATCCAAATTTGATCCATGTAGCGGGGCCATCCAGTCCATCCAGTCCATTAACATCTCTTGTAATAGTCACTGCAAAGAATTTGTTTTTTATTTTTTTATTTATGTAGCTTATTTTATGTTTGTGTGATAATTTGCTGAAAATATGTGTACTTTATACACTGTACACTCCTTAATAACCATATAATTATTAGTCAATAGAATATTTCATATTTCCAAAATGTTTAGGTTTTTACAAAATAAATGTCTTGGTTACCTTCTGTATTCCCCATGGAGAAGATAATGAAAAGAAGCAGACAACTTTTCAGTATTGCCATGATGAACCTGAAATTAATAAGCAGGAAAAGTTCAATGTCTGCATGCACTCATACGCTGCACACTGCGATTCTCAATGCATTTAAAAGACAAAGCTCAAAAATACTTCAGGTAGAACATTTATTCAGAAGGTTTCTGTTCCAAAAACTCACCTTGGTTCACCTTGGCTACCCCTTTAGCAGATTTTGTGAAGAGCCAGAGCCTGTGCAATACAGTTACATTCTCATATCTATTGAGTGAAGAGGGGTAATATTTATACACATAATATCAGGAAGTAACAACCGGTGTCCTGTGCAAAGAACAAACGTTACCATTTATGGCATATTAAAGGGTAACTAACCCTCTGGTCAGAGCCTGACTCCACCCACTGGCAATATCTGAATAATACTGGAAAAGTAGGCAGAGCCCAGTGGAGAGGGGGCGTGCATCTGAGACGCATCTCTCTGTAGGCAAGGGCGTGGTTAGCTGATTCCCTCTGAGGTCACCACCCACCACAACTTCCAATAGGAAAATTCAACTGCAGTAGCCATTGTTCAACCTGAAGAGGGCAGCACTCAGATGTTTTTACACCATATATTGTAGAATTAAAACACTTTAAACCCAAATGTCAAAAAAAATTACTTGAATCAATGAACAGCATTAATAAAGCCCCAGTTTTACAGATCATTAACTAAAAAAAGTTGTCTGAGGGTTTAGTTACCCTTTAAGAATGATAGAAAGGTCAAATGTATGTGTGTGTCTTGAGTTGTTTGCTTGCGAGTGTACCAGGGTTCGAGGTTCTTAAAGGGGTGGTTCGGGATTTTTGACATCGGACCTCATTATTAAGTCAGCCTGGTTGTTATTCATCAGTGGAGACATTTTTTTTTAAAAAATTATCCAGTCCTTATATTTGGATAGTTAGCCGATGCTAGGCTAGCGCGAGTTAATGGTAGATGTTAGCTAGCCATTAAAAACCGTTTTACCCACTCCACAGTGCACCAAACGCAAATCAATTATAACACTAGACTATCGATGCAAATGTCCGTTGAGAGAATAATGTTAGAAATCAAACTTACCTTTCATCACAATGATCCCAAAGGAACTCGTTTCTCAGCAGCTGCGGAATTTTACTTTGCTCCGGTTAGTAATGCGGCAAAAAGTAAACAGAACAGAAGCGCACTACAGTCGTTACATCTAGCTTAACGTTACCGGCTCACTCGGTTGCCTAGGTAATCAATATCACTCCGCTGCTGCTGTAGACAAGGCTTATGATTACAGGGAACAAATTATAACTAATGCAATGTGATGAAAGGTAAGTTTGATTTCTAACATTATTCTCTCAACGGACATTTGCATCGATAGTCTAGTGTTATAATTGATTTGCGTTTGGTGCACTGTGGAGTGGGTAAAACGGTTTTTAATGGCTAGCTAACATCTACCATTAACTCGCGCTAGCCTAGCATCGGCTAACTATCCAAATATAAGGACTGGATAATTTTTTTTAAAAAATGTCTCCACTGATGAATAACAACCAGGCTGACTTAAAAATGAGGTCCGATGTCAAAAATCCCGAACCACCCCTTTAACCAAAAAAAAAAAAAAAAAAAAAAGGGTAAAATTTACTTATTTTTTCTTTTGCACGTTTTTGCACTCCTATTTTTTAAGTTAATGTGACATGTATGGACATTTAACCAAGTTAGGTAAAATTAACAAAGACCATAAGTAAATTTAACTGGGCCAGTTAGAATTTGTGGAGTAATTTATACTTACTCATTTGAAGTTTACTTTGCAATAGTAAGCCTTTACACCACAAATCAAAGAAATCAAACAGTCAAAATAAACCCATAAGTTAAATTCATTAAACAAAACCTTGTGAATCACTCAGTTAATCCAAAGTAAATTACATGCAAAAAACAGCTCCTCTGTTCAAACACTAGGCCTGTAGCATCCTCGTGCTGCAGTAATGTGGGGGAACAAACAATATACAAACAAACAAAAAAGGAAAAGAAAACTAGTCCACTCCAAGGGCCTTTCCCATTTCTTTTGGGCCTGATTACCAGCTCAAGCACCTGGGCGGACTAGACAATATAGCCCCAAAAAAAAACAAAAAAAAAACATCAAATACAACAAGAGCAATAAATGGGCTCTGTGGAGCTGAAAATACAAGCATTAAAACACCTTTATTATTCATATTAAAACAATCACCTCATGTTAAAACTATTTAATACGTCAAATCAACTCATACCTGTCTCCAAGATCCAAACAAATCCACATGCGAACCTCTCGCATACGAACACCACGAGTGTTGATCTATTTCCACCGGCCAGAAACAAACGCACCTACTATTTTCGTTCCTACACCTGATATTTATACTTGGCTAACCCATAGACAGTATTACAAATGGACACACCGACCCCATTGGATTCAATGAAGAAAAGTGAAGTAAATTAGAAGCACTCACTTCCTGATGGCTGAGCGTACTGCGCAAACTCAAACCGAGCTTGACGACGTAGATGTGACGTGAGCAAGCCGGACTCGTCTCGCGCTAACGGTAATTTCCTTTCACTGTCCACGTTTTGATTTCGGCTAATCAATTTTGGCGAATGCAAACAACGTGATTATTGTTCATGAGTCTAACATCCAGCCACGCAAGAAAACATGTAATCTACCTGAGGGAATAATATGCTCAAAAAACATTTCTGATTATTATTAATGTTTTAAAGCTTTTAGAAAGTACATAGAAAGCTTTTGTAACATTATCTTAACTGTCACTTTTGATTAATGTAATGCATCCTTGCTGAATAAAAGTATGCAATTACTTTCTTTATTTTTTTTCCCAAAAAATAATCTTACTACCCCAAACGTTTGAACTGTAAGCCTAGTGTATTATGTTAAAAAAGCTTTCTATTTTAGATAAATGCTGTTATTTTGAACTATGGTTTGTTTGTAATGTGACTTTTTTCATGTATGACATTAAAATTATTTTTAGAATTAAATACATAAATAGGTTAAGCAATACAAATGTGTTTATGTCTGATAACCTTTTAAACACAAACTTAACTGCAGACACTGAAATGACGTACACTGTGTGATACAGTACAAATATTTTGAGTGTCCCTCATTTTCCTATATATAACCACGATTGTCCCGCATTTTCCTTTTCTGAAGTTGGCAACCCTAACTGTCACACACACACATGCAGGAATACAAACAAACGCAAGCATGCACACACACTGACATCCACACGCACAGACACACACCCATACACACACATACAAATCCACATGCACAGACACACACACACACACGCACACACATGTACGCACGCATACTTACACGCACAGACACACACACACACACACACACACACACACACACAGACACATACACAAACACACACACATACACACACACACAGACAGACATGCTCATACTACTACTTTTTTTAGGTATATACATAAACACGCAATACAGCCAAATTGCTCCACGTCATTTATTTTTGTGGAAAGCCAGTCTACATCTAGTTCTTATCCTTTTTTGGCCTTCAAACGTCTTGAAATGCACATATTAGAGAAATAAAAATGTTTAACCCCATAACAACTTCAAATTTATGACCTCTTTGATTATAAAGCCCTGTCTACAGCCATATATTAGGCCTAGATCAATAATGAATGTGTACATATTGTGAATGAATTTAATAAACTTAGTTGCCTAGCTTTCCTGGTAGCTTTGTCTGAGAAAATGATTCATAAATCATATCAGTTGACCCTATGTTTACTTTCTTCACTGATAGACAAACGTGAAAAGCCTATAGCCTATCAGTCAAAGCTCAGCTTTAGGAGGGGAAAAGACAGAGGAAGATAAAAACAAAGAGAAAAGAGTGTGATGCTGATGAGATGAGAAAAAAAACAGCTACCCGCACCGCACATGGTTTTAAAGCTATTGTTATCCAATTTTTTTGGCCTTCAAAACATCTTAAAATGCACATATGTAGATCAGAGGAATAACAATTTTCTCGGGGGAGCATGCCCCCGAACCCCCCTGAATACCTCACATTCGGGACCTCAGTGATTATAAAACCCTGTGTAACGGATTGTATATAGTTTGTTAAATTCCTGCATAAATGGGGACATTGCACCACTGTGCTAAAAATAGCGAATTCTGGGTAAACCACAGCAGAACTTTTGATAACTGCTGTGGTAAGTCGCATGTTAAATGCTGCAGAGACAATAATAGCCTAAATGCTTTAAATTTCACTACACAATGTTTTATTTCACTGTATTTTTGTTGTGATATAACTAAGAGATGAATGCCGTTTGTTTAACGTCGAGTGAGTCATTAGTTTTAGAGTTGAATGTAGCATGTTGCATGGCTGCTGCTAATGCTATTCCTCCGTCTGATTTACTGTGTGTTGTGTAGGGCTGTTCTATTCTCTGTTTGCGATGTCATGCCATTCCTGATTCGTTTTGGTTTCCCCTTGTGCAGGTAATATATTGAATTTGATGTTTATTTTTGTTATGTGAAAAATGTATGTTATAACAGCAATATTCCTGTTGAAAACACTTTGCTGTTTTATATACTGTGTTTTCATATGGCCGAAATGCTTTAGAAGTTGGAGATTTTATTTATTTTATTTTATTTTACTGTGGAAAAGACAAAGAATTGTGAAACATGTATATTTGTACTTTTGTTTAAAAAAAAAGCATCATTCCACTATACGATCACATTTGAACCAGTTTAATAAAAAAAGAGCAGAACTTTTGATAACTGCTGTGGGCTGTTCTATTCTCTGTTTGCGATGTCATGCCATTCCTGATTCGTTTTGGTTTCCCCTTGTGCAGATGCTCCACATACACAATGAGACTGATCCATAGAGGACCGTCACACCTGCCATATGCATGTTACTGAATGAATGAATGAAACTAGTTAATAATGAGCATTAGACCATAAACTAACCTTTTTTTTTTTTTTTTTTTTTAATCATACCCTCATTGGGGGCTGAGCCCCCCTAAAATGAAAATCCTAGAATCGCCCCTGGTACTCGTCACTGCCTTGAAGCGCGAAAATCAGCCTTTTAAAGTCCGCGTGAACCGGAAGTTGCAAACGACTTTTCTCCAGTGCTGTGACGTATTTCCCAGTGAAAAGGAATATTGAACAGAGGGCAGGGTTTTACTCTAGCGCTTCTCCTCTCCATCTCTCGCTCATTACAGACTAATGGTTTGAGGGGAGTGGTTAAGCGTTTCCCAACCCAAGTCCTCAAACCTACGTCATCAGAGAATTCCAGACCGGAAGTAACTTTTCAGACTTTGATTAAAGATTACGACGGCAAACAATTTTTTTCTGTGTTTTAACTTGCACGGATTAATTGTTCACCACAAGACTAGTAATATGCGCTAACAAAGTAAATAGGGTCAATTTTGATTTCAGTTGGACTTTAAAGGGTCATTTCACCCATTTGAACATTGTTTTTTATTTAAAGTGGGTCATATATGTAGTCGAAATGTAAAATAATTTTTGAATTTGGTGCCTTCGTGACCGAGAAAAGACAAAAAATAACTTCAGAACGCATTTGTATGAAAGACAACAACTCCCACAATGCACCACATTGCACAGCTCCGCAAGCCACTCCCACTAATCCAGAAAGCGCATATCTGCCTATAAGAGAAATCACTCTTCCGTCTACAAGGCTAGCTACCACCAGAGCTTGAAATTCATTTCACATTCACACAAAATGTCTAGTTAGTTGGCGAACTCATTAGTGCATTACTCCTCGTTTGTATTTCTTTCGAAAAGGTGAATTATTGCATGGTACCTGGATGTTCAGTCAGAACATATGCGGTGCGAAACTAGGATAGTTCTCAACACAAACGTCCGTGTCCTCGTCTGATTCAGAGATTTCGTCCAGGAGAAATTGTCATCGTTGAAATTCTTTGCCGCAGACGGACTCTATCTCTGTGTTCGTAGCGGTTCGTAGTTGCATAGTGAGATCACCGGCGCCACCAGTCCGCCCTAACTCGAGCCAGTCCGGGCTCCTCGTCCGCGGCAGGCAGGTCTTCTGCCTCGGCTGCTCTTCGCTATAATGCGGCTTGTAAAGGTAGCCACAAACACCTGATTCAAGCATCAGACTTCCGAAATCCTCTTCTTCTATATCATATTGAGCACTCTCCTCCGCTATTGTCATAACTTTACATCTGTCTCCACAGCGCCTGTTAGCTTAGCTTCAAACAAGATGGAGGATATTGCTTTCAGTTTCAGAGAGTAAAGTCCCACCCACTGATCTGTAATAGGTCTGTAGCGTGAGCGCGCCCCACCCTGGGAAAGATGAGAAACTAGTGTCTGTAGTCTTAACAGAAATCCCCCCCTCTAACACTTCCTCCTACAATGACGCAAAATGACGATTTTTGCGTCATTGTAGGAGGAAGTGTAAGAGGTAAATAACAGATTTCTCTCGTCTCAGGGGAAAATGAGAGAGTGTTGCACGACCATTCAATAGTATGACTGGGTTTCTAACAATGCAAAGCTTAATGCAAATGGGTGAAGTGTCCCTTTAAATTTTAACTGACTGTTGGGCCGTCACATTCTTCATCTAGCAAGGATACGCGAGAATTGCGTTTAATTTACCTCAGCTCAGATACGTAAATATTCAAACACAACCTACAACTTCCTTGTCTAATTTATTTGAACATCTTCTGGTCAAGTATGACAAATATTTAACTTTATGCCAAAAGTATAAAGCCAAAATGACTTTAATTATGAGTAATTGATTTCAGCAACTTAAAGGGATACTCCACCGTTTTTTCATATGTTATTCCCTTAACTAAGACGAGTTGATACACACCTCTCTCGTCTCAGTGCGTGCACTCAATCGCTCTCGTGCACGTCGACACTTTTATAGCACTTAACTTAGCCCAGTTCATTCATTAGGATCCAAACAGAGATGAAGTTAGAAGCGACCAAACACCTCCACGTTTTCCCTATTTAAATACAGTTACACGAGTAGTTACACGACCAAGTATGGTGACACAAAATAAAACGTGGCACTTTTCTAAGCGGGTAAAAATGATAACTATAATGTATGGCGGAATAGCACTTGAAGTTGGGAGCACTTCGACATTTTAGTCATTTAGTCATTCGACAGAAGTGAGAGGGAGAGGATTTTTCAGGAGTGACTTTTTACTGCGCAGAGTCGAAGTGCTCCCAACTTCAAGTGCTATTCCGGCATCAACTATATATCAGGTTGTGAGCGTGAGGCACAAACATGAGCCCAGCACTTCTCATAATGAAAAGACTTTTGAATGTTTTGTTCAACAATAACTTTATGCTTTCAGTCGCTATGTGATAGCTCAACGTGAAAAACTGTTAATGATAAATTGGCTGCTTTTTTGATGCAGTTTGAGTCCCGTGACAAGTATCTTAATCCCTTATGTTTTCATCTCTACAATAATATCAGCATCATGTAGTGTAAATGTTTAATTGTAATGGACGTATTGCACAGGCTTTTTGAATCGACGAATGTCTCCGTCTGTTTATTTGGCAGTATAAAACTTCAGGTCAGGTTTATTAAGATATTAGATATGCAGAAGGCCACACAGCAACTTTTCGGCATTGCACCAAGCAAAACTCGATCTTAATCATTACAAAGAGTAAAAGATCAAGTGCCTAACAAGGTCTACGTGTGTTAATTCGAATAGCTTGTTTTCCCCCACGGCATAAATGGGTGTGACGGTTTTTTTTAGGCGTTCCCAGTAATGCCGACAAGCTGTGTCTGAAATCGTCCCCTATACCCTTAAATAAGGTATGGATTGCCACTGCTGTCACTAATAGCCGTTTGTCTGCTGTCTGTTAGCCATCACGTCACCTCAGGTAATCACGCCTTTTTGCTTTTTGCCCATATGCCCATATTTTTATACTGTCTATGGCTCCGAACCACTGATTCGAAACAAAAGATTTGTAAATGTTTAGAAAGTTTCATGAAGCAGTGTTTTGAAAATGCCCATCACCATGCAGATTAATGTATGTGGTTACTCTGTATCATCAAAACAAGGACAAAAGTCTCAGAAGTTGAAATTATCTTCCAGCCTTTGATCCGGTCTTTAAAGATGTAATATTTGTAATGTTTATGATGAACAACTTTGACTCTTTTATTATACCCTTAAATTATCATTTAGGCCTATGCATGATTCATAGCTGTTTATCAGTTCAATAAGTAATATTTAGTTTTCTGTTCAAATACAGGAATTTATTGGTGTGACAGTTTTACACTTGTGGGGTTGCTGCATACAATTATAGTTTACAAGAAAATGAAAACAGCAAGATAACATAATTTAAGAAAAAATAAAAACACTGCAGTTAAGAAAGAAATGTAAAATGGATGACATTAAAGAATAAAATGAAATAATCAAGAATACTGGCCCAATGGCCCAACACACCAGATTTGATTAAAGAACCCTTTACAATCAAGCTCAGAGGCTAAAGCATTTCAATCATTAAACAATTTCACCATGCATAGTTTAAACCGGAAATAGGCCTATTTGCCACAATATTTCTGATTTCTGTTCTGTTTTCTCTGTTTAACCTCTTGCAGCTCTGACGTCATTGACCAGAAGAACAGCAGCAGCTGCAGAAGCCACGCCCATCAGTGCAGTGACGACCAATCGCAGCACAGCTTCAACTGAATCACAATAGGGGGCGTGGACAAAAAAAAAAAAAATCACTACGATGAATTGAACTGAGATTTTAGTCTCTGTCATGAACTCAAAAAGATCTTGTTTTCTGCTCCATACAAGAAAAATAAAGTAAAAACTCTTCAGAAAGACACACGTACATGATGAAAGATTCTCCTAATTCTCCTAAAATCAACCATTTAATTCAGTGAATAAATGGCAGTGAATAAATATCAGCGCTGACATCAACTAATATCATCATCAGTGCTGTGGTACCTGCACATGTGTGACAGAGTGTGTTGATGTCCAGATGTGTGGTCTGGTTGCTGATGGGATTGTTCAGCACACAGCTGTAGGTGTTTTTATCCTGATATTCCACCTCCAGAGGTAGAGAGAGACTGATGCTGAGATCACACACACTGATGCTGGACAATACACTGATTCCTGCGTACCAGGAGAGAGTCGCATCACACACATTCAACACTGATGAACACACCAGTGAACATGATGATGGTGATGAAGAACAGTGTGAACAGTCTCTGCTGATGACAGGAACAGGCAGACGAGCTGAGAAAGATAAGATAAACAGAAATATGGGTAAATCTACAGAGTTATTTTTGGTTCATTGTGTTGATGAGCAGTGATTGTGTCTGTCATCTTAAACTATAACATTATTAAACATTTCAATATGTAAATATCTAATAAAACAGAAGCACAGGAGGAATTACATCTCGACTCACCATAGACAGAAACACTGAATGATTTTGATGACAGTTTCGCTCCACTTATATCTAGTTGATAAACTCCAGCATGTTCAGTTGTGGTGTTTGTGATGGTCAGAGATCCAGTTTGATCGTCCAGCTTCAGTCTGTCTCTGAATCTCCCATCAGGACCATCATCATATGTGGAGAAGATTTGCTTCTTCTTTCTAATTTTAGCTATCAGAGAGTTTTCAGCTCCAAATGTCCACAGTATATCATCGTCTTCATGTATTTTATCAACAGAAGTGTGTAAAGTGACAGAATGTCCCTCCATCACTGACACTGACTGTATTTCATTTGTTTCGGCAGCAAACACTCCTGATGAACATGAACAGGTTTTCAGATTAATGCTCATGTTGGTTTAGAAAGTCTGAGATCAGTTTGTAACCTTTAACATCAGCAGAGACTACAAACTAAAGACAAGGCAAGTTTGTTTAAATTGCACATTTCATACACTATGATAATTCAAAGTGCTTTACACAGAAAGGAATTAAAACAATCACAAAATAAAAGCAAGGAAAATGTACAGTTATAAAAGGAATTAAAAGAGTAAAAAGATGATACATAGATACACTTCACATCTGGCAAAACACTGGTGTATCATATTTGTACATCTGTTTGTTTTACTGTGAGATTTCCTCCTGGTGATTACACTGCGCGTAAGAAATCTATTTCACGTCTCCAATAGACCGGATTTTCCCCTAAAATCGGACAGGACGAGCTCTAGCTCTGCCCTCGGGTTCACCCCATCAGTCGCACCCCAAAGATTTGTTCGGAAGCTCTAGGAATGGAAGTGTGTGTGTGGAATGGAAGTGAACAGACAGACGTGTGAGAGTCAATAACTTCATCTTTTAATGTGTTTTAAAATGATCTGCTGTAGAATCAAATAAAAATTATATGATAAATTTAACAAGTTTAAATATGCTGTATATATTCAACACATTTCAAATGACTGAATTTCCAAGACTTTTATAGTTGTATAAAATGATTTAAATATATTTTTTAGACATTTCTTGGGATGATTTGCATTTGTATCTTAGAGATTTGATCACAGCAGATGAAAATAAACTGTCAAAATAATTCGAACCGCCGCAGGAGTTTATTACTCTGAGATGTGACTAAATTACAGAAATTTTTACTTACCGATCAGACGGCAGAAACACAAACAGAACAAAACAAACATGTGAAACATTTTCTGATGTAATAACACTAGCACAACTGATCTAAACAAACACAACAGAAGTAATGTGAGCAAGACCTCCCCCGACAGAGTCTGACCCTACTAATGCACACACACACACACACTTTTAAACTATGTTCCTATGCCCAATTTACATTTACAGAAAATTAAAAATTACTTTAAAAAATCCTTGCTGCTAGTCGAGTTCCCAGCATGCACTGCGGCAGGAATGAATGATGTAGTTACTGTGAGTGAATCTCATTGTTGTAGTTTACTGTTACTCATTATGAGCAGCTCCTCGTCTTTCCAATTGATACTGAGTTATTCCAACTATAGTTTAATAATTGGTTTTATAGATTTAAAATGTTGCATTCAAATTGCATAGGCTACAAGTAGTTGCCTTACTGTGTTAAATATGTAAAAACAGAAGAATATTGTCTGTATATTGGATTAATAACTTTTCATCGTAAAATAAAGCTTAATTAGTTATTTTAAAATGGTTGTTTATTTATTCAGTAATCAATTTGAGTATATATGGAAAAAGTACAGAGTTAAAAGATCTGATCTCACAGTTTTACTGACGTTCATCTTCTGAGTCAAACTGAAACTGCTGCGGTCGGGTTTCTTCAGAAATGTGCTTTGATCTGTTAGTGGACAAACATCTTAGGTGAGAAAATGGCCGTTCAGAGTTTTTGTGTTTAGTTTGTAGGTGAAGAGCTTCTTCCTGTCATGCTTTTAAATCACACAAACATGTTGAGCATGCTGAGAAACTGAGGGAGAAACGCAATAAATACACCATGATCATATAACACTGCCATTCAATAGTTTAGCTTGTTAAAGTTAATATTTTTTTGTTTTTAGAAATTGATACTTTTATATTACGTTAGTATAAAAAATATTTTTTTTTTCCATTCTTGTACTCAGTTTCCACTGAGGTGCTTTATTACAGGTGAAAATATGTCAACAGCTCCACTTATACGGTTATTATACACATTTTTTCAGATTTTATTGTAAAATATTTTAATACTGTTTCTGGATAATGAAAGCTAATGGAAAACTCTCAGGTCTAGTAAATAAGCCAACATGTGAAATTTACACTCACTGTTAAAAAAAGACACTTTTGTTCTATTGACTTAATTGCTGTTGTTTATGTTATAACTAAAGTATGTTTTTTTATCCAATCATCACGTCATTCCAACCTGCTGTCTACAATCAGTACTCAACATGTCTACCCAATCAGCAAAGTGAGTGGAGGCCTATAGGCTATATACGCAGTCAGCTCACCTATGTTTGTTCTTCGACAGTTTTCAGCATCCCTCCACCACCCTGTGTCCGAGTCCTCACACTCGACTGGTTACTTTCCTAACCAGGAATACGGGGGGGAGTTGGCTACTCTGGGTTCGGGCCAAAATCCCGAGCTTGGAGCCCTCTCCTCGGACAACACACCAAATACGCTTACTACTTTACTCTATCTGAATATGTGTAAGTGTGAACTCGTGAAAAACATTTTCTAGAGGTTTATTTATTAGTGGTGGCGAGATGAAGCCCCATGAAGCATTGAAGCTTTTCAGTCAAGTGGTTCACAAAAGGGTTCATTTCTCGAGGCTTCATTTGCTCACAATCCCACCTGGTGCTCAAAGAGTGACAAGCAGATACATTACAGATGACCTGATGATCTGTGATACACTGTATTTTGCTCAAGTTAAGGCTTAGAAATCGGTGAAAAAAAGAAAAAAACCTAATCTATTTAAATGATTATAATGATTGTATAATATACAAATGTGTGTAAATCAATACTTTGGTCATAATAGGCAGGAGGGGCAATATTTATTATTCAAAACTGTGGTTAAAAGTGGTTGGGTTTAAACTATTGGTTTAAATATCTGTCAAAATGTTGTGCCAAGATTCGAACCACTTCCTGAACCAGTCATCTACAATCATTACTTTCTTCTCTTGTAGTCATTTGACATGACTTCAAGATCCCGGGATTTCTCGACACATGCTCCGAAGCCTCGACACAGAACGTAACATCACTATTATTTAGTAGAATCCCACGGGTGTGAGTGACTGCAGGTTTGATTTGTCCTGCATGCAAACCCCACATTATTTCATTCAACTAATTATTAGTGATCTTAGAATTATAAGGTTCTATCTCCGTTTAGGGTAGTTCTGAGAGATTGAGCATCAAAGTTTTTACATCCCAGCTGGCAATGGAGAGATGGAACCTTTTTATATTATTAATAACCACTAACAAAATATTTTTTTTTTACAAAAATAACACCACACAGGCATTAATAAACACCTAATGGATCAGATTATGTCAAAAACTCAATTTCAACCAAAAGTGGAGATAGAACCTTATAATTCTAAGCTCACGTATTGGATAGTCAAACTGTAAATATGAAAATAAATTAAATATTTTTAATTAAAAAATGAAATAAATTTTCCATTCTTTTGAAGTGGTGATATTCATAAGGAGTGAAAATGTGCAATGATCTCTTGGTTGTATGAATGCACATATGCAGTGTATGAATCAGGATGTGGTTTGTTTCTGTATGATGTTCTTTGAGTTGTTGAAGATCGTCTATGAGACTCATGTATGTTTGTCTGATTTTCCTTCCTGCTAGAAGGGTTGGAGTGAAGGCTGTCTCCCTCCACCCTGAAAGTGTGTGTTGCACATCATGATGCAGTGGATTCTGTGAGAAAGCACGGCCTGTCTGCTTCAGTCTGTCTCTGAATCTCTCATCAGGACCATCAAGTGTGAAGAATCCATCATTTCTGGTTTCAGCTATAACATACTTTTCAGTCTTCAAGTAGCGGAGATAGCGTGGGTGCTTGTGTGCGGCCGCCCCAGGGCCCGTGCCAATTAGGGGCCCCTCAAACGCCGCCGATCCTGTGTCACTGGACAGGGACGGGGCCCTCGCCAGGTGACACATTGCACGGGGCCCTGGCAAAGTAATATATTGCAGATATTAGCTGAAAAAAGCTAAGTACTGCATTAGCTAACGTTGAGATAATCCAACTCTTGTTATGAAACGTAACAGTCACTTAGGATGGATCGTTAAGATCGTTAAGCAGACAACAAAATGGTAAGAAAAAAAATCATCTTTGAAAATGTATATTTTAGTTCAAATCGTTATAAATCAGTTGTTTTTCCCAAAGTTTTCATCCCGGTTAAGTTTTCACGTAGCACCTGTAGCTTACCTATGGAGTTGTAAACAAACTTTGTGTTCAGTATATATAATAGTGCCATGTCAATTACAGTATGTAATGTGGCACTGATTGAGCGCACTTTGCCTGTTCAGCACCATCGCTGTCACCCAGGTGTCGCTGTCCGTGGTGCTGAAACATTTTTACTGGCAAACTGTTTTCTTTGTTCGTCAATACAAACTTGTCAAAAAATTTGGCTTTTCTTTGTGTTTTATTTAACATATACCGGTAAGCTTACTTGGCTCAACAAGTGACACATTATTACATATGCATTCATCAGATATTTTACGTTTTTTTTTAAACAGTTTTAATTTTAAAATGACTTGGTAGCAGTCATACCCCATGATGAAGCTCCACCCCCACTGTACTGAGAGTCTAGCTCCGCCCCTGCGTATACTTCATACTTTTTAAGACTTCTTGAAGGTAAAATTTTTTGTCTTAGAAATGGATACTTTTAGGTCACGTTAGTATATTTTAACTTTTTTTTTTTTTTACATTCTCAGACTGGATCTCTGACCATCACAAACACCAGAAACACAGACTCTGTACTCTATAAACTACAGATGAACAGCAGAATTATAAAGAGCTTCAGTATTTCTGTCATTAGTAAGTGTAATTTAGTCATTCACTGCATTTCACCGTATCCCCCAGAGTTAGTGCATTACTCATTAAGAGAATAGGGACAACCCTTTTAGATCACACTCAAAAAAATTACTCAATTCAATTATGGACAGTGGTTACACACAAGCAAATTATTTTTTATTAACATTAATGTAATTTTTTGAATCTATGTAAGCTCCTTGTGTTGTGACAACACAACTGAATGAGAAAGAATCTATGTGAAATAGTAAACGTCCAACCAAGTCAATGGAATTGATTCCCTGTAACTTAAACCGGTTAAGTTTAGTGAACATGCTTTAGTTTATTTTTAACTGCACTGAAAAATAAAAGTGTGTAGGATTTACATGATTTCTCAAATTAATTTATAGACTATTAGCTAATAATAGCACATAATAACATATTAACTGCTAAAATGTATATGTTCTTCAGTCACAAATAATAAACTTATTTGAATCAGTCCACATCCTAACCAAATGCTCCACTCTTCTCCACAAGTAACTCACTGTAATGTAAATGGTTCTAATAATTCCAATGTAATTGAACATTAAAAACAATTACACACTGTCAAGTCTTCCCTTTTCCTCATTTTCTCAAAAACACATAAAAAACACTTAATTTCAACATTTATTCTATCTTATTTCAGCTATATGCAAAGCATGCTGGGAACTAACAAGCACCGCCCAGTTTCAGTTAATGCAACACAAATCATTCATGCAATCCAACACAAACAGATTAAGTAAAGTTAAATTTTACATATTTAAGCAGATTGAACACAATCAAATTAAGTTTGGACAAAATGTATAGCAATTGTGTTGCTTAAGATCATTTTAATGAAGCAATCTGAACAAGCAGCCAAAACATTTTATTTCAGTGCATGCGCCGGGTACGCCAACCCTTTTTCCCGTCATTTGGACGCCCTAAGTGCAATTGCGCCCTGCGCTTTAGACCATAAATATTAAATATGGCAGTGATAGGAGCAAATGTGTTTCTTTTGTTCATTTAAGTTATTTTTTTATTGGTCTTGTTATAATTTATGTTCCATATTTCTCTGTTTCTACAGTATGAGCTTCTGTGATAGATATTGACTGTCTATAAGTTACTCACATTTTTTGATTTAATACATTTCCTTATTATCATTATTAAATAATAATAAAAAAAATCTTATTTTGCAATGTTCTGTCATCTGCAATGTTTTAAATGTTCATCACAAAACATATTTCACTCCAATGAGCTGTTTATGAACATGAGAAAGTCTCCCGTGGGACAGAAAGATGGCAGAAATCCTCTGAATTAAGCTCTTTTATCACATCAGTCTCAATCCTCGTGATGCTGTGAAATCACACATCGGTCAAGTTATCAGAAACAGCCTTCATTTGAAGAGATCGGATCTATTTTAAAACATCTGCTCATTTTAAATTGTTTTAAATAACCTAAAGGAATGATCTGATCATGAAGATCAAAATCTGTTTCCTAAAAAAGACACTAACTTGAGATATTTAGTAAAGTGTTCTTAACACACTGTAAGTAATATTGTATTGATATGGTATTTATGTCTAATATATCTGATCTTCCCATTTAAGTGGATTCTTCACTGTTATGAACAAACACTTTTGTGTGACACACATTTAATTGGTCAAAACTCTTTACTCCTGACTTTTCATCCAAAAACACTGCTCTTTTGTGTCATGTGTTGTTTCTTTTTAATCGGTCTGTCTCTTCATATCTTGTTTTTGTCAGATTCCACTAAACACATGCCAGAGAACTCAGAAATATGCCAGAGAACTCAGACCGGCCTTTGATAAAGAAAAACTCTCCCAATAACAGCCTCAGTATGAAACCAATGTGACATTTTTTTATTATTCAAAATTAATCAGTCATTTTTCTCCACATGTGAGCCTCTGAAATCCTCTGTGTGCAGATACATCTACTCAAAATCTCACATTTCATACCTGTCACCTGTCACTCAGTGCATATGATGAATACTGGATAAACCACTTTACTGTTTCTACAATTATTAGATAAAATATCTGATGAGACATGTCATGTATGGAGTGGACTATATATGACATGATACACTTTAGTTTTAATACTTTCTAAATGTTTCTAGAAACGTGTTTGTACCACACTGACAGTTTTGCTCTTTGATGTGACGCTTTTATTGCAGGTATAATCTCCACATTTATTTCTATTTGCTTATAATATACACTGTGCCTTATTTTTATGCTATACAACACTTAATTTCCCCTTAATTTCATCTCTGTTTTGTGTTATCTGAAGTAAGTCTGCCCATCTTACTCTCTGATTGTGAATGCAAATGATCTGATACGGGTGATGATTTACCATAGTTGTGTGAGCTTATTGATTTTATTTTTTTAATTTGATTGGTATTTTCCTTCTTCTTTTTTCTTTTTTTTTTACGATTTTATTAGAGAATGTTCAGCTCTGTATGTTTTGTACTGCTGCTTTAAGCTTAATGCAAAACATTTGCTTCACTTCACTGAATAAAATAATTTAAAAAAATAACCAAAAATATATTCGTTTGTTGCTATTGTTGGGTTTGTTCAGACTGTAAAAATGAGACGACCAGAGCAGAATCGGCCAAGAACTTCAGTAATATGAAGTAATAGATGTGGACTTCTGACAAACAGATCAATGTCCAATGCCCTGCTAGATTCAACTTTTGCTCTAGAGACAGATTTACTAAACACGACAGATTAACATGAGAGCTCAGTCCCATTAAAGCGCTGATGGAAGTGGAAAGCTCTAGTCGTGTTAAATATGAAAGAATTCTGCTAATTTTCCATAATGTCCAACACATTTTACCAAGAGTTGAGATGCTGTAAATTAAACATGTTAGTAGGTGTGGAGCTCACACTACTATAATGCTGTTTTAGCAGCTGTTTAAAAATAAAAAATAATAAAAAAATCCACCAGATGGCGTCATTTATCAGTGTTAAATCAATATCATAGCACTGTTGATCAGAGTAGAAAGATGTAAATATCAGTACATCAGTAAAATCAATGACTACGTTTACATGCAGCCAATATCCGGGTTATGGTCGGGTTAAGGACACTATTTGGGTTTCTGAAACATTCGGAATAACCCGTTTACATGCGTGAGTAGAGAGAGTTACTCCTGTATACATGGAATTTGTAATCAATTGGCAATATCCCGATGTAAACGGCGACGCACGGTTAGCGTCTGGACGTACGGACAACCTTAAGACGCAATTTGCGTCATTTTCGATTCTTCTTCCTGTATCCAAAGACAACAACAGCAGCAGCACGCGGATAATGAATAGTTCGGGGCAGACAGTGATCGCCTTTGTTTGCGCTTTCCTCCTCGCTCCAAAAGTGTGTGCTGTGCTGCGTCTCGCCATTTTTACATCTACTTCTTGTTTACTTCCGGTATACTGCACGCGGGTTTTTGTATGCGCCGTCTCTACTCAAAAGACCAAGATTCCTTGCAAATAGAACATGCGCAGAACACAAATCAATGTTCCTTTTGATGGGGATATGCCGATACGCGTTTACATGACCAAATATTCGGGTTAGAAAAGGGGTACCCCAGGTATCATATCCGGGTATTTAAAAAACGGGATATGAGCATATTCGGGTTTTTGCCAAGCGGCAACCTCCCCGTCTCTCTCTTGAAACCAACACGGAAGTGAGTTAAACTGCAATTCGTTGACTGGCCGCTTGAGGCTGTTGTCAGAAGTGAGTCAAATCTGTATCTCCTCCATGTTAAAATGACCAACTTTACAGCAGAAAAAAACATGTTTACAGCCTGGTGTCTGTATGTGGCTTTGGTCTAGCTAATTTTGCCCTTCATGACAACTGTGAGGGGGGTGATTTTTTTTATAACTCTTCCGTTTAGTTGATTAATATTTAAAGTGCTGCAAGGGTATGGCCACTTGAGTGACAGGTGGATTGCCGCTGATGTCATTGCTAGCCGTTTGTCTGCTGTTAGCCGTCACTTCACCTCAGCAAAATTTTAGCTGCTGAACTTGCCTTCTCTGCAGTGTTTGTGCTTTTTTTCGGGATTATTTCATACAATTTAAAACACCCATTACTTCACCCACGGCTTAGGATTCCGTCGTTGTCGTCGAGTATCGTTCGAGAGAACAACCAGCGCTGTATTTCAGTTGTTTTCCTCTGTGAACATGCACTAATGGATGTCTGACAATTTCGTTGCTTTTTGGAGTTTTCAGATTTAAAAACGTCAATAAAGGCTCGTTCGTTCTGCTCTCACGGAACAGGATTATAATATGCTTATGTACCGTCAGATGAAATCCTGCAGGCGTCGGCGCTTTCTCCGTCCATGCAATAACGTTAAATGTACATCCTTGAATGAGCGCGGATTTTCTAGCTCATTTACTTGAACTTCATAGGCAATATATCTATGGAAAGGTGGCCAAAATTAGAATTTAAAATGGACTGAATAAGCTCTCTACGAACTTGACGAGCGACGCCGCGCTGATGGACCATAGACTATAAAAAAGAGTGACTGAGTGACATGTATGCACATAAATCACTGTCTCACACACACACTCTCAGAGTAATATTAAGTTACTGCATAATGCATTTTCAACTTAGCCTGGTTAAAACCAGACCCTTCTCAGTTGAAACTGAGTGTAGGGTCTGGAGAAGCTATGTAGACAAATCATTTCCAAAGGGGCGTCACCAACCGACGTAGCTCAGCTTGATTGACAGGTGATCTGACAATCATACTTCGCCATCCGCCATTTTGTCCGACAAAGCAGTCAGGAGAGTAGATTAACAGGATTTGAACTTGAAAAACGGAGTGTACTGACGCCTTTCCGTGGTTAAAACAACATTCCTTCTTATGTTTGTTCATGTTTATTTGAGGCTATAAATTAACTAGAAGGAAGAGATGATCGGTTCACAAGAACAGCTTTAACTGATGCTCTACAGCGATCTGTCACGGCACATTAAAGAGCAACAAAACGGTATTTATTGTTTAAATTTCTTTTAAAAAATTACCAAATTTGAAAGCTGAGACTTTGTTTAATATGTTTAATATCACACGTAACCGAAAAGTAGCCTGCTCTGTCCTGTCTGCCAGCGTGTTGTCAGTCTCCTCTCTGCTCCGCAATGTATTTTTCACTGCGTGAGAACTCCTTCAGCGTCGCTGCGCTGTCGTCATCATGTAAATCCCTCCCCAAACGTTTCTGATTGGTGCCGCGATTTCGGCGGCACAGAAATGAGTTTGAATGGGCTCTTCTCCAGACTATCCTGGAGAGAGAATTAAAATTCGCCGGAAGTAGTCTGGGTTTTCCCAGGCTATTTTCAATTAGCAGAATAGTACAGAATCAGGATACACAGTCTCACTTGTAGCCATGTCTTTTAACTATTATAATATTTCGAAGGGCAAAAATAGGAACTTTTAATTGAGCTCCTCAGCTCCACTCACGCCCCGCCTCTTTGCCCATTTTCTGTTATCCGGGAGTGACGCAAGGCCAAGATGGCGACGGCCGGCTCCGCCCACTTTAGGCTTCAAAAATGCTCTTCAGAAACCTACGGGTGACGTCACGGACACTACGTCCATATTTTTTTACAGTCTATGGTTTTTGCCGGTGTTTACATGGCCGTGCGCGACCGGGTTATTGCTAATATCCCGGTTTTGAACGGGTTATTGGCTGCATGTAAACGTAGTCACTGTCAGTTTGTCTCTAGTATTAACCCCATGTTTATAGTATTTTGTGTAGGCCTAACTGTTTCATCAATCCTGTTCCTTTCTCTTTTTTACCTTCTGTGAATCATAGTGTCGCCGTACATTCAACTATCAACATTGATGCACTAAACTTTCACCTTTAACATGTTATTCAACATTTGAGCTTTACTAGCGGTTAAACTCAATCCCGAACACAGTGTTTAATCAACTGTAATTTAAAAGCTTTTTATTTCAAATAGGTCTATTATATTGGCTGGTGGAGCTAATCTTGGAAAGGTGAATTTCAGGTTAATAACACTAGATAGCACTCTAGTGCAGTATAAGCTATGCAATTAATTCATGTTTGTCTCTTCACTTTATTCGTACATTTCTTTACTTCACGAGTTCACATCTACATATAATTATTACGGTAAAGGTTATGCGTATTTGGCGTGCTGTCTGGGTGGAGGGCTCCGAGCTCGGAATTTCTGCCCGAACCCAGAGTACTCCCCCCGTTGGTAAGAGTAGATGGAACTAAAAGTGAGGAGATGGGGTGGAGGTGGGATGTTGAATAAACTGTCAAGGAACAGAAGTGGGTTCTGCTGTTATTTATATTGTCCTGAGTTGATTACTGATTGATCTCCACTTGTGCTAATTGGGTTAATTATCTGCACCTGCTCCTCCCGAACCTTGTTAATAAAACATCATATATTATAAGCTTTTCCAACTCAATATTTATGTCAAGCCATTTCAAACAAGGGCTGTTTGTCCGTAGTGCAATTTACAATGGGAAATGCAAACACCGTTATTATAGTGATTTTTAGCTCTGTAAAAGTATGGTAATGTTTTATCAGACAGAAAGTTTCTGAACCGTCTAACATAGAAGAGGTCATATCAAAACTATGAATATACCATGGTACATTATTTTTTTTATGCTAATTTACTTTTAAAATGTGGTGTAGCCTACTTTAATATGACGAAATCGTCATTCTTCCCTGTGTAAATAGCACAGGCGTTGTTTATTCTGTGAGAATATGATTCTTCCCCAGTTATGTTATAGTTTAATTTCTGAGGGTGTTTACATCTGCTGTGTTTGGGTTCCAGCTTTGATATTTACAACATTTGAAATGATATTGCAAAGCAAGTGTGATGAGCTCTGTACTAATACAATTGTATGTCTAGCTAAATTTTTCATTCACAAATGTAGAATTGTGAAATCATCTCCCAAATTTGTTTTAAAAAAAAAAGAATTTAAACTGTAGGCTATATAAAATCCTTAAAAACTCTGAAAGGTCCTAAAGCACAAAAAATATATGATCCTAAAACACTTCCCTACTGAGGTAAATAGCTGAAAAATGATGAATTCTTCCCTTATATTATGTTATAATTTCTTACCGTTTATCTATTTGAATTTGTTTATTTGAATGTTTGTTTTTCCTTTTATAAATCATCCTTATTTTTGTTACTAAAGACTACATATTTCCTGTTTGTTTGGCTATAACATTACTAGCCTAACATGATAATTCATACATCACAATAACACTGCACAATTAAAGACAGACAAACAGATCCAAGTAAAACCACGTTTTATTGAGTCTGCAGTTATATACAAACAATAAGGAAAGCTTCAATACTTAAGGTTGTTGCAGTAGCGGACCAGTCCAGCTCACCAATCTGGCTTTCTGCCTCTGGTATGCGCACACGTTTCTAAATAAAAGGTGTTGTCTGTTATACCGTTCAGAGATGAGCCGTACGTGTTTCACACACACCATATTCCGAAAACGTTTACTGAGAGGTTTTAATGTAGTGTCATTTTCGATCAATTTCATTTTTTAAAAGCGAATGATTATGTGTTCATCACATCTCGCTGCGTGCCGCCATGTTTGCGAGACGTCACTTGTACTCGCATCTCTGAAACGAAAGTTATGGACTTCCGCATGATTTGTAAATATGATTTAAGTGACATTATATTGCACGTTTCTTAGCAGAAGTTGGAAAGTATCACTTTGTGATTTGGGCAAATTAACATTAAATCTAAAAAATAATATTGCACAGATGTAATTTGCAAGTACAAGTGATCACATTTACTAACATGGAAAATTCCCACAGACTTGGAACGAATGAGGGATTGCAAAACTGGAAAAAGGTGCAGATCTTCATCAGTCCCTCAGAAGTCTGGAGTTTGACGCCATCAGGATTCCTCAAGGTGAGATTTTGTTTGGTAAACGCCTTTTTGAGACATTTGGGATTGAACTTCATTTTTCCGAGACTGTTCTACTGCTTTACAAATGTTTTTGTTTTAAATTGCTGCTTGAATTACGTTTGAATATGATTTCAATTATGCATTTTCTTGTATCTTTTGGCGTTGTGAAGTGCAGAATTTGCATAAATCGTTTAAAACGATTCTGACGTAAATGCATTGAGAGCAATTCATGCAGATGTATGGACCGTTATGTAGTGGATATCAATAAATAAGTCGTCATTTAAAAAACAAGTAAACCCTATTTAGTCCTATATAAATTTAATAGGCTCGCCAATCACGTGTCTGGTATTTTCTGTCGGCTGTTTAGAATTAGAACCAATCCGATTCGTGAATTAATTGTTCTTTTGAGTCGGTTCTTTTCAATGAATTGGTCAAACGGGTTAGAAGAATGGTTTGAATCGAATCGCGATTCAGTTTGAATGATTAATTAAAGGGATAGTTCACCCTAAAATGAAAATGCTGTCATCATTTACTCACCCTAGTGTTGTTTCAAACCTGTATGAATTTATTTATTCTGTTGAACACAAAAGATGATGTTTTGAAGAATGTCGGTAACCAAACTGTTTCTTGTGCCCATTGACTTCCATACATATGCTGTGTTTGAAATCGCCCTCTATACTCTACTCTATAGTCTATAGTCCACTTGCAATAGTGAATGAAAACGAGTGAGTGAATTTAGAGCCCTATTTGAACAATCTAAGCGCACACTGCAAGTGTCCGAATCCACTTTTGCTAGTTTAACGACAGGACAAATGGTCTTTGCACCCGGTGCATGGTCTAAAAGGGTTGTCCCTATGAGTAATGGGTGTGTTTTGGGCATAACGTGCAATAAACCAATCAGAGTCTCATCTCCCATTCCCTTTAAAAGGGCAGATTCACTATTTACATTGCTTCTCTAGCGAGGAAACGGATTTGCTCATGCGCGAGGTTAAAACGCACAAGCAGACCATCTATGGGACAAAGTCTACGTGTGTTGTGGACCCCCATATAAAAAAAAAAGACTTTAGACCAGTTTTCAGTTGGTCTATTTCAGTTGCCTCAAAATAGCAACGTGCCAACAACACACCTGGTTTTCAGACCAGCACACCCATGGGCACACAAATGGGCACAAATGAATTTGCTATTTAAACAACGTGGCGCAGGACGGGAAAATGACAACTGGCTCCGGCTGTATTAGGGCCCTTAGTGCGACTGAAGGGATGCTGCTTTTGCATAGTTTGTGCTTGCCGTTTAATAGCCATCATTTGAAATGTAGCAAACTGGCAGCTCCAGTAGTAATGAAAAGATTTATCTTGAACTGTCATCGAAACTATTTATAAACCGTAATTAAACAATTTAATAATCAATTAAAAAGGAATTTATACTGGCATTAATATTACGCTTTAGCCACAGCGGTTTGAAAATGGACGATGGATGATTCAGCTGCGGGCGCCATCTTCTGGTCAGATGCGGGAATTCATTCTACACACAACTCTCACAGTGCATTATGGGTATTCTCTCGAAGTTGAGCGTACGGGTGTTTCTCAATCGTAAGGCTGCATCCTACAACGGCTGCTTATCTCGGCTGTCCGTCTCAATTTGAAGGATCCTTGGAAGGAAGCATTTGTTTCTCGTCCTTCATTCGGCCTGTTTTGAAGGATGCATCTGATGTATCCTTCGCAGCCTTCAATCACCCACAATCCAATGCACATTCCAATTTACGAAAAATAAACTGATAGAAAACAAGTTGGAGTTTATTATGAAATGTAAGACAAGAATAATGTTTTCGGACATTAAACTTAGATGTTATCTTTTTTTTTTTTGCTGTAAATTAATCACTAACACTAAACTGACAATAATATAAGCCACTGGGAGACCGTGGACGGCTGTACATTCAATGTATTGCATTAATAAAAAGCCAGTTCATATAAAGATTTGTAACACAAAAGTATTTTTCCTAAATTCGTGCCGTGACCGTGTGGGCGGGAACATGTGTGATGAAGCCATGCGCTCTCTTTCTAGCGTTTTAATGCTGAGGAGGACACTATTCTACAAGCCTCAGAAGGACTGAACTAGGAGGGACACACCCTACATCAGTTGTACACTCGTTATTGCGGTGCATTGTGGGATTGAATGAGTGCACTCAATGGGTGTTTCATAAACAGAGGCTGTGTCCTTCCTAGTTCAGTCCTTCTGAGGCTTTTAGACTAGTGTCCTCCTCAGCATTAAACGCTAGAAAGAGACGGTCTAGTAAGAGCGCTTGGCTACGTCATACATGTTCCCGGCCACACGGTCACGACACGAAAATACTCTTAAAACTTAATTTAGGAAAAAATACTTATTACAAATCTTTATATGACCTGGCTTTTAATTAATGCAATACATTGAATGTACAGCCGTCCACGGTCTCCCAGTGGCTTATTTTATTGTCAGTTTAGTGTTAGTGATTCATTTACAGCAAAACAAAAGATAACATCTATGCTTTCATGTCCGAAAACATTATTCTTGTCTTACATTTCATAATAAACTCAGACAAGTGCCCTATTTAAGGGTATAGGGGGCGATTTCAGACACAGCCATAGAATTTTTTTTCCCCATACTATGAGGCCTATGGGGGCCATCAACTGTTTGGTTACCCATATTGTTCAAAATATATCTTCTTTTGTGTTCAGTAGAAGAAATTAATTCACACAGGTTTGGAACAACACAAGGATGAGTGTGATGACAGAATTTCCATTTATTGGGTAAACATCCCTTTAATGTCTGACTCCATGAATCTTTTAGAGCAGCTTTTCACTTGTAACGTGAAAGTGAATCTTTCCGGACAGTCTTTTGAAACCAAACCAATGTCTTTTCTGTCAGTGATGAAGAAGGTTTTATTGAGCTGAACTTATTTGTGAATGACTCTTTACTTGTAGATTGGCCATTTTTAGACCTGAACATTAAAATTTTTATTTTTGGTAAGATTTATTTACTATAACTACGGACTATAATTGATATGCTGCTCCACTATGAGATATATTTATGTTGCCCCATCTGTTAACAGTAGAGCTATTCTTGTAGAGGTAAACTCTAGTTTTGCACACTAGAGAGTGCTCGTCTATGACTCTCTAATAACAGGGGCTCAGAGTTTAGCTGGTTAGCATAGCCTTGTTAGGCCCTGCTGTTAGATACTGTAATTATACCATTTTATAGGCAAACATCATCTTTACTTTGATGGTTATTAAATGGTAGTAAAGTATTTTTGGATGCTTTTAATAGAGTTAAATAAATGTGTGACATTAACAGATCAACATAAGATGTGTGAACCTAGGTGTGATAAGATTAGTGGAAACTTCTCAAATAACTGAGTGTTGCTTGAGGTGCAAATAACTGAAGCTAACACTTCTCTGTAGGATCACAGCAGGAGTATATGGGGTCATGGATATATAGAGAGATGCAAATGCTGCTGAATATATACACATAGTAAATTATATTAATATTTCACATTCACACAGTCAGATCTCACAGAGAATATATTTAGAATAAACATTTTCCATTCTGTACTTTATTTTGCAGTAAATGTTATGTTTTGCATAAAGAGGAAGTAAAATTGTGGAAGTTCTTCAACCCCACAAGATTCACAAGATTCACACCTCAAGACATGCAAACACTGATACACATTAACCGCAAAGGTCCAGTACAGACACTTTCTCTTGCTCATTCTCTCAACAGATAAAACCACATTTCTTTTCAGATCTAAAACTGAGGCCTTCAGTTTGAGTCTGTTGAATGCAATACTGTAAAAATACACCAAAAACATCTGTTTGTTGCTAATATTTAAACTCAAATTTAATGTATACTGTTATTCTGCAGTTTCATGTATATCAATCATTAACTTTTTATCTGAATGCATTGAGAATGTGCTGTTAGGACATATAAAATGGCTGTTTAAAGTCAGCTGGGATTTCTTGACCACACACAGAGTAAAACTGAAAAATACCCTGTTCAAAATAAATACAAATATCTGAGCCGTTCCCATGCGAGATTTAACATCAATCCCAGTAGGGCATCTTGTAAATTGTAGGTTTTTACCATGTTATCTATGTAACTTTGCACTCTCCCCCAAATTTTATGTTAAATTCAGTTAATGTATGATAAATGTCTGGTAAATGTGGATGAGTTTTGGGATTGTTGAGAATCCACACAAGGGTTTTAAGAGCTCAGAGGAAACTATAGACTCACAACCCTAAAGTAAATGTTCAAAGCTAGAAACTGTTGAATAAAATCCAGTTAATGTCCCATGATTATCTCTATGTGATTCTTTGTGTAATAGTACCTTTACTATTACTGAAACACACATTACCATGCAGGATCACAATAATCAGAAAAGATAAAAAATAAAAAATACACAACACAAACAAAACCTTTTTAGAATAAGTAACATTGATGTTCAGAGTTTACATGCACTTTGGTTTACTGCAGCATTATGAAACGTAGTGTAAGTGTCATGCAAAGGAAGCAAAGGAAGAGAAAGAGAGGCTTTTTCATAGATTGTGCCTTTGTTTGCAGACTTTCTCTCAGATCTATTGGTCAACGTTGATAAAGCATTAGGCACTCAGTCAAATTTCCAATGAGGAGAAGGATAAAGTTAAAAAGCCTTTATTTAGTATGGCTTAAATCATTTTAAAAATACACAAGCCGACATGTTTCGACCAACAAGTGGTCTTCTTCAGGGCAAAGTCACACAGAGAATGAGAATAACACCACATTATAAGTTACAGTAAGTACCACCCATAATCAGAGAAAATTCAATTAACCTAATAAGGCCTAATACAATCAATCAACCCAATAAGGCAATCAGGTCAACAGAATAGGGGAAACCAACATCATAATCAACAAAGCAGGGGAAAATAACACAAAACCAATAAAAAAATAAAATTAAAATAAAATATCTCCAAAGAAATCTCCCTCAACGTAGGTTATCTGGAGAGGAAAATAAGACAAGTATCATGTATTGAACATAAACAAAAAATAATAATAAGTACAAGGCAAAACCAACATAGGGGCATAGAAAACATATCATAAAAACGAGGACATAGAGTTTAAGTGCTTTTTATGATATGTTTTCTATGCCCCTATGTTGGTTTTGCCTTGTACTTATTATTATTTTTTGTTTATGTTCAATATTTTATTGATAATCGATATTTTATTTTAATTTTATTTTTTTATTGGTTTTGTGTTATTTTCCCCTGCTTTGTTGATTATGATGTTGGTTTCCCCTATTCTGTTGACCTGATTGCCTTATTGGGTTGATTGATTGTATTAGGCCTTATTAGGTTAATTGAATTTTCTCTGATTATGGGTGGTGCTTACTGTAACTTATAATGTGGTGTTATTCTCATTCTCTGTGTGACTTTGCCCTGAAGAAGACCACTTGTTGGTCGAAACATGTCGGCTTGTGTATTTTTAAAATGATTTAAGCCATACTAAATAAAGGCTTTTTAACTTTATCCTTCTCCTCATTGGAAATTTGACTGAGTGCCTGGGACTTGTTTTTTGTTTCTTTGGATGTTTTTCCCTACCCCAAGAGCACCTATCACGGACGTTATAACTTTACCTGAGCGCCTGATTGAACCTCTTACAGTTGATAAAGCATTAATTGTTGGAGATTTTAACATACACGTAGATAATTCAAATGATGCGTTAGGGGCTGCGTTTACAGATTTATTAAACTCCTTTGGGGTCAAGCAAAATGTCACCGGACCAACTCATCGTCTTAATCATACACTCGATTTAATTATATCATATGGAACCGATCCAACCGATATAGATATCATTCCACAAAGGGATGATGTCACTGACCATTACATGGTAACTTGCATATTACGTACTGCTGTAATATGTCATGCTGCACCGCGTTATCGACCAGGCAGAACAATTATTCCATCCACCATAGATAATTTCTCAAATTCCTTATCTGATCTGTCTCAGCTGCTGCCTGAACCCAAACAAACAGATGAACTAGAGGAACTAACTTGCACTATGAGCACCATTCTCTCTAGAATATTGGATATTGTTGCACCCATTAGATTAAAAAAGGTCAGAGAGAAAAGTAAAGCACCATGGTACAACAATACTACACATGTTCTAAAGAGAGAAACCTGTAATTTAGAGTGTAAATGGAAACAAACTAATTTAGAGGTCTTTAGAATCGCGTGGAAAGACAGTATGTCACGTTATAAAAAGGCCCTAAAAGCGGCCAGGGCTGAGCACCTCCGCAAACTAATAGAAAACAACCAAAATAATCCAAGGTTTTTATTTAACACCGTGGCTAGACTAACAAATAAACAGACGTCACCTGAACAAAATATCCCGTTACAGTTTAGTAGTAATGATTTCATGAACTTCTTCACTGAGAAAATAGAAAGCATCAGAACCACAATTGTAAACGCTCAATCTTCATTCGCGCCTTATAATTCAGCTTCAATTATCACCCCGCAAGAACAATTACAGTGCTTTACAACTATAGAACAAAAAGAGTTAAATAAACTTATCACTTCATCTAAAACAACAACATGTTTATTAGATCCTATACCAACTAAACTACTGAAAGAAGTGTTACCTATAGTGGAAGAGCCTCTCCTCAATATTATTAAATTATCCTTATCTTTAGGTCATGTTCCAAGAACATTTAAACTGGCAGCTATAACTTGACTTGACTTGACTTGACTATAAAACCACTCATTAAGAAACCACAATTTGACCCACATAATCTAACAAATTATAGACCCATTTCAAATCTTCCATTTATGTCTAAAATATAAAAAAAAAGTTGTGTCCGCTCAACTGGGCTCTTTCTTGCAAGAAAATGACATCTATGAAAAGTTTCAGTCTGGATTCAGGCCACACCATAGCACTGAAACTGCGCTCGTTAAAATCACAAATGATTTACTTTTAGCTTCTGACCAAGGCTGTATCTCAATACTATTTTTACTTGATCTTAGTGCTGTGTTCGATACTATAGATCACACAATACTCTTAGATCGACTACAAAATTATGCTGGTGTTCAAGGACAAGCATTAAGCTGGTTCAGATCATACTTATCTGACCGCTACCATTTTGTCTATTTAAATGGAGAAAAATCGATCATAACTTCAGTAAACTATGGAGTGCCGCAGAGATTGTTGTAGCAAATTCTAAGTCCTCAAATCGGGTCTCAAAGAAATCTCTCAAGAGTCGAAGTTCCAGGTTTCAGAAGAAATAACTTTATTGACAAGCAACAAAGTGAGATGCAGCTGTTCATCTGATCTGCAATGGTCAGAACCTCAGGTCTTATACCTTTTCTTATCACTAGGTAGCCAATCAGCTATCAAGATCTCGCTACCGTTAGCATCATCTTTTCCAGAGACATTATTCTATTGGTGGAAAAATCTTTGATCATACCATTTTAAAGAATATCTTTGGTCACATGATTCAATGCACCTGCAGTGTTGTAATACCATCCATCATTTTTAATTAACGTTTTTAGTACCATCTTATCAGCTACCTATACACATCTTCTCTCTGAGCTTGTTAGGTACTCTTTCATCCTCACAGACCACTTGACCTAATTCAGCCTGATGTATCCTGATTTAACCTGGGTTCTGACTGAGACACAGAAATACAGACTTTTACATGAGGCAAAGGAAAATCTCCAACAGGATCTGTGTTAGGCCCTCTATTATTCTCAATATATATGATGCCACTTGGAAATATTATAAGGAAACATGGAATTAGTTTCCATTGTTATGCTGATGACACTCAAATATATATTTCATCACGGCCAGATGAAAGCACTAAATTATCCAAATTGACAGAGTGTGTTAAAGATATAAAAGATTGGATGACGAGTAATTTTCTTTTATTAAATCCAGACAAGACAGAGGTTCTACTTATCGGTTCAAAAAACCGCCCACAAAACCTTTCACAATACAACTTTAACATAGTAGGATGTCCTGTTACTTTATCCTCTATAGTAAAAGACCTGGGTGTTATACTAGACTGCAACCTATCTTTTGAAAATCATATTTCATATGTTACAAAAACAGCCTTTTTCCACCTTAGAAACATTGCTAAGCTACGTAATATGCTATCAGTTTCTGATGCAGAAAAGTTAGTTCATGCATTCATGACCTCAAGACTAGATTACTGTAATGCTTTATTAGCTGGTTGTCCTGCATCCTCAATAAACAAGCTACAGTTAGTCCAAAATGCAGCCGCTAGACTTCTTACTAGATCAAGAAAATATGATCATATAACACCGATTTTATCATCACTACATTGGTTACCTATAAAGTTCCGTATTAATTACAAGGTATTGCTACTGACTTATAAAGCCCTAAACGGCTTAGCTCCAGTCTATTTAACGGATCTTCTATCGCCCTATAATCCATCGCGCTCTTTAAGATCTCTAAATTCGAGGCTTTTGGTCATACCTAGGATATCCAGATCCACCAAAGGAGGGAGAGCATTTTCACGTTTAGCTCCAAAACTCTGGAATAGCCTTCCTGATACTGTTCGATGCTCAGACTCGCTCTCCCAGTTTAAAACTAGATTAAAGATGTATCTCTTCAGCCAGGCAGTCATATAATATTTTTAATCTTACAGTTAAATCTGGCCTCTAGTTCATAAACGCCAGAGGAGATCTGGTCCCCGACTGAGCCTGGGTTCTCCCAAGGTTTTCTTTCTCCATTAGGTCACCTGATGGAGCTTTAGGTCACCATTAGGTCACTTGATGGAGTTTTTCGGTTCCTTGCCACTGTTGCCTTTGGCTTGCTCAGTTGGGGATATTTAATTTAATTTAATCAATCAATAATACTATTAATCAGCCTTACCAAATGTGGATGTTTTTTTCCACTAGAAACAAACCTTGTTGTGCTATTTTGATTTAATACTGTGAAGCTGCTTTGATACAATCTGTATTGTAAAAAGCGCTATACAAATATACTTGACTTGACTTTGTTTATGGTAATGGATTAATTAGGACTGGTGGATTTAGGCATTGACAGCACAGGCACATGCTAGTACAAATTATTGTCAATTACTTGTATTATTGGTCACGTTTTTGTGTGTGGGCCCTATTTAGGTGATTACCTGTTTCTGCTTAAAGTTCACTTTGCTCTACATTTGCATTGTACCTGATGAAGACCTGAGGGTCGAAACGTTGTGCTTTAAATACATTTATCTGGAGTAGCTTGCAGTGTGCGGACTTCAATTTTCTTTTTTTTTGTTTGTTACTTTGTTGTCCTGCACCTGAGCCCAATCTGGGGGTTTGGGTTGTGCACACCAGTTTTGTAATTTTGATAAAATAAAACGGCATAGTCTTCACTATAAGAATAAAACTTTTTTAAATTCCTATTAAAGCTACTAAAATCAGTCAAGAGCAGTAAGTGATTTTCTCTGTCTTTTGTTGTTTGATTAACATTAATGACATGGGCGGCAGCAGGTTTATTAGGCTCCTGTCACTAAGACCGAATACATGGATCCAATATATTGAAATACATAAAATTTTCTCCCAACAGTTTACGTTTAATGATGCGTTTAAAGGAACACGCTGACTAGCTTAGCTTAGCACAAAGACTGGAGGTAAACGGCTCCAGCTAGCAAACTGCTCCCAATAAGTGACAAAATAATGCCAAAATAATTTACATGTGATGTGTATAGTCACAGCGTGTACAAATAACAAGGTCACATGAGACACAGCCATCTTCTAACTGTACACACACTGGGAACTATATTCTCATAGAATTCACTATATAGAAGGCGAAGCACTGCTGGCTGGAGTGATTAGCGCAACCCTCTGAGGAACTCTCTGCTTCTCACCACAGGGCTTCTCAGGCGCTGCGAGTAAATCACTCCGCAGAAGTAGCAGTGCTTCGCCTTCTATATAGTGAATCTTAAATAATAATTTATATTTACAATCATAAATCCTGTTGCGTGGGGGGAACCCCGAGGACAAACCCAGCAAACACAGACCATTCCCCTAACATAAGTATTTTGCTCCCGTTTGGGTTTTTTTGTGAACCAAATAATAACATTCTAGGAGCGCTCTTTTTGGGTTTTGTAACAGGGTTCAGAGAAGGAGGTGGGAACCGGCGAATGTTCAAACACTTTAATATCCAATTAAACCTACAACAAAATGAAAGTAAAAGGGGCATCCCCTCTCGGAAGACTGCTGCACACACTTAAAAAAAAAAAACGCAATGTAATGTCCTCTCTGGTCCTGCTCCTCTCTCTTCCTTCATTGTTATCACTACTCCTTTTATGCTCCAGAAACTCCTCCTCCTCACAACGTTCTCATGTCCCTTAGCCTCGTCCTGCTTGCCACAGTTTTTTTTTTTTTTTTGTTGCAACCATAAAATAACGTCCCAGAATGTTGCAGGGTAGTTATTTTTTAATAAACCTAAAAATGACTCATACTGAATGTTCCCTAATGGTTATCATTTGAATGTGAACTAAAAACGTTGAAGTTATATATAACTTCAATTATATAACTCTCTTATATAACTAAGTGTATAATTGAGTATATATAACTTGAGTTATATGTTGAGTTAATTATTTAATATTTGTATGTATTATTATTATTAGTGGCAATGGTGTATAAGTGTATTGTTATTTATTATAATATTTATTTTAATAATTATTATTATTTACATTTATCAGAGAGGGGCACAATACATTTTGAGACAAAGGGGGCAGGGTCTTGAATTTCCAGGTATGTCCCTCTTTGGCTAATGTATTTTCAATACATTATGGCTGCCGCCATTCGAGCGACTCGCTCATATGTATTCTAAATGGCAGATTTTGCGCTTACGAGAATACTTGATTAGTTGGTAGAAGTAATTACACATTAATGAGCACATATCATTTTGAAAGAACAAAGTGTTTTTTGCTAAGAATCAACTTGAAAAACTGTTTGCTACAAACCAGCATGTTTATAATTACTAAGACAAACCATTAAAATAATATGGTAGGATATGTAATATGGTAAGGAGGCATATGACACTGGAAGCCAGACACATTAAAAGTACAAATGGCCGTGTCTGCTCTTATCTGAAAAATAAGGTGATAATAAAGGGACATTGTGTGGGATGTTGTTCTTACAAATAATAATAATAATAATAAAGATCACGGGAAACTGCAACAGTTATTATAGTGAAATTTAATAGATTAAGACATGAGTGACATTGTTTATAATTTTCTTTTACACTCTTTGAATATCTCAAATTATAATTTTATAATAGGAACAATAGCTGCACTATTTTGTGGAGAAATATAATTACCATGTTCAATCGCTCCATGCCATGACAATGAACATTATTAATATCCTTTATAAAAACAGTATAGGCTTTGACGCTTGTCAAAACAAATAGCTACCACATTTATTCTGGGTGGGAATGTGATTAATCCCTCTAGTGTTGTTCAAGTGTTGTTATAGTTATTTGTTTGAGTGTTTAATTATCCGCTTTCTTTGAGTATTAGCACATGTTGAAGTAAAAAGAAACGGAAACTATCTCAGCGTTGAACTGGCAGGATTGTAGAAATGCAGTTAAGGAGGTTGTTTACAACACAGAAGCATTAGATGGGAACACATATAGGTTTGATGAAGGATATTATTTACAATTAGGAACATGGCAGCTATGAAATTATTCATTGTCAACACAAAGAACTTCGAATAATTTTCTTTATTTGATTAAAAATTAATGTTCTTGTACATCTCCCTGGATGAAGCCGTGTTCACGTGACGTCACCTTGACGGCATCAAAGTTAATATCGTCTTCCGCATGAGCTGTAAATCTGACTTCATGTCAGAAAATATGTTAGTAAACGGTTTCAGTCCTGTACTGTGCTCCGTTCAAGAATGATTCCTAAAATAATGTGTGTTGTTGAGGAGTCGTGTTGTAATTTTAAGTGAGCAGATTTTCACCTGAGTGAAGATGATGATGAATCAGGTGAAAAGTCCCTCAGATGCACATTGAAGGAGGAAACTGAGACATCAAACCAGAAGATCACAGAGACTGAGAAAAGCACAGAGAAGTGGGCACTTTGACTAGTAAACAACCCTATAGCCTACTAAACAGGTAGCCTACTCGAATCCTCCTGGACACTGCGCTAACTACATATTTGCTAATTAGGGATATTAATTAATCTAAAAAAAAAGATTAAAAACAAGTAGTTTGTATTATTTGTAGGATCAACACTTCTTCACCCACACCTGTGTTTTGTTCCCTGACTCGTCATCATCCTACAGAACTGGAGCAGGAGTGGATATCTTGAGCTGTCCTCATCACTGCATCTGGACTTTACTATCAAGGAAACTTAAGGTGAGATTTTCTATCTAATTATGATCTTGATCTCATTCTATGAATTTCTACCTTTATGTTTTATGGACAGGACCACTGTTATGCTACTGAAAAAAAAAAAAAAAAAAAATTCAAGATTGTTTGCAGCGTTTAGTTAGTTTCTCGTCCATGATGAAAACAAAATAAATGTTATAAAAATTAAAAAAAACTATCAAACATAAATCATAAATTGTAAGTCATCCATTGCATTTATTCTTAAAATTACCCAGACACTGGCAGAAAAATGATATGACCTTTGTAAGAATATAACCCTGAGAGTGTCACACTGCTTAACTGCAGGATTACTGCATGAGTATGTTTGCTCACTGAAATCACCCACATTTCCAAGATAATAAATTGGCGAAATAATTGTGCAAGTGTAAAATTAACTGATGACCAATTTACAAATAAAATTAAGTATGTTATTAAAACTAGTTTAATCTAATAATAGGCCTAAACCAAAACCAATTTGCTGCCTTTGATGCAGATCGCTGAATTAAAATGATTTTCATTGTTTTAAAATTTTGCAATACCATTGTAAGGCCCGATATATTGGTCCAATGGTGGTTCGCCAATACACGGGGAAGGTTATCACGTGTTCTGTCCTCACTCATGCAAAGTATTGATTGGTTAAATTTGCAATACATTAATCATATATATTTACACGTTATTTCATCTGACTCCATAAATGAAAGGTTTTAATAATATCTGTGCCTCACTAAAAGTGAGCGAATGTTTGACTATTCCTTTTAACTCTTAAATGAACAATGTCAAAATCAGTTAGAATAATCACATTACAATTTAATATTTCAGATAGCAGAGATCAATTCCACAATCAATTCAAATATCTAGAACATGGTTATACATTGATTACACCAAATCATCTTACCCAGCTTGTACCTGAGAGAGAGAGAGAGAGAGAGAGAGAGAGAGAGAGAGAGAGAGAGAGAGAGAGAAAGGGAGAGAGAGATAGAGAGAGAGAGAGAGAGAGAGAGAGAGAGAGAGAGAGAGAGAGAGAGAGAGAGAGAGAAAGGGAGAGACCACCTATTCCAGGGATCGGCAAGTAACTTTGGCCGCGGGCCAATTTTTTTTTTAGCCAGTAGATGGCGGGCCAGCTACATGGAGTAGCCCTATGGATACAAATTAAATACTCTTAATTAATACACTTAACGTCTACATTGCATATATCAATGAAATCATTTTAAACAGATCAAGTAGCCCACTATTGTGTTAACATATTACAGCCATTTTAATAAAGGTGTGAATAGCAATCATGCCTCATTTGCTTACAGTCCGACTTTTGAACTTTATTCCTTATTTATTATTATTATTATTTATTCGGGACACACACATACACACCTATGATTTAAGGAGGGCTGCGTGGGACTGTTTTTTTTTCCTTCTCGTCCTGCTCCCACAAGGTTCTATTCAGCAACGCTTAAAATACACTCTGTGTTCACCCGCTTTATTTCCCGACCTGACGGGTTAGCAAAATTTAGATCTCGTTTCCAGAATCTCACATTCAAATGTCTCTAACGGAAAGAGAGAGATTAAGTAGCCTATAACAGTTATAAATGCTATACAAAAATTGAGTTCGTGTCAATATAAAATATTATTTTAACATTGTAGGCTTAGGCTAGGCTACTGTCAGCAGAGAAAAAAATGTCACAGAAAAAATTAATGAAATATAAATAACATAAATTAAATATAGGACAAAGCCTATCACTCAAATTTCTAAGCCAAATAAACGAAAACCATATTGCCCTACTGACAAATGAAGTAGGCTATTTTCTGCCAAACTATTTCAAACATCCTTGCAAAAAAAGAATGTTGTTGACTGACAATGGTTTCAGTACCAAACAGCTCCTCAGAGCTAGGTGTAGGCTACAGGTCGTCAGAATGAAGTGCGGATGTGAAATTGCCGCGCGGGTACGGCTTTTCTCAAGTAGTGGAAGAGTTTTGTGCAGCATTTAGTGCAAATATTTTTTATCAGGTAATACATATTATTTATCAGTGTGTTATACCCGCCTATTGCCGACCCCTGACCTATTCAATTCATGTCCAGCAAAGAAGAGAGGCCAGAGAGAGCGAAAACACCTTCCTTTATCCTCTTTGACCAGGTGATATGGGGGATGGGGGAGACCACCCTCAAATGGCTTCTGTTCAACAAAAGGGGGGCTGCCTTATCTCTGAACCAGTTTTCTCTAAACTTCTCTAAACCTTATTTCCTTTTATTTGATCTATCTGGATATGAGATATCTGTACCACTCACTTTGAGACATTTCAAATGACACCAAAAACATAACAGTCAATGATAAACATTCACATTAAACCATGTTCTTGTGTGAGTTCTTAGTTGTTTCTGAGAGGAAGTGAGGTTGTATGGGGGAGGTCGAATGGTAATTAGCCAGCAGGGACCTTTTGTCTCATAGACCAGGCCTCAACCAGTATTTTCAGTCTTACACCATATAGATCTGTGGGCGTTGCTGGACCCTTTTTGAAATACACTGTGCCCCAGTAAAATATTGCTGATAAATCATTTTCTGATATTGTAGATTACTTTCGACCCGAGAATATTCCTTTGTGTTTTCTATCAGCTGTTTAGAATCAGAACTAGCAATGCCAGAATAGTGAGCAAATAACTATGATCTAACTAAACAGGTTTAGAAAATGGTCTGAAATGGTTTGTGATTCAGTTTTATTCGTTCAAACAGTCACTCAATCTCTGATTTGTTTGCAGAGGTGTCACACCAAAATAATGCGATATTTTATAAGACAGAAAACTAAAAGGGTCCTGGATGAGTTCTATATTTGCTTATAATCCAGGAAACAAACATGCACATGTCTTCTTTACCAATGATGAAGCATGTGTGCAGTTACAGCATAAACCCCGCCCCTGAAGATGATCATTTAATGCTATTTTAATAACTATTTCCTCAAACCTTGTAACACAATATACTTATATTTTGACATACATTATTATCCACAATGCACAGTTTGCTTTTTCAATGCTTTTATTAATTTGAGGAATGTTTCAGAGAAGATACTGAAAAGAGATTAAAGTTTAGAAGATAGTTGATTTCAGAATAACATTTTGGACAATATAATGTCGGAAAAATGTAGTTCAATCAAAGTAACTGTGGAACAGCATGATGGTCTCGCAGGTTCTTAACACAAATATAGGGACGTGAGTGTGAACAGCCCCTGTCGTTCCAGCAACGTTTAGCTGTAAGGTGAAATAATGAAATAAGTTATTCTGCTCATTATAATGGTGTTAGAATCAAAATGAAATGGAATATTTAATTTAAGGCACTTTGTAATATCCAAATTGAGTGATTTCATGTTACTGTATGATGTAAAATTGTAGAATTGTAAATTATAATTGAAAGTATTAAAAAACAGACTGCATTCTTACAGGAATGGTTGATCTCCAAACATTTCTCGATACCCTTGTGATTGTTAGGTTCTCCAGCGCACCAGTGGGTATACAGAAACACAGTTCCGTCACTCCACATCCAATGTCCATCCTAAAGAGTGAAGAGAGAGTGAATACAAAGAGTGCACTACTGTTGTCAGACTTCAGGAAGAAGGCAATTAAGTTTGTTTACTGTTTAAAGCTGAATTTTAATTTTTTAGACAAACAAATAGGTCTCTTTACACTGTATTTACAAAAAATGTTGGGTTATTTTTTCAGTATGTTGGTAGTTTTCTTGTGCTACCCAGAGCTTGGGTCAGACGTAACAAACCAGGGAGTGTGTTATTTATCGCAGGCTTTTGCCACAGGTCACTTCAGGAGAGAGCGCAGCACCGTCAAAATGGTGTAGGCCTATGTCTTCTGTAAAATACAGGTTTGTGTACATTTAATTTTATCTTTAAATTTGTTATTGTGCTGTATATTGTTTACATTTTATGCAAAGCAACATACAGAGGCACGATGTGAGTCACCTTTTACACTAGTGTCGCGACTCGCGTCGGTCTTTTCGTTGGATGGAAACGTCTGATGCCTTGCATAAAATTTTATTCAAAAATATACAGAACATAAATGCGTATGATATTAAAATATGTTCTCAGAACTGTGCACTGATTGTTTATGGACGTTATGTAGTCAGTCAAAGCATATTTCGGCTACGAGCCGCCCTGCGTTTCGGCAGTCTAAAGTTCTCCCGCTGAACATGACACAAATTTCGACCCCTTGCCAAATTCCCCCTCGTTGAAGTCAGTACCTGATTGCCTAATCTTAACCCCACCCCCTCCCCCACAACTAATCCTAAACCTACCAATGCTAGGGGGGAAATAATTTGGCAGGGTTGAAATTCGGCACAACACCTGTTTGAGATCCAGCGCCGTTTACGGTGGAAACAGGACAACAGAGACTTGTCGATTACACTTGAATTACTTATAAATGTTTAATTTTTACTTCTAATATTTCTTAAACGAGCTTAAATGTTGTCAATATGTATAGAAAATTATATAAAATATACTGTACTGTAAAATATGATTGAAAATGAAGGAAATTATCATGCAAGCATGTATCGAGTGTTTTAAAAACGTTTATAGGATTTAAGGTAATCCGTAGACATTCATTCATGTATGAAGGAAAGAAATAATAATAAAAAAGAATCAACTCTTATGGCCTAATCAACCCATTATGCTGGGTTAAATAAACAACCCAATTTGCTGTAAAATTAACCCAGCATGAGTTCTGTCCTTTATTTACCCAGCCCTTGGGTTGTTTTTAACCCAGTGTTCTTTTAGAGTGTAGGACACACATCTGAACTTACTAAAGCACTATGAGCACCAATCCAAGTAGGTGTGGAAGAAGGCACCAGACTCAGCAGGAAATCATTTTCCCGTTTTTTACCCACAGATGCGAGGTTCGCTTTATGACTTTGACAGTTTCTCTAAAGAGACAGAATTTTTGTTAATATACAAAATCAAATGTTTTGTACCATAAAGCAAAAATGACAACATTTTAGACATTTGCAAACAAAGTCTGTTCTAATTGATTTATTGATAAAATCCTCGTAACAATTTGCACTAACAAGTAAAATTGTGTAAATTTTACTGCTACTGCTCTCTACAACTTGCCTGTTATCAAGTAAAATCTACTTACCATTGAACTTCACATTCATTTGACATTTAATTGAAGTAATTAAGTAAAGTTTACTTAATAATATTTAATTTATTTAATTTCACATATAGAATAAAGTAACATCTACTTAACTAACTTAAGTAAATTTAACAAAATTAACTTTTTACTCTACAAAATAATACTGAATTAAACCACACATTTAGAGTGTATGTTTTGCTTAGAAATATCTAAATAAATAATGCAATAAATACTGTATAAATTCCATACTTTATCTAAGTAAATAAAAATAACAAACTACATGAACACAGAGACCTCAATACTTGGTACACAAGGACGGTAACATTCGATAGATCGTTTTTGAGTATGACTCTGTTATTTTGCGTGGAAAATGTATCCAGATGTCACAAAATGGCAAGTTTTAAACCTAACAACAAAATCAATGATAAAACGGAGTAAATGCATCTGGAAAACAGTGAAAAATAAACCTTATTAATTATTCATGCCCCAGTGCATGATGGTAACACCAGTATTATAAAAGTTGAGTAGGTTTTACTTAATTTTATGTCATTGATATCAACGGTTTAATTTCCACAAGCTTGAATTAAGTACTTATATAGACTTTAATTTGTTTTTTTAATTCTTGCCTGAACTAGCTTTTCCATGTAGAAATTACATTTGTTTTTTTCTGTAGTATTTACTTCACCAGAAAATAATTTGTATCAGTTTTAATTAATAATTTGACAATGCACTTATTGGGTACATACATATCTTTACATCTGTCTTTTAAGATGTAGTTAAAGACGCATAATATTAAGTTTGACCAAATCATCTTGTTGTACACATTACCTCTGCTTTGATCCATTTAGCCGGATGAGAAAAGTACTTGTAGCATCGGCATCCAAATTTTACCCATGGAGTGGGGCATTTTCGGGCTAAATCAACATCCAGTCCATCCAGTCCATCCAGTCCATTAACATCTCTTGTAATACTCACTGCAAAGAATTTGTTTTTATTTTTTATGTAGCTTATTTTATGTTTGTGTGATTATGTTCTGAAAATATGTGTACTTTATACACTGTTAACTCCTTAATAATCATGGAATTATTAGTCAATAGAATATTTCATATTTCCAAAATGTTTAGGTTTTTACAAAATAAATGTCTTGGTTACCTTCTGTATTCCCCATGGAGAAGATAATGAAAAGAAGCAGACAACTTTTCAGCATTGCCATGATGAACCTGAAATTAATAAGCAGGAAAAGTTAAATGTCTGCATGCACTCATACGCTGCACACTGCGATTCTCAATGCATTTAAAAGACAAAGCTCAAAAATATACTTCAGGTAGAACATTTATTCAGAAGGTTTCTGTTCCAAAAACTCACCTTGGTTTTCAAATTGTTGCCTTTAGCAGATTTTGTGAAGATCCAGAGCCTGTGCAATACAGTTATATTCTCATATCTATTGAGTGAAGAGGGGTAATATTTATACACATAATATCAGGAAGTAACAACCGGTGTCCTGTGCAAAGAACAAACGTTACCATTTATGGCATATTAAAGGGTAACTAAACCCCTGGTCAGAACCTGACTCCACCCACTGGCAATATTTGAAAATGCTGGAAAAGTAGGCAGAGCCCAGTGGAGAAGAGGCGTGCATCTGAGACGCATCTCTCTGTAGGCAAGGGCATGGTTAGTTTGTTCCCTCTGAGGTCACCAGCCACCACAACTTCCAATAGGAAATTCAACTGCAGTAGCCACTGTTCAACCTGAAAAGGGCAGCACTCAGACGTTTTTACACCATATATTGTAGAATTAAAACACTTTAAACCCAAATGTCAAAACAATTACTTGAATCAATGAACAGCATTAATAAAGCCCCAGTTTTACAGATCATTAACTAAAAAAAGTTATTTTAGAGTTTAGTTACCCTTTAAGAATGATAGAGAGGTCAAATGTTCAAATGTATGTGTGTGTCTTGAGTTGTTTGCATGCGAGTGTTCCAGGGTTCGATGTTCTTAAAGGGTTAGTTCACCCAAAAATGAAAATTCTGTCAGTAATTACTCACCCTCATGTTGTTCCAACCGTGTAAGACCTTCATTCATCTTCGGAACACAATATTTGTGATGAAATCTGAGTGCTGGATCACTTCTCCATAGGCTTCTAGGTGACCGAAACTTGCTGGCCCAGAAAAGTTATTAAAGAGATCGTTAATATAGTCCAAGTGACTACAGTGGCTCAATCTTAAGTATATCAAGCGACGAGAATACTTTTTGTGCGCAAAAACAAACAGAAATAACGACTTTATTCCCTTATTCATTTCCTTCTATCTGGGCCTCGAGTTGGTTCACGTAGTTTTTTGCGCAGCTTTTAATTTTGAACACTCAAAGTGCACCATATTGATGAATTTAACATTAAAATGCGCAAAAATTTTTTACAGGTGGGAATGCCCCCAACCCCCCCTAGAAGGACCGAGTTCCACCCACCACAGTTTTACCAAAAATCCTGTGAGAAACACTGGTATTGCTATGCCAATGCAGCTTATAGCTTGTTTTAGGATTCATCACTATGGAGTATAGTTCAACTGTATTAATAAATGTCAAATTTTTACTTATTTCATCTGTTAACTCTCACTCGTTCCTATACTTACTCATAACATGGCATTAGTGGTTTTAAGGAATAGGAGTTGGTATGCATATATTTAAGGACGTGCAAAGATGGGTGGTGTTTATGATCATATAGTGGGCCAGTCTGGGCCTAAATGCCAGGGCCGATTTTTTTTTTTTTGTCCCAGTCCAGCCCTGGCTCTCCATCAAGGTGGCTCTTCAAAAAATTAATCCACCTCTTCTTGATGTGATCGTTGTTCGGAAATTTAAATAAGGACACCGATCTGTTTTGTACGTGATCACATCCAGGTAGTACGCATTTCCGTGACGAAGGCATAGCTAGCTAGCAAACTGTAGGCTGTAGTAACTAATAGTACTGACAGTAACTCGCGATTGAGCGGCAAACTGATGTGAATGTGCTCTATTTATATTGTTAGGGGAGGGGCCAGCCTCAGGGGCTCCAGTGCGTCATCGAGCCCCCGTTTATTCCCCGCCCAAAAAATCCTGAACACAGCATTGGTGAAAAACTGTTTAACGGTCTAACTCCACAATTCAGTACTTCAAGTCAAGTCAAGTCAAGTCATCTTCATTTATATAGCGCTTTTAACAATGTAGATTGTTTCAAAGCAGCTTTACAGAGATAAACGTATAATTTATGGTAACAGAGATTGTTTTGGCTTTATAGCGGTTCTTTAGTAAAGTTATTTTCCAGCTAAGGTTAGTTATGATTGATTCGCTTCCGTCGCAACGATCATTTGTTATTAAATTAGGGGCTGCTAAGACGACACAATTCTCTCTACACAAACTTTAAACGCGAACCTGTGAGAAACGCTGATGGCGTTCACATGCGCATTAAGAATTGGTTCTATAGTTATGTGCATTTGAATATATGTACGCAGGTTTGTAATTCCCTACAAACCAAGCCTAAACAAAGTACTGGTGTTTCCTTATAATTTTTGATACAGAATTTTATTTTATTTTATCAATTCGGGTAGATACGCGAATTGAGTTTCCCGACGACGCTTTATCTGTAGAGTGGTAAAGGGATCCTCCATAGGGAGAGACTAGTTGGCACTTAAGCACTGCGTTGTCATCGGGTCCAGGCGAAGGGCCTTCGTCAGATCTGGATACGGCCTGGATCCGGCAGGCTGCGGGAAAACCTCGGGATAAACAAAGACACTAAAATTAGCGTAGATGCCATTCTTCTCATGATGTAACGAGTACATAAGGATTTATGGGAAGTGTTCCCGGTTCCAGCTGACCTAATCTATGCAGCCTAACATTGAATTATAGAAGTCTATAATGCATTATGTGAACGCTAGGTCAAAGAGATGTGTCTTTAATCTAGCTTTGAACTGACAGAGTGTGTCTGCTTCCCGGACAATGGTAGGAAGGCTGTTCCAAAGTTTTGGTGCTAAATAGGAGAAGGATCTACCGCCAGCAGTCGATTTTGATATTCTAGGTATTATCAACTGGCCGGAATTTTGAGATCGCAATAGACGTGAAGGACTATAATGCGTTAAGAGCTCGCTCAAGTACTGTGGAGCTAAACCATTTAGTGCTTTGTACGTGATCAGCAATATTTTAAAATTGATGCGATGTTTAATAGGCAGCCAGTGCAGTTTTGACAGAACTGGGCTAATATGGTCATACTTCCTGGTTCTGGTAAGAACTCGAGCTGCTGCGTTTTGAACTAGCTGTAGTTTGTTTATTAAGCGTGCAGGACAACCACCCAGTAGAGCATTACAATAATCTAGCCTTGATGTCATGAACGCATGAACTAATTGTTCCGCATTTGTCAATGAGAGCATATGACGTAATTTAGATATATTTTTAAGATGGAAAAATGCAGTTTTACAGATACTGGACACGTGACTTTCAAATGAAAGATTGGTATCAAAGAGCACACCCAGGTTCCTAACCGACGACGAAGACTTAACAGAGCAGCCATCAAGTGTTAGACAGTATTCTAGGTTATTACGTGAGGACGTTTTTTGTCCAATAATTAGAATCTCTATTTTTTCAGAATTTAGAAGTAGGAAATTATGAGTCATCCAATTTTTTATATCCGCTATGCATTCCGTTAATTTTGTGAATTGGTAAGTTTTGTTAGGTTTTGAAGAAATATAGAGCTGAGTATCGTCGGCATAACAGTGAAAGCTAATGCCATGTTTCCTAATGATATCTCCTAATGGTAGCATGTACAGAGTGAACAGCAGCGGTCCTAGTACTGAGCCTTGTGGTACGCCATACTGAACTTGTGCTCGATGAGACATCTCTTCATTTACTGCTACAAACTGATAACGGTCAGATAAGTATGATTTAAACCAAGCTAGTGCAATTCCACAGATGCCAACATAATTTTCGAGTCTATTTAAAAGAATGTTGTGGTCGATAGTGTCAAACGCAGCACTAAGATCGAGTAACACTAATAGAGAGACACAACCACGATCGGATGATAAGAGCAAATCATTTGTGACTCTAACGAGAGCAGTCTCAGCACTATGGTACGGTATAAATCCTGACTGAAAATCCTCACAGATATCATTTCTTTCAAGAAAGGAACACAGTTGTGAAGATACTTCCTTTTCTAGTATCTTTGACAGAAAAGGTAGATTCGAGATCGGCCTGTAATTGACTAATTCTGTAGGATCAAGTTGCGTTTTTTTAACAAGCGGTTTAATCATAGCCAGTTTAAAGGTTTTTAGTACGTATCCTAGAGACAAAGATGAATTAATGATATTAAGAAGAGGATCTATGACCTCTGGAAGTATTTATTTCAGTAGCTTAGTCGGTATAGGGTCTAACATACATGTTGTAGATTTAGATGATTTAACGAGTTTAGTAAATTCTTCCTCTCCTATAGCAACGAATGAATAAAAATTTTCCTCCGGGAGACTACAATGCACTGCCTGATGCGATACTGTAGTAGACGGTTGCATAGTTATAATTTTCTCCCTGATATTATCAATCTTATAAGTGAAGAAGTTCATAAAGTCATTACTGCTGTGTTAATACTTCACAGTTCACAGTCTTTGTAATATGTTTTAGCAATACATTTCTAACATTAATAATGTGTTTAGAATTTTTTTTTTAGAATTGCCTTTACAGGGACTTTAACTAAAAAAAAAAAGTTAAAAAAAAAGTAAAATGTACTTATTTTTTATTTTGCACGTTTTTGCACTCCTATTTTTTAAGTAAATGTGACATGTATGGACAGTTAACTAAGTTAGGTAAAATTAACAAAGTTAAACTTGGCCAGTTAGAGTTTGTGGAGTAATTTATACTTACTAGTAGTGATAATATACACCACCTGTCAAAAAATGATTGATTGACAGGTGCCCCACCCCTTCCGCTGACAGGTGACCCACCCCTTTTGCCATTTTATCAAAGGGATCATCAGAGAACAAAGGGAGATCAAAGAGATCAAAGGGTTAACCTTTGACCCAGCTAGCCCTTGATCATGTATTTGACAGTTAGTTTTGACTTTTGATTGACAGGTTGTCCCCTCCTAGCCCTTGATCATGTCATGTTGTGACATAAAGTGTTGTGACATAAAGTTGAAGCCTTTTGAACATGACAGTTAGTGTGTGTGTGTGTGTGTGTGTGTGTGTGTGTGTGTGTGTGTGTGTGTGTGTGTGTGTGTGTGTGTGTGTGTGTGTGTGTGTGTCTGAAGTTGGTATCACACACGATCCTCCCTACATATCCGGGCTGTAATGTGAAACTGATAAGGATAAACTGTGGAAGTTTATCTCACACACAAATGTTGAAAAACCATTCAGTTCTTTTAAAAGAATATTATAAAATAAAAATCTTACTAAAACCTCACACAAAAAGTTTAAATAAATGTAGAACTATCCAATGAACCAAGCATTTCAGTTTAAAGTTAAAATGGAGTCACAAAAAAAAAAAAATATTGCAATCAGTTAAATGTTTAGACAAATGAAGAAAAAAACATACAGCTTATGAAACAATGCAATGTATGAAACGGGTTCAAAATAGTTTCACACAACTTTTTTACTGAATTCATATAGTCATTCCTGAATGTCTCTCAAAGCATGAACATCAAAACATAGGGAGCACGCCTGTCTGTGTGTGTGTGGAGATCAGACATCATAGGAGATGTTGACCATCTGTGTATGTGTCAAGGGATTCCCCTCCCACCCTTTGCATTTGAGCTCTCTGACATCTGAAACGTGCTGTTCAGACACTGTGACTAAACAATGTCATACAAAAAAAAAAACATTCTATCCTTTAAAATAATTATCGTGCCAATTAAACTAAAGTTGAAAAAAAAAAAAAACATACTGTTCTCATGCTAGTTTAACTAATGTTGAAAAAACTGTGGAAGTTTATCTCACACAAATGTTGAAAAACCATTCAGTTCTTTTAAAATGAATAAATTAATTGCTTATAAAATATATAATAAAAAATCACAGAGTGGTTCTCCCACAGCTCCGGCTGTATCTGAGCCAGAAGAGATAGAGAGTGTGTGTGTGTGTGTGTGTGTGTGTGTGTGTGTGTGTGTGTGTGTGTGTGTGTAATATTTGACCTCTGACATCTGAAACTGCTCCTCCACATTCCAGAGCACAGTGTTTCCTAATAATGTTGTATATATCAGACTAACTAAAGTTGAAAAACATTCTGTTCTTTAAAATTGTATAAATGAAATGTTTATAATATAAAATGAATATCTTATTGATCCAATTGTTTTAGTTTTAGATAAACAAAAATAAAAAATAAAATCAGAGCGTATGTAATGTCAGTCTGCTAACGCCTTTCCAGAGCCAAAGTTTTGTTCACACTAAATTTATTTCAAAGCATAATCGTAAAAGTTTAAATATGATCTTTTAAAATGAAAGATTGTTTAAATGAAATCTTTAAAGTTTGAATACATTCATATCTTCTATTTATCTTTTAGAAGATTACTTATTATTTTTACTAAACAATGTCTGTTCAAAAACTTTAGATGGTTGAAAAACTGTACTTAGTCGTCTTAAATCTCATTTATATGAAAAGATTCAATCAGCATTTTTTGTCCAAGCGGGGTTTCAATTTTTATGATCAGGGCTTTCCATAGCCATAATGATTTTTGTACCATAACTGCATATTAGATCATGTACACCTAAACACGACCATCACAGAAACCTACATTTGTACATTTTCAAAAATGAAATAATTAAATAATGTAATATCATTTCTAAGCTGTTTTGCGGGCACACACACGGTTCTAAAAAATGAACTAATCTCTATTTTTAAATTAAATTTATTATAAATAAAATATATAACCAATGAATAATAACATATGTTACTAAAATGTATTTGAAAAAATGTAAACATAGTTTTAGCTAATGATATATTTATAAAAACACCTTACATTTCCAGAGAGGTGAAGTTCTTTATGCAATGATTAAAAAAAGCAAATAGTTTCAGTTGTCATAAACAAAACAGCCCCAGATCCTTCAGGGATAAACCACAGTGTGAAATGAATGTTCCAGACCAGATCAGCCTCGTGGGACAATGTCACAGTAAAGCTATAGTCTGCGTTCCAGAGTACATCCAGAGTTTATACTAAATTCATTTAAAAGACTGTTCAAATTCAAAATTAAAAGACTGTTTAAATGAAATCTTTAAAGTTTGAATACATTCATATCTTCTATTTATCTTCTAAGAAGACTTATGTATGATATAAATGATTTTGCTTAAATTTAACCTAAGGTATTATTTTTACTAAACAGCGTAAAAATAATAGGTGTTAAAAACTTTAGATGGTTGAAAAACTGTACTTAGTCATCTTAGATCTTAGATCTTTTGTCCATACAACATGTTGTCAAAGTTTGTCACAATGTTTTGTTGTTGTGTTGTGTTTAAGAAATCCGAGGACTCTACATTACTCTTATTTAGACTAAGTTGTATCATTTGGAAAATCACCACACAATTTCAGAGACGCGATGTGCCTCTGTGGTCCATGACGCGGCATAAGTAAATTTGGTCTTGAGCGAATATTTAATTTTACTCGTCTTAATTCAAAGCATGATCTTACTGGTAGCTATGATCTATGACACGTATAAGATCATTTTAACTTGTATCTCCCAAACTATCCTTAATCAGTGTGGAAACACACAGGGGTGAAACCATTTACTGAGAATATTCTATAGGTTATCTACTCAAAATATATGTAGAAGTTTAAATCCGGTGTTTAAAATCTGTCTGGTGGCCGCATGAACAGACTTTGGGGAGAGCTGATGATACTATAGTCATCAGCTCTATGATTTGATTGTATGATTTAGTCAGCAGCCATATCCTCCTGAGACCCAGAAAAAAATAAAGTTTTGTGAATTTAGTTTTTTTCCATGTCATCACACTGTTTAGAGCACAATAAACAAATGGAAAAAAAACATTTTTGAAAAATAATATTTTATTCATACGTTATGCTATGTCCTCTGTAGTGGACGCCAGGACTAAGTTGTTTAAAAAATAAAATGACATGAAATTATATGTATAGGCAAAAACAATGGGATTTTTTTTTCAATCACCAATACATTTTGGGGTTTCAGGATTTTTTTCAACCAAAATTTGTATAAAGATTATTCTCAACTATGTTATGAAAGAAATAACGGAATGAATTGATACACCATTTTACTTTATGCAATATGTGGGTAAAATGGCCATAAATTAATATTCCCATTCAATGCAATGTATCTATACACTGTATCTAATTTGCACATTAATGTGTTCTTGGAGCAACATTTAATGAAAAAAGAAGTGTAATAATTGGAGTAATAATTGGCATTAATTGGAGTAATAATATCTAATATTTCATAGGAATATTGATGTATAATTTATTTCCATATTCACTTGTTGTGTCTCACAAAATGCCTGATAAACATGATTTAAGTCCTGATGTCCTCTAGTGGACACTTTTGAAATCAACACCCTGTTCTGTAATAGAAAGTTTTTTTTTTTTTTTTTTTTTTGAAACCCCTTAACGTTTTCCTGAGATGTTGTTTTATGAAATACAATTTGAAAAGTAGTCCAATTTAAATTATAATTACAATATATTATCATATTTCCATAAGAATGCTACATTTGATCACTAAATTAATGTCAGACATTTTTAAAGACCAAGGAGTAGTTGTTTTCATGGTGAAACCTCCAAACATTTGGTATCTCTGAAAAGTCCTGAATGTGCTCTTTACAGGACACCCAGGTTGTATCATGTGACATGTATGATGTCAGAGAAATTCACTCAAATATAATGTCCACTACAGTGGACAAAAGTCTATTCTTGGGTCCCAGGAGGATATCACCCTGTAGCCCAAGACTGGTTGCCCACTGAAGCTAAGCAGGGCTGAGCCTGGTCAGTACCTGGATGGGAGACCTCCTGAGAAAAACCAGGTTGCTGCTGGAAGAGGTGTTAGTGAGGCCAGCAGGGGGCGCTCACCCTGTGGTCTGTGTGGGTCCTAATGCCCCAGTGTAGTGATGGGGACACTATACTCTCAAAGAGCACCGTCCTTCGGATGAGACGTTAAACCGAGGTCCTGACTCTCTGTGGTCATTAAAAATCCCAGGATGTCCTTCAAAAAAGAGTAGGGGTGTAACCCCGGCATCCTGGCCAAATTTGCCCCTTGGCCTCTGTCCATCATGGCCTCCTAATCATCCCCATATACTGATTGGCTTCATCACTGTCTCCTTTCCACCAGTAAGCTGGTGTGTGGTGGGCGTTCTGGCGCAATATGGCTGCCGTCGCAAGTGGATGCTGCACATTGGTTGTGGTTGAGAAGATTCCCCCATCTATGTAGAGCGCTTTGAGGTCTCAGAAAAAGCGCTATATAAATGTAACAAATTATTATAGCAGGAATCATGACCTCTGACCTCCTCGATTTTGGAGTTTTTTTTTGTTAAAGACCCTACAAGTTAGTTCTTCCAAAAGAATTTCTCCCATCTAGCGGTGACATTGTATTTAGCATTTAAACGAATAGTGCTCTCTAGCGCCTCGCTTTTCAAATGCGTATTGCAACTACGGTAACCATTATGAGCCAAGAAGCTATGAGAACATGTCTTCCAATTGCACTTCATTGAGTTTAACTATACTATACATGTTCTACTGTTATGCTGCCTATATAATGATTTACCGGTTCGACTCAAGACATTTTTTTTCTTTTTATCTTGCCAACAAAATTCAAGTTATTCAAGTTCATCAATAATCATTTTTAGTTATTCATAGTCTTAGAGGCCTACACAAACTGCAGAAACAAGCAGAAGATATGTAAAAACTCATAAATGCTGTTTCAGTACTGAATCATTTTCACAAATACAATTATATTGAATTCAGAAAATTTCACTATGGAATATTTACTTTATCTATCATAATTTCAATTTAGTATGTCATCATTTAAACTTTTCATCTCATAATTATGACGCATAGTCAGTTTTTATTTCAACTTTTTAAGTCATACTTTCGACTTTTTGTCATAATTATTACTTAATTCAGAATTACAATTTGTCAATTACGCCTTTTTAATGTAATACTTAAAATGTTTTTAAGTCATAATTTGGTAAGACTATTTTGATGGTCCTTTTGAACGTGCTGTTGACTATAGTAGTGTTGCACCTGCATGAGAGAGAGTATAGAGGGACCCAATGTGTCACTTTTGAGTGATTTATGGCCCTTTAAGCCCCGCCCCTTTTGACCATGGGAATATTCCCACGTTAGCTCCTCCCACTTATGGACTGTACAGTACAGCATGGGAAAATCGGACTAGTGTCACGCCTTCTTATGGGTTGAACATTTGAAGCGTGGGAAAATTTCCCACGCTCAGTAGTTCTAAACAGTGTATATTAAAACTTTTTAAAGAAATGTACAATAAAGACAATCAGAGGTGAGATCAGTGTTTTTTATTTATTAAAGACAGATGTACATTCATCACTTTTAAAACGTTAAAACATCAATGAAACAAGTTAAAATTAAATTTTTCTCTAAAAAAGAGCTATTAAAAAATGAGTTAGTGTTATTTCAAGATGTTAAAACATTAAAACAACTTTTTTCTCTAAAACGTTATTTCAAAATGTATTGAGATGTTAAAACATTAAAACAACTTTTTTCATTACAAAAAGATCATTTTTCTCTAAAAAGAGTTATTAAAAATGAGTTAGTGTTATTTCAAGATGTTAAAACATTAAAACAACTTTTTCATTTACAAAAAGATCATTTTTCTCTAAAAAGAGCTATTAAAAAAATGAGTTAGTGTTATTTCAAGATGTTAAAACATTAAAACAACTTTTTTCATTTACAAAAAGATCATTTTTAAAATGTTGACTTGTAAGCATTTAACTTTCACATAGTATTTTGTAAAACCTTTACATAAAACACAATCATTGTTAAAAAAGCCTTGCGTTTTTACATACCCTGTTGTTAAAAACTCAGAGTTTAAAGATACATGAGTGTTTCCTTGTGTTGGAGTAGAGTGGAGAACGTCCACACAGTCCGAAGGTTTGACAGGAGTGACATTTTCTGAAGGTTACAGAGAGACACACACAAACCCCGCCCCTACCCCTGCCCACAACAGATGTCACTGTGGGAAATCCCCACAGCTCCTATCCACTCCCAAATAGAAAAAGTGACCGATCGGTTTGCCGCCCGGACTTAAATGACCATAGAAAACCGATGCAACGGGTCGAAGAGACCACACCCCTAACACACCCCTCTCAAACCTGAGAGGTCAATTTCGATTTAAGGACATCCCTAAAAATGACGTCACACTCGTGGGATTCTCCCTCCCACCCACACCATGTCACAGTATGACAGGTAGTGTTTAAAAAGGAGCGCAAACTTACAGTGAAATGCTATTTGTTTTTGTACATCTTTTTGTAAATCACTTTGAACATCCATATGAAATGTCTAATTGTCACAAAGTTATCCTATGTTTTAAAGTTTAGGCCATAGAGTTTTTAAGGTTATACAGCACAAAAAAACCTCACCCCCCATACCCACACACACACACACACACACACACACACACACACACACAAACGGTTGGATCCATCAGGTCTGCAGTTGCGCTGATATCAAGCTGTTTTATGTTTTGTCGTGCGAGAATTAGTTTTTATTACAGGCTGTATCCGGGAAAGATTATCCGGACATGTAAACAAAACGACCATATGTTGTTCTAGTTGTAGAAATAACGACGCTGAATTCACACTTGTGAAAAAGGGGGATGTTTTCTTTGAAAAAATAAGCGGGAGAAATATGTTTTTTAAATATCTCGTACAATCTTTAAAAGGAAGCAAACTAATTCATTCATTCGCGCACCAAACCATTGAAGGAGACTGAACGTCGAATCGCGAATCCTAGCCTACATTATGTCTGCAGATTATCAGGGAACAGAAGAAGCAGCTATACCTGACCAATATTTTGATGGTGAATTAGCTGAGATTTTAAACGAAATATGTGAGGTTTTTTTTCATCATAAATTATACATTATACATTATATCCCACAAAATTGAAAAGATATTTCAATAAATGCTTTTATTCGCAGATGATGCATCATTTCCAGAAGGAGTATCGCCAGATGACTTTTTACAAGGTACGGTATTTTATGTCTTTTTAATATTTCCTAATTACTATATATTTTAAAGAAAAAAACAACTCATTATTTCAACAGAATTCACAGGGGATGTTCCGACTCATAGCACCACCCATCCGGCGGAGCCATCAACACACCCTTTGGTTGTTGTTTCAAGCCCGTCCAATCAGATTTACGAAGACGTTACGCCAAACTCGACACCTCGACCTCAAGCCTCCAGAGAGGCAGAGAGCATCGAACGCCAAGTTTCACCAGCAGCAAAAGAGAATTCTCCTACCCGTTTGATAAACAGAGGAGCTGCTAACATCTTTGATGGTTCACGAGGGGTGAAACGTCTTCGGGAAATTTATGGAGAAGAATTCATCTATCTGGACAACGGTAAGGGAAAAACTATTTTTTGTCTAATCATAATTTATTTGTTGATTTTTTTATTTAAAATAATATAATGTTTTTTAGAAGAAAATACTGAATCTGTTTCATCAACAACTGGAAGTAAAAAACGATTCGAGGAATATTCTCACGAGAGTCCGATTTATTCGGAAGACGGTAAGATTTCGTGGGTCATTATATTTTATCTATATTAAATAAGCCGTATAATATATGTTTGATTGTTTGTTTGTTTTTTTGCTCTAGAAGAAATCTCAGACGAAAGAGAGGCGCAGGTGTTTTTAGCTTCTCAGAACGCCGTTCTGAACACCATCAATTCTGAATGGGAAACTTCAGATAGCAGTGATGATGAAGGAGATGATGAACGGGGCTTCACACCAGTATTCAACGCTGGAGAACTTCAAGGGCTGAGTTATGCCACTTTACGCATAGCCAACAGAAACTTCCAACGTGTCTTGGAAATAGCTTCATCGCCACTATCATATCATCAAACGGAGAAGATCGTTTCCGAGTCACAAAGAGAGGTTATAGCGTTACTCCACAGAATCTCAGATCAGCAAACTCACCATACGAATGAATTAAAAGCAGTAAATAACACTTGCCTTCCATGTCAATTGTTCTACATTTCCTGCAGATCCAAAATCCAGCAACAATCATCAGAGATCCAGCAGAGATCAACACTATCAGAGACACTGAGACTGGAGGAACTGAAGGAGAGAGTCATTAGTGTGAGTGAATCTGTATATACACACATATATCATCAGTGCTGTGGTACCTGCACATGTGTGACAGAGTGTGTTGATGTCCAGATGTGTGGTCTGGTTGCTGATGGGATTGTTCAGCACACAGCTGTAGGTGTTTTTATCCTGATATTCCACCTCCAGAGGTAGAGAGAGACTGATGCTGAGATCACACACACTGATGCTGGACAATACACTGATTCCTGTGTACCAGGAGAGAGTCGCATCACACACATTCAACACTGATGAACACACCAGTGAACATGATGATGAAGAACATTTTGAAGAGTTACTGATGATGACAGGAACAGGCAGACGAGCTGAGAAAGATGAGATAAATAAGGAGAATTATACCATGGTCTGGGTGAATACTCGATTCTGATTGGCTGCAGGGTGTCCATTAAAAAGTGATAGAGGACACCTAGTAAAGGAGTTCATGGTGAAACTGACTGTTTACCGTTCGAAATTAATTAAAAAAAAATGCGCTGGCTACATCAGCTTTGAGTAACCATAGCAACAGGCAGTCAAAGTTAGCTAAACTGAAGGGTTCTACGAGCTGAGCGGACTATAAATATCTCCGGTTGCTAAATAAACCGTCAGGCGTAACCTGGGAAACCAAGTTATTGTTTGTAAAAACATTAGATTTCGATTGTAAAACTAATTAAAATATAAACTAATGTTTTAAAAATTTGTTATTTGGCAAGTGATCATGGTATAAGCAGGTTAATGCCCTTCGAGGTATCCATTGTCAGGTATTAATGAACTTCGGCGGAGGCAAGTCGTCCATTAATGGAATTAACAGAATTTATTTTTTTTATTTTTTTTTTGGATCTAGGCTGCATGTTTCCTTGTTAACATCAACGGGGGACGAGCGTGTGGAATTTAAATCCGAACCTCTCTGAAAGACGCGTTGAGAATGATTTGTCTCCTGCTGCTTCTTCTGGTTTTTTGGAATTTTGCCATCTGTCCTCGTCAATCTCAACAGAGAACTCCTTACTTGCCTGATATGGTCCTATTCTACTCTTCTTTGGAGTTATGGAGCTTGAACGCCTCGTATCGTCTGCCAGACGGAGTGTACAATCATTGCGCTGCACTTGGAATCGCACGCCGCCGTTATGTTCATCGAGGATCAAAGCGCCGATACCTTTACAAATCACAGTCTGACTACCCTGATAACAACGAAATACCAGTCATCTGGTCTTCATACCGGCGCTCACAAACTGCCGAAAGTAATCTGAAGCGGGGTGGCGGCCTCTGCGCACTGAAGCGGACATCTCTTCCCCAGAACAACACGGAGAGCGTCAACATTAAAATGGCTCTCATTAATACTCGTTCAATATTGAACAAGTCTTTTATTCTCAATAACTTTTTTATTTCACAATCTCTGGACTTTTTATTGATTTGAATATTTTATTTCGAGCTAAAGAAAAGAAAACAGAAATATATATATACTAGGGCTGGGCAAAAAAATCGATTTTTCGATTAATCGTTTTTTAAAATGTGGTCGATTCAAAATCGATTCTCAAACGCCAAGAATCGATTTTTTTCCATCTTTATTTATCTGTTACCCAAGTATTAGTTTTCCTCCACTATTCAGGCTTGCAAACTCCATTTTATAGCTAATGCTGTGATTTTATGTTAGTTTGATCTAAATCATAAAATAACCTAAACTAGTACTGCACGTTTAATCATATCGCAATCGCGATGTCAAGCCTATACGCAATTAGGCTATATGACGCAAAATGCTGCGATTTTATATGAAATAAACAAATTTGGGCTTTTAACGCAATTAATGCAGCATCTGTTATTTTTTTGTCATCCTTTGGCTAGTGTTACACGATCCCGCTCTTATTCATGCAAATGTTTTTAAACCATTCATGCGCGACAAGACAAAAAAGAGCTCGCTGCTTTGAATGTTCTGACTGTGACAGAAAAACTTGCGTTGATATCGTGCGTGCGCACAAGACAGCCCAGAATAGAGTTATCTTTCGCGCTTGAACGAACAATAACACACACATTTATGCCAAAATGTATTTTTGTCGAGTATTTTCATAACATAAGAGCAGTCTTATGATGAACGTGAAGAGTTGTGACTCGTGAGAGAATGAAGCGCGTGTCAGATCTGCGTCTCTGTCAACAGCGGCTGGTCTTAAAGGGACAGTACACAGTAGCCACTAATTATCTCTGTCGCTAAAGTTAATCAAAGAACAAAGGGAACAGAGAAAAACACTCACTGCTCTTGACTAAAGAACTTTTGTAACTTTGATAAGTCTATATATAATTTATAATTAATGCTGTGCAGACTGTTTGATAACTTTATTCAATTTCTGTATATGGCGTTGCTGTTAAGGGCACAGATAAAAATTATATGCAATGTTTATATATGGGTTTATGTGAGGATTGTTAACCTGTTTGATCAAGACATGGGACTGTTCTGACTTGTCCAATTTTCAGCATAAATTTTTCATCTTGCATCAAAATCCTGTCTATTCATTGTATGCATTTGAAATATAGAGTTGGGTTCTGTTTTAATGTGCCTAAAATAAAAAGAGTTTAATATACAGGTTTGTAGCTCTTAATTTCTTTTTATTAATTAAACGCTTGAAAACTTATGTTCACTTTTTTCTTTTCTTTTTCTTTTTTTAATAAATATAGGATTTGTATTCAATATTCATTGAGTCGAATCGAAAAATCGAATCGAGAATCGAAATCGAAAATCGAATCGAGAATCGAAATCGAATCGAATTGAGAGCTTGCGAATCGAAATCGAATCGAATTGTAACATCTGAATCGATACCCAGCCCTAATATATACATAATAAAAGAGAAAAAAAGACAAAATAATTTACATTACAGCTCGAAAAGGAGTGGGAAGAAGACAAGCTTATTGACTCCCACCCCTGTTCATAAACCCAAATAACAATAGACAACAACACTACATATTTCTTACCATTTTACAAAACAACTATCAACCGAGTTGGTTACATATTAACAAATACGACACTGCATTATACCAAGTCAACATTTACAGTATCTCACACGCTACAACCAGTGTATTATTTCTGTCTCCCATATAGAATTCATTACCATGTTGGCATTACCGTTATTCATCATCACCATTACAACCCATATAGCATTACTCTGTATCAAAGTGTTTGAATGATACATAAAATACTCCACTTTTATTCATGAAAGGTACAGTAATCTCAGACCGATTGATGCTCATGATAACAAGAATAGTCTTAATGATATGTGTTAAAAGGGATTCGGGGCTTTTCCTTCTTTTCTGTGACTATTCATCACTGAGACGTGGATAAATCACGGTGAACAAATGGCTTTCAGTGAATTGACCCCGCCGGGCTGCAACTTTCTGAACTCTCCACGGACCACAGGACGTGGTGGTGGTGTTGCTACTATTTTTAAAAACTCTTTTAAATGTAAAAGGCTGCCTATGGATTCATATTCCAGTTTTGAGGCACAGCTGTTAAAAATCGATTTCATGGGTCCTCTTTTCTGCGCACTCGTCTACAGACCTCCAAAATTTAACAAGGACTTTATGCAACAATTTTCGGACTTCCTCGCTGGACTTGTGTCTCGTGGCGACAGACTCCTCATCCTTGGGGATTTTAACATTCATGTATGTTGCCCATCAAAACCTCTGGTAAATTAATTCATTTTGCTTACTGAGTCACTAAATTTTGTGCAATATGTCACTTATCCTACTCATAATAAGGGTCACACTTTAGATCTGGTATTATCGTATGGTTTCTCTGTGTTAAACTTAGAGATTATTGACACTGGCATCTCTGACCATTATTCAATAATATTTGAGTCTGTGTCCACGTGCTCCCGCCCTACATATGCTCAGCCTCTATGTAAATCTAGGTCCATTCACTCGTCTACTGCCAATCTTTTTTCAGAATTTTATTTAATGCATTGTTCAAATGATGTATCAACTGGGCTTGACACAGAATCCTTGGTCGAAGCTTTTAATGCGTCTTGTACATTCACACTTGACAATGTCGCTCCACTTAAGCTTAGGAGGGCTAAGATTGTTTCTCAGCCTTGGTTAAATGATGTAACTCGCGCTCTCAGGCAAGAGTGCAGAAAAGCTGAGCGAAAATGGAAACGAGACAAGCTTCAAGTCTCTTATGGTATCCTAAAGGATTGTTTAACAAATTATCAGAGAGCTGTAAAGGATGCAAAAGCCAATTATTTTTCTACAGTGATCACTGAAAATGCAAATAGACCAAAAGTTTTGTTCAAGACAATAAATTCAGTCTTAAATCCAAAGGAAAATACTGCTCTAGATGCCACACCAGAGAATTGTGAACTATTTTTACACTTCTTTATTCACAAAATTAAGTTAATTAAACGAGAAATCGTACCTGTTCAGATTGATCAAACACAAACTACTCCAGTATCCAGCTCTTTGACAAACTTTGAACCAGTTACATCAGAGCAAATAGCGGATATAGTATCCAAGCTGAAGTGTTCAAGTTATAAGCTGGATTCCCTTACCCCACGTCTTTTCAAAGAGGTTTTTATGACTCTCAGTGTCAATGTAACCGCGATAGTCAACAGCTCTCTAGCAAGTGGTGTTGTTCCTAGCAGTTTCAAACATGCAATTATACATCCCCTGTTGAAAAAACCTTATCTGGATCCGGCAATACATGATAACTACAGACCTATTTCCAAACTGCCTCTCATGTCTAAAATCTTGGAGAGAGCTGTTTATTCCCAGCTCAACTCCTATTTAAATACATTTAACATTTTGGATACATTTCAGTCTGGTTTCAGATGTTTGCACAGCACTGAATCTGCACTACTGAAGGTCACAAACGATATCTTACTCTCTATTGATTCAGGATCACCTGTTGTCCTAGTTTTGTTAGATCTCAGTGCGTCGTTTGATACAATTGACCATGATATTCTGTTAAAACGTCTAGAATATATGGTGGGCATCCAGGGGAAAACCCTGCAGTTGTTTTCTTCCTATTTAAAAGAAAGGACTTTTTCTGTGAACTTGGCCCAATTTTCTTCTGCCTCGTCTCCGCTAGTATGTGGTGTCCCTCAGGGGTGAATCTTGGGACCCTTGTTATTCTCATTGTACATGCTTCCCCTGAGTTCGATCTTTCAGAAATATAGTGTATCATATCACTGCTACGCCGATGATTCTCAATTCTATTTCCCTGTGAGTATAGACAAAAATTGCAACTCTGACAATGCCTTGAATTGTTTTAAGGATATCAAACATTGGCTGGCTAATAACTTTTTACAATTAAATGAGAGCAAAATGGAAGTCTTGGTTCTTGGCTCTTCCTTATCCCGCTTACCTGGCCTAGCCGTCGAACTAGGCCCGTTAGCATCTAACGTTAAAGACCATGTGAGGAACTTTGGAGTTATTTTGGACTCATCTTTACTAGGGATGTCCCGATCCGATCCACGGCATCGGTATCGTGCCGATACTGGCCCAAAACGCTAGATCGGATATCGGAGGGGAGAAAAAAAATTATCCGATACCTATGATCCGATACCCATTAGGGGTGGAACGGTACGTATTCGTACTGAACGTACGTTCGGTGCATGGATTTACACAGAGAATACACGGTATAAAAATAAATAAATCTCGCGTGCACATTAATTAATGTAATACGGAACTAACGTTACTGTTAGATACGCGCATAAGCGGGTTCTTTAGGGACACCTAATCTGTAGCCCGCCTTAGCTCTGAACGAGCGTCTATATCGCTTCAAACGCTCACTTTATCATTATACGCGTGCGGCGCGTCCTATTCGCTTTGGACGCGCGAATGGATTCAAACTGTTCAAGCATCGAACTAGACGCGATAGACGCAAATTTGACGCTCTATTCGAGTTTGGTGTGAACGCAGCAAAATGAACAGGCTGCGATGTCAAGATTGCAATGCTGGAGTGTTTGTGTGTGTGTGTGTCAGAGAGAGAGAGGCACGGGCGCAATCGAACAGTGGAAACATAAAAACATACTCCGTCATTTTCATACAGGACATCATTAAAACTGCAAAAAGTGTTTAGCCTACTTATATTTGTGTAAAACACAACATTGTGCTTTTGTCAAACTGTAACTGTCACCCAACCAAAATCACACACACACACACACACACACACACACACACACACACACACACACACACACACAAAAATTCTCATCTTTTGGACATTCATCATTGCATTGGTTTTCATTTCTTGTCCTAAAACAGAGCACTAATCTGTTTATTTTTAAGTTACACATTCTACATTGAATAAAAAAGAAAATCAAATGTGTTTTTAAAAGTAGTATTATTTTATACAGAAATAAATTATTTATAATTCAGATGAGAATAAAGTTAAAGTTAATTAAAATTTTAAGGAAACAAATATATTGATCTGAAATATAGCAAATTAATTTTAAATTCATTCAGGTTACCAAACATATCTCAAGGTCTTTTGAATAAAGGCTGGCAGTCTTTCATTATCAACTGTTGTTGTGGACTATATACTGGAGAAGTATTTGTTCTCCATTTGAGTGAGATGTTTTTATGTGGCTAATTGAGCAAAGTGCTTCCATTATATTTTATTATTATTAGTATTAGTTCAAGAATAAAATAAAAATATCGGATTGATATCGGTATCGGCAAATAGCCAAAGCTGCGGCATCGGTATCGGTATCGGAAGTGAAAAAGTGGTATCGGGACATCCCTAATCTTTACTTTTCAATAAGCAGATCAGTGCTGTTGTAAAAAGTAGTTTTTACCAGCTGAGACAAATTGCTAAAATAAAATCTCTCCTTACTCCGTCTAACTTGGAAATTGTGATCCACTCATTTATTACATCTCGGTTAGACTATTGTAATTCACTGTACAGTGGACTGCCCCAAAATGCATTATCTCGCCTACAACTTGTTCAGAATGCTGCAGCCAGGCTATTAATGGGATTACGGAAAAAGGATCATATTTCAGCAGCATTGAAAACTCTACACTGGCTCCCTGTCAAATTCAGGGTGGATTTCAAAATTCTGATGCTTGTTTACAAAGCTATAGCTGGTCTTGCTCCTAAATACATCAGTGACCTGATTCATCTTTATTCTCCAACTAGAACACTGAGATCCTCTGACAAATTATTACTGACAGTTCCTTCCTGCCGCTATAAAACTAAGGGTGACCGTGCTTTTTCGGTGAGGGGCCCGAAATTATGGAACAGTCTTCCCCTTCATGTGAGGTCTTCTTCATCTTTAGCTATTTTTAAGTCGTCTTTAAAAACATATCTGTTCTCTTTAGCTTTTAAATAGATCATGAATTGTGTATTTTGATATTGATAGAATGTTTTAATTGACGAATGTTATGATGTCAATCAAATGTTCATTTTATTTCTTAATCTGTAAAGCACTTTGGGTCAACCTCTGTTGTTTTTAAATGTGCTATATAAATAAAGGTTGACTTGACTTGACTTGATTAATACCTGACAATGGACACCCGTCGGTCATTAAAACCCTTTATCGGGCGAGGAACCATATTTGGTAACTTAATCGCGCATTCAAACTGAGTCTCCCCTGCCTGTTTGCGTTGTCATATGAGCGCATAGATTTCTCCTAGCCAATCAGCGAAGATCAGGCTACGTCACTGATAGTCACATGATGGCATCTGACCAATCAGAAGTTGCGCGGAGCATTTCAAACTTCAGTGTCGTTCCGGATATTGGAAAGTGAGGTTATGCGCTACTACCTACTCCCACATCAGCACTAATAACTTCAAAACAAAAAATTGTGAGTTGATGAAACTCACACATTCTATGGTTGAATAGTTGTGCAACATGTTGAGATAGGTGTTGTTTGCATAGATTTCTTGAAAGTATTGACATTTGTGGCATGAAAAATGGTGAGACCATATTTGATCATACGCCCTGTTCAGGTAAGATTAGAGAATGTCCATATTTAGACATACGCCCTATGCGTATAGAAAAGCCGTACTAGGGTATTTTTTCTACAAATAATGCATTATAACCACAGTCTATGATTATAACGTAGGACAATAGTATTTACTAGTGCATTGGATGTTATCACAGGTTTGAATAACATTATAAAGTGATCCAGTGGGAAACGTAACACATTTATAGACATTTTATATTGCCATAGATATTGAAATATGTGTGGTTTTGGTCAGTTTTATGATCTTTATAACAGTTTTTAATACTTATAATGATATTTTGCACTTCTTATTATATATTTACCCTTTATGTGTAAGTTTTATGCCCTTGAAACAGTTTTTATCATAGTTAAATGCCATGTATTGGTGTTTTTTTTTTTACTGTGAGACTTATTACTGCTAAAATAAGTGGTACCACCAGTACTTGACCATACCAAAGATCAGTAGTACAGATCTTTTATAAATGTATACATTTATTTATAACATTTATAAATGCACAAATGTGCATTTATAAAATATGAATCATATTAGATGTTCTTAGGAGCACAAACCATAAATGAATACCCTATTCATTAATTTAATGAATGTTCCTAATAATAATTTAATTTAAAATGTTCCTAATAATAATTTAAAATGTTACTAAATAAATATTTTTATGTTTGTAACAAGTTTATGTGTTTTTATTATATTTTTATATATACACTTTTTAAGGGAAAAACATTACCCTAGACTGGCGAGGAACCATATATGGTAACTTCATTGCCCTTGATTTCCAACCTAAAAAAATATATTTTTTTAAAAACTCACAAATGTTTAGAAGTCTTATAATATCCTCCAATAACACTCTATGGTTGAAATTTAGAATTTCCAAGTATTTCAATGAGTGCCCTATAAAGGGTTAACCCTTACATATGCATAAATCTACAGTGTTATTTTTAGTTCATTGTGTTGATGAGCAGTGATTGTGTCTGTTATCTCAAACTATAACATTATTAAATATTTCAATATGTAAATAGCTAATGAAATAAGTAGTAAAAGAGGAATTGCATCTCGACTCACCATAGACAGAAACACAGAATGTTTTTGATGTCAGGTTAGCTGTAGCTATCACTAGTTGATAAACTCCAGTATGTTCATATAATATTCAACACATATTTTATTAATGAATTTCCATGACTTTTGTAGTTGTTTATGATTACTGCAGAAGTATTTCTTCAGTATTTAAAATTAAGAAATTTCTTGGTAGGATTTGCATTTGTAATCATTGAAACTAAAATACCTAAAACATCAAGAGAGATTTTGATCACAGAGGATGAAAATAATCTAATTTGAACCGCCACAGGAGTTTATTACTCTGAGATGTTAATAAACGTCACAAATATGCTCATAACTTACTGATCCGACGCCAGAAGCACAAACAGAACAAAACAAACATGTGAAACATTTTCTGATGTAATAACACTAGCACAACTGATCTAAACAAACACAACAGAAGTAATGTGAGCAAGACCTCCCTCGACAGAGTCTGACCCTCCTAATACGCACGCACGCACACGCACACACTCACACGCACGCACACGCACACACACACACACTCACACACACACATTATCACACACGCACACACACTCACATACACGCACACACTCACTCGCACACACGCACACACACACACCACACACATACACACACACACACACACACAGATCCACACACATACACACACACAGATACACAGATACACTAACACACACAAAAGCACATACACACACACACACACACACACACAAGTTTGTCTTTCTCAGACAAACTCTCTCTCTCTCTCTCTCTCTCTCTCTCTCTCTCACTCTCTCACACACACTCACACTTTTAAACTATGTTCCTATGCCCAATTTACATTTACAGAAGATTAGAAATTATTTTAAGAAATCCTTGCTGCTAGTCGAGTTCCCAGCATGCACTGCGGCAGGAATGAATGATGTAGTTACTGTGAGTGAATCTCATTAATGTTGTTTACTGTTACTCATTATGAGCAGCTCCTCGTCGAGTTATTCCAACTTTAATTTAATAATTATTTTAATAGATTTTAATGATTCATTCAAATTGCACACAATTACTTGCCTGACTGTGTTAAATATGTAAAAAAAGAAGAATATTGTCTGAATATTGGATGAATTACTTTTCATTTCTCAATTTTAGTATATATAGTTGGAGTTAAAAGCATGTCTGATCTCACAGTTTTACTGACGTTCATCTTCTGAGTCAAACTGAATCTGCTGCGGTCGGGTTTCTTCAGAAATGTGCTTTGATCTGTTAGTGCAGTGGTTCTCAACTCCAGTCCTCGGGACCCGCTGCTCTGCACATTTTGTATGTCTCCCTTATTTAACACACCTGAATCAGATCATCAGCTCGTTAAGAGAGACTCCATGAACTGAACTGAGTGTGTCAGATAAGAGAGACATACAAAATGTGCAGAGCAACGGGTCCCGAGGACTGGAGTTGAGAACCACTGTGTTAGTGGACAAACATCTTAGGTGAGAAAATGCCCATTTAGAGCTGGTGTGTTTAGTTTGTAGGTGAAGAGCTTCTTCCTGTCATGCTTTTAATCACACAAACATGTTGAGCATGTTGAGAAACTGAGGGAGAAACACAATAAATACACAATGATCATATAACACTGCCATTCAATAGTTTATCTTGTTAAAGTTAATATTTTTTGTTTTTATAAATTGATACTTTTATATTACGTTAGTAAAAAACACATATTTTTTACATTATTGTACTCAGTTTCCATTGAGGTGCTTTATTACAAGTGAAAATATGTCAACAGCTCCACTTATACGGTTATTTTACACATTTTTTATTTTTTCAGATTTTATTGTAAAATATTTGAATACTGTTTCTGGATAATGAAAGCTAATGGAAAACTCTCAGGTCTAGTAAATAAGGCAACATGTGAAATTTACACTCACTGTTAAAAAAAGACACTTTTGTTCTATTGACTTAATTGCTGTTGTTTATGTTTTAACTAAAGTATGTTTTTTTATCCAATCATCACGTCATTCCAACCAGCTGTCTACAATCAGTACTCAACATGTCTACCCAATCAGCAAAGTGAGTGGAGGCCTATAGGCTATATATACGCTGTCGACTCACCTGTTTGTTCCTCGACAGTTTTCAGCATCCCTCCACCACCCTGTGTCCGAGTCCTCACACTCGACTGGTTACTTTCCTAACCAGGAATACGGGGGGAGTTGGCTACTCTGGGTTCGGGCCAAAATCCCGAGCTCGGAGCCCTCTCCTCGGACAACACACCAAATACGCTTACTACTTTACTCTATCTGAATATGTGTAAGTGTGAACTCGTGAAAAACATTTTCTAGAGGTTTATTTATTAGTGGTGGCGAGATGAAGCCCCATGAAGCATTGAAGCTTCTCAGTCAAGTGGTTCACAAAAGGGTTCATTTCTCGAGGCTTCATTTGCTCACAATCCCACCTGGTGGTCGAAGAGTGTAAAACAAGCAGACACATTACAGATGACCTGATGACCTGTGATACACTATAGCTTATTTTGCACCAGTTAAGGCTTAGAAATAACGGTGAAAAAAAAATAAAAAAAATAATCTATTTAAATAAATATATTGCGTAGTTTCTGGTGGTATATAATGATTGTATATTATACAATCATTATATACCCTCAGAAACTACATAACTGTGTAATAAATGTATTGCCTTGAAATAATTGGGGCTATCAAATATGTGTGTAAATCAATACTTTGGTCATAATAGGCAGGAGGGGCAATATTTATTATTTAAAACTGTGGTTAAAAGTGGTTGGGTTTAAACCATTGGTTTAAATATCTGTCAAAATGTCGCGCCAAGATTCGAACCACTTCCTGAACCAGTCATATATAATCATTACTTTCCTCTCTTGTAGTCATTTGACATGACTTCAAGATCCTGGGATTTCTCAACACATGCTCCGAAGCCTCGACACAGAACGTAACATCACTATTATTTAGTAGAATCCCACGGGTGTGAGTGACTGCAGGTTTGATTTGTCCTGCATACAAACCCCACATTATTTCATTCAACTAATTATTGGATAGTCAAACTGAAAATATGAAAATAAATGAAATATTTGTAATTAAAAAATGAAAAAAAAGTGGTGATCTTTTGAAGTGGTGATATTCATAAGGAGTGAAAATGTGCAATGATCTCTTGGTTGTATGAATGCACATATGCAGTGTATGAATCAGGATGTGGTTTTGTTTCTGTATGATGTTCTTTGAGTTGTTGAAGATCGTCTATGAGACTCATGTATGTTTGTCTGATGAGTGAAAGTGTGAAGTTTTCCTTCCTGCTAGAAGGGTTGGAGTGAAGGCTGTCTCCCTCCACCCTGAAAGTGTGTGTTGCACATCATGATGCAGTAGATGGTAAGTCTGTGGGAAAGCACGACCTGTCTGCTTCAGTCTGTCTCTGAATCTCTCATCAGGACCATCAAGTGTGAAGAATCCATCATTTGTGGTTTCAGCTATAACATACTTTTCAGTCTTCAAGTATACTCAGTAGCGGAGATAGCGGGGGTGCTTGTGTGCGGCCGCCCCAGGGCCCGTGCCAATTAGAGGCCCCTCAAACGCCGCCAATCCTGTGTCACTGGACAGGAACGGGGCCCTCGCCAGGTGACGCATTGCACGGGGCCCTGGCAAAGTAACATATTGCAGATTATTAGCTGAAAAAAGCTAATTACTGCATTAGCTAACGTTGAGATAATCCAGCTCTTGTTATGAAATGTAACAGTCACTTAGGATGGATCGTTAAGATCTGCTCTTAGGCAGATCTTAACAATCTGCACAGATCTTAACGATCTGCGCAGATCTGCTCTTAGATCTGCACTTAGGATGGATCGTTAAGATCGTTAAGCAGACAACAAAATTGTAAGAAAAAAAAATTGTCTTTAAAAATGTATATTTTAGTTCACTCAGTCAGAATGTTATAAATCAGTTGTTTTTCTCAAAGTTTTCATCCCAGTTAAGTTTTCATGTAGCACCTGTAGCTTAACTATGGAGCTGTAAACAAACTTTGTGTTCAGTATATATAATAGTGCCATGTCAATTACAGTATGTAATGTGGCACTGATTGAGCGCACTTTGCCTTTTCAGCACCATCGCTGTCAAGCAGATGTCGCTGTCCGTGGTGCTGAAACATTTTTACTGGCAAACTGTTTTCTCTGTCGTCAATACAAACTTGTCCAAAAATGTGGCTTTTCTTTGTGTTTCATTTAACATATACCGGTAAGCTTACTTGGCTCAACAAGTGACACATTATTACCATATTACCAGTCATACCCCATGATGAAGCTCCACCCCCACTGTACTGAGAGTCTAGCTCCGCCCCTGCGTATACTTCATACTTTTTAAGACTTCTTGAAGGTAAAATTTTTTTGTCTTAGAAATGGGTACTTTTAGGTCATGTTAGTATATTTAAACTTTTTTTTTTACATTCTCAGACTGGATCTCTGACCATCACAAACACCAGAAACACAGACTCTGTACTCTATAAACTACAGATGAACAGCAGAATTATAAAGAGCTTCAGTATTTCTGTCATTCTGTCAATTTCTGTCACTTATTCAAGTGTAATTTAGTCATTCACTGCATTTTTCTTTTAAGGAACACGCTGACTTTTTGGGACTTATTCACCGTATCCCCCAGAGTTAGATAAGTCCATAAATACTCTTCTCATCTCCGTGCGTGCCGTAACTCTGACGCACCCACCGCTAGCCTAGCTTAGCACAAAGACTGGAGGTAAACTGCTCCAGCTAGCAAACTACTCCCATTAAGTGACAAAATAACGCCAACATTTTCCTATTTACATGTTGTGATGTGTATAGTCACAGCATGTGCAAATAACATGGTCACATGAGACACAGCCATCTTCTAACCGTATACATACTGATTAAAATGTGGCTAATTTGTACAAATTAGTACGACCTCACTCGTACGAATTCGTACACCACTTTTCAGCCTCATGTTTCTGCTTACAGACTGGAGGTTAAAGAGCTGGCTGTCTGTGCAGTCACAACAACCTGGAGCTGAACACACTCAAAACAGTGGAGATGATTGTGGACTTCAGGAGAAACATCCCAGCACTCTCCCACTCACCATTATGAACAGCACTGTGGCAGCAGTGGAGACATTCAGGGTCCTGGGCCTGAATTGGGACAGTCACATTGACTCCATTGTGAAAAAGGCCCAGCAGAGGTTGCCCTGCCTTCTCCAGCTGAGGAAGTTCAACTCTCACAGGAGCTGCTGATACAGTTCTCTAACGCCATTGAGTCTGTCCTCTGCACTTCTGTCACTGTCTGGTTCTGCTCAGCTACCAGACAGACCTCTGAAGACTACAGCGGATAGTCCGGACTGCTGAGAGAATCACTGGTACACCTCTCCACACTCTCCAAGAACTGAACTCATCCAGAGTGAGTAAAAGGGCTGGCAAAGTCACTCTGGACCGCTCATTTAGAAGTGTATCGTGATGCCTGTTTCTGTCATGTAAATGTTTTGTCATGTCAGAGCCAAAATACTGTCATTTGTCAAACCCCTCCACAGTGTGTGTGTGTGTGTGTGTGTGTGTGTGTGTGTGTGTGTGTGTGTGTGTGTTGATGTGATAAATTACATTAAAAACATCAAATAGACATTCTTTGAATGGTGAATTCCTAGTTTTGACACTAGATGGTGGTCTAACACAGTCTCCATACTGCTTGTAATACACACTTTATGTATTAATTTAATATCAGGTAATTTATCCTCCTGATGTTTCCACACAGAAGCTGAATACAGAATGTGCGAGACTTCCTATTTATTATCAGCTATAGAGAAATAACGAGAAGAATATATCAAAGTTCAGTGAACTTTAAACTGTTTGCTACAAACCAGCATATTTATAATTACTAAGATAAACCATTAAAATAATATGGTAGGATATGTAATATGGTAATATGGTAAGGAGGCATATGACACTAGAAGCCAGACACATCAAAAGTACAAATGGCCGTGCCTGCTCTTATCTGAAAAATAAGGTGATGATAAGGGCACATTGTGTGGGATGTTGTTCTTACAAATAATAATAATAATAGAGATCATGGGAAACAGCAACAGTTATTATAGTGAAATTTAATAGATTAAGACATGAGTGACTTAAAAAAATATATTTATTTATAATTTATTTTACACTCTTTGAAGATCTCAAATTATAATTGTATAGTAGGAACAATAACTGTACTATTTTGTGGAGAAATATAATTACCGTGTTCAATCTCTCCATGCCATGGCAATGAACATTATTAATATCCTTTATAAAAACAGTATAAGCTTTGACGCTTGACAAAGCAAATATCAACCTCATTTATTCTGGGTGGGAATGTGATTAATCCCTCTAGTGGTCAAGTGTTGTTATAGTTATTTCTGAGTGTTTAAAGGAGCTGTATGTAAGAAATGTATTTCAATTAATCATAAAATGGCCCTGATATGTCACTAGACATTAAGAAATCATGTTCATTTCAAATACTTATATCACTGACAAAAGTAGTACGGCCAGGATATTGTCATTTAAAAAGTGAAGTTGCAGCCCTCAACTGATGTTGATGTTGTCATCTTGTGTTTTGGCCTGAAGCGCCGCCCTCCATCTATCTACCAATCACGAAGTCAGTAGTGTTTCTGCATCCGGGTTGCCAGCTCTGCTCTAGTTACCACAGCTGCAGATTCAAACTGCAGCCTACGTTCCTGCTGGATCCTGCAGCCTATCTGGCAACCTCGAGTCATGGGGAGGGGGAGGGGATACACCGCTCTATACAGTAATTTGAAAGTGATTGCAGTACCAGTTTTGGCCACAATCTTACATACAGCTCCTTTAAATATCTGCTTTCTTTGAGTATTAGCGCATGTTGATCAAAGTTAATATCGTCTTCCGCATGAGCTGTAAATCTGACTTCATGTCACTTTTCTTAGAAATTGAAAAAAAAAAAAAAAACATCAGCAAGTCTGCGAGTAAACAGTTTCAGTCCTGTGCTCCGTTCAAGAATGATTCCTAAAATAATGTGTGTTGTTGAGGAGACGTGCTGTAATTTTAAGTGAGCAGATTTTCTCCTGAATGAAGATGATGATGAATCAGGTGAAAAGTCTCTCAGACACACATTGAAGGAGGAAACAGAGACATCAAACCAGAAGATCACAGAGACTGAGAAAAGCACAGAGATGTGGGCACTTTGACTAGTAAACAACCCTAGGTAGCCTACTAAACAGGTAGCCTACTCGAATCCACCAGGACACTGCACTAACTACATATTTGCTAATTAGGGATATTAATTTATAAAAGAAAAAAAAAAGTGGTTTGTATTATTTGTAGGATCAACACTTCTTCACCCACACCTGTGTTTTGTTCCCTGACTCGTCATCATCCTACAGAACTGGAGCAGGAGTGGATATCTTGAGCTGTCCTCATCACTGCATCTGGACTTTACCACTATCAAGGAAACTTAAGGTGAGATTTTCTATTTGATTATGATCTTGATCTCATTCTATACATTTCTACCTTTATGTTTTATGGACAGGACCACTGTTATGCTACTGAAAAAAAAATCAAGATTGTTTGCAACATTTAGTTAGTTTCTCGTCCATACTGATGAAACAAAATAAATTAACAACCATCAAACGTAAGTCATAAATTGCATTTATTCTTAAAATTACCCAGACACTGGCAGGAAAATTATATGACCTTTGTAAGAATATGACCCTGAGAGTGTCGCACTGCTTAACTGTAGGATCACTGCATATTGATCATCACACACGCAAAGTATATGATATTTTTGTTAAACACCAGTGCTGAGTTCAGTATTTTGCAGTACAGCAGGTTTTCTGTAGAGCAGAAGTCGACGGTTTCATGTGAGCAGGAATGGAAAAAGTCCTTCAACCTCAGGCTATTCACAGGCTATTCACACCTCAGACAGAGACGATCACAAACTGACATCTAACACACACGTCCATCAGCAGAAACACTCATGCACAAGCTGTCCATCCACCCAGCAGATCAAACCACATTTCTGTTCAGATGTGAATACATGAGACCACAGTGTTCATGAGTGTTTTACATCTGTGTTTTTCATGAGATTACACGCATGGTCTCTTTAAGACTTTAAAAGTCAAACATGAAATGCTCCAATCAATCATATGATTTAATTGGTTAAAAAGGGAAGTTTGTTTTAAGTTTTTAGGAGACCACTTCATTTAATAGTTTAAACTTTGATCCTGCTCTACGTCTGCTGGGACGTCCTGATACAATATGGTGATTCTCATGAGAAACTCGCAGACTCGGACTCGACGCTGGTCACACAGTTCGGTCTTGTACTTATAAAAAGACTGAAGTTTGTTCATCTTCTCATTGTGATTGGTGCATAATCCACATGATCCTCCTCTTCTCCTCCTCTACCCTAACTTTCTGTAAAAACACAACACAAGAAATATAGTTTTATATAGTAGTTACTGTATATAGTTTTTCTAATAACATTTATCAGCACTGCATGCAAACTTAAACATCTTGAGGAAATGACATCAAACAACATCTTCTATATCAGTGGATCTCAACCGGTTTTGCTAACATGTTAATCTGACACAAAAGTCTTTCTTGCATTGATAATCTTATGGCTTTTATTAAACATCTGATTTGGTGCTGTTGTGTTTGATGGATCATTATACAGTCAAAAACACAATTGCATCTGACTCACTGCTGAAATAATACAGAGAAACACAACATAACTTAATAATACATCGTCTTACCGTTTCCTGTGCGTTTCTTTTGTAGAACGCTTGTTCTGCGTAAATGATCTCGTCTTCGTGAGTCTCGACTGTTTCAATGATAATAGATGCATTAAAACAACACAACTCAATACTAACTAGATCTGATTCTTTACAACATACTGTATGTATTTTTATTATTATGGCCGTCAAAGTTAAAGCATAAATGCACACATTTCATTAAATGTTTAACACAGCCCTTTAAAAAAAATGACATTAACAAATTTCATTCCACTAAATTTAAATTTGAACTATCACCTTAAAATTAGTAAATAAAGTTAGAGAGACATTTTTTACACATAAATCAAACCCAGGCAGGACATTTAAGTCAAATGCATTCTTTGTTTGGTGAAATTGATGCTCAACAAGTTGAACAAAAGTAATCAATATCATATTTTAACTTTATCACCAGCTGCATCTTTACACGTCACCTTCATTTATATAGCGCTTTCAACAATATAGATTGTTTCAAAGCAGCTTTACAGTGACAATAGGAAATTATGTAACATGTACATGGAATAATTATGGAACATGTAAAATTATGTTCATAAAGTGGAGAAAGCTTTTGTATTTTTTATGTTTTGGAGAAATTTTAGAAAAGAAGGATCTGTTTTTTTGTCTTTTTTAAACACTAACTACACATATTATTTTGGTTTCTTTTAAATAATCTTAAGGGTGTTAACTACAAAATAATGACAATTATTATTTTAAAATTATATTCAGGGTTATCAGAGTTTATATATTTAGAGTGTATTTTAGGGTGTAAAGTTTTGTTTATTATAAAGTTTGTTTAAAAGCAGTAAATAACACTTGCCTTCTTTGTCTGTTTTTCTTTCTTTTCTTTTTTTGCAGATCCAGAAGATCCCGAATCCAGCAACAATCATCAGAGATCCAGCAGAGATCAACACTATCAGAGACACTGAGACTGGAGGAACTGAAGGAGAGAGTCATTAGTGTGAGTGAATTTGTAAACACACACATATATCATCAGTGCTGTGGTACCTGCACATGTGTGACAGAGTGTGTTGATGTCCAGATGTGTGGTCTGGTTGCTGATGGGATTGTTCAGCACACAGCTGTAGGTGTTTTTATCCTGATATTCCACCTCCAGAGGTAGAGAGAGACTGATGCTGAGATCACACACACTGATGCTGGACAATACACTGATTCCTGCGTACCAGAAGAGAGTCGCATCACTCACATTCAACACTGATGAACACACCAGTGAACATGATGATGATGAAGATGAAGAACATTGTGAAGAGTTACTGATGACAGGAACAGGCAGACGAGCTGAAAAACATGAGAGAATAAAGAGAAATATGGGTAAATCTAAACATCCAGCTTATTTTGAGAGTAGTGTGTTCACTGTCAGTAAGTGCATCTCAAACTATAAGATATTTCAGTGTATAAATATTAAAAATAATATTCTGGGTTAATTTTAAAGTAAGCTTAATCTAATGCAATTTTGACAATGTTGATTGCCACAATTTATTTCCATTTGTCCACCAGAAAAGCAAAAATCTGGGTTACAGTGAAGCACTGAATGGTGTGGAAGCTTGTTTCCATGGAATTAAATAATTTAAAAGATTGATTTTCTCACAATTGCAAGTTTAAATCTCGCAATTCTAAAAAAAAAATTCTGAATTGTGCAATTAAACGGGGCAATTACCATTTTAATTTTTTATTATTATTATTTATTAAGTGGCGGAAACAAGTTTTCATAGAATGGGGCCGATCTGTAAATGTTAAAATACTCCACATGATGTGAACAATGTGTGTTAACATGGTTTTAGTGTGAAAAATCACTTGCTAACCTTTTGCTACGACAATACGCCATAAACCTTAAACTGCCTTTAAAAATGCTGAAGTGTTTCTGAAGTTTACTTTAAATCCTTCAAATTTTGGCCTCGTTCACATTCCTTTATAAGTGCCTCGCCGTAACCTCCAAATGAGAGATGAGTCTGAATTATTCTTTGTGGTAATCGACACAATGCTACAAATGCTGTGGATCGAGTTTTACTTGTAAATTTGTAAAGGACGAGACAAATATTCTCGACTCACCATAGACAGAAACACTGAATGTTTTTTATGTCAGCTTCACTCCCCTTATCTCTAGTTGATAAACTCCAGCATGTTCAGTTGTGGTGTTTGTGATGGTCAGAGATCCAGTTTGATCGTCCAGCTTCAGTCTGTCTCTGAATCTCCCATAAGGAACATCATCATATGTGGAGACGATTCGGCTCTCTTTGCTGATTTTAGCTATCAGAGACTTTTCAGCTCCATATTTCCACAGTATGTCGTCGTCTTCATGTATTTTAGTAACATCAGTGTTTAGAGAGACAGAATCTCCCTCCATCACTGACACTGACTGTATCTCATTTGTTTCGGCTGCAAACACTCCTGATGAACATGAACAGAAAAAGAACAGATTAAAGCTTTTGTTTGTTTACAAAGATTGAAATCAGTTCGTAACCTTTAACAGCAACAAAGACACGAAACAATATGAAAAAACAGACAAATTTGAGGGAATCAATAATGTGATCTTTAAAATGATTTGCTGTAGAGCAAGATAAAAATGATATGATGAATTAATTACAGCTTAAAAGTTTAATTACAATACATTCAATATACAATAGATTTGGTATTATTGAATTCCCATTATGTTTGTAGTCTATGAAGAATTCAAAAATATTTAAATTATGTTTTTAAAAAGTGCTGGGGAGGATTTGCATTTGTAATCATGATTTCTAAAACAAGAGAGATTTGGATGATCACAGTGGATGAAAATAATCTAATTTGAACCGTCGCAGGAGTTTATTACTCTGATATGTGAATAAACAACACAAATATGTTTATAACTTACCGATCAGACGGCAGAAGCACAAACAGAACAAAACAAACATGTGAAACATTTGCAGCTGTTCAGTGAAACGCCTGATCTAATAAGACTATCAATGAACGCACAACAGATCTTAAACACAAGCTTGTGAATCCTCCCCCGACAGAGTCTGACCCTCCTAATGCACACACACACACACACACACACACACACACACACACACACGTATACACATTACATATACATGTCATAATCTACATTTCATGGTAAAATAGAGAGTAACTCGTGATTTAAAATTGTATTTGTATAATTTTATTTATATTATTAAAATAAGTATTTGATACACTGCCGATTTTGTAGGTTTTCCCACTTACAAAGCATGTAGAAGTCTGTCATTTTTATCATAGGTACTCTTCAACTGTGAGTAACGGAATCCGAACAAAAATCCAGAAAATCACATTGTATGATTTTTAAGTAATTAATTTGCATTTTATTGCATGACATAAGTATTTGATACATCAGAAAAGCAGAACTTAATATTTGGTACAGAAACCTTTGTTTGCAATTACAGAGATCATACGTTTCCTGTAGTTCTTGACCAGGTTTGCACACACTGCAGGGATTTTGGCCCACTCCTCCATACAGACCTTCTCCAGATCCTTCAGGTTTCGGGGCTGTCGCTGGGCAATTCGGACGTTCAGCTCCCTCCAAAGATTTTCTATTGGGTTCAGGTCTGGAGACTGGCTAGGCCACTCCAGGAACTTGAGATGCTTCTTACGGAGCCACTCCTTAGTTGCCCTGGCTGTGTGTTTCGGGTCCTTGTCATGCTGGAAGACCCAGCCATGACCCATCTTCAATGCTCTTACTGAGGGAAGGAGGTTGTTGGCCAAGATCTTGCGATACATGGCCCCATCCATCCTAGCCTCAATACGGTGCAGTTGTCCTGTCCCCTTTGCAGAAAAGCATCCCCAAAGAATGATGTTTCCACCTCCATGCTTCACGGTTGGGATGGTGTTCTTGGGGTTGTACTCATCCTTCTTCTTCCTCCAAACACGGTGAGTGGAGTTTAGACCAAAAAACTCATTGTCTCATCAGACCACATGACCTTCTCTCATTCCTCCTCTGGATCATCCAGATGGTCATTGGCAAACTTCAGAAGGGCCTGAACATGCGCTGGCTTGAGCAGGGGGACCTTGCATGCGCTGCAGGATTTTAATCCATGACGGCGTAGTGTGTTACTAATGGTTTTCTTTGAGACTGTGGTCCCAGCTCTCTTCAGGTCATTGACCAGGTCCTGCCGTGTAGTTCTGGGCTGATCCTGTTGTAGCAAATTCTAAGTCCTCAAATTGGTTCTCAAAGAAATCTCTCAGGAGTCAAAGTTCCAGGTGTCAGAAGAAGTAACTTTAATGACAAGCAACAAAGTGAGATGCAGCTGTTCATCTGATCTGCATTGGTCGGAACCTCAGGTCTTATACCTTTTCTTATCACTAGGTAGCCAATCAGCTATCTTTCTCTTCTTGCTCCACCTCAAGATCTCGCTACCGTTAGCATCATCTTTCCCGGAGACATTTTTCTATTGGTGGAAAATCTTTGGCCATACCCATTTTTAAGGAATATCTCGGGTCACATGATTCTCTGCACCTGCAGTGTTGTAATCCCATCCATCATTTTTAATTAGCGTTTTTAGTACCATCTTATCAACTACCTATACACATCTCCTCTCTGAGCTTGTTAGGTACTCTTTCATCCTTACAGACCCCTTGACCTAATTTAACCTGATTTATCCTGATTTGACCTGGGTTCTGACTGAGACACAGAAATACAGAATTTTACATGAGGCAAAGGAAAATCTCCAACAATCCCTCACCTTCCTCATGATTATTGATGCCCCACGAGGTGAGATCTTGCATGGTGCCCCAGACCGAGGGAGATAGACCGTCATCTTGAACTTCTTCCATTTTCTAATAATTGCATCAACAGTTGTTGCCTTCTCACCAAGCTGCTTGCCTATTGTCCTGTAGCCCATCCCAGCCTTGTGCAGGTCTACAATTTTATCCCTGATGTTCTTGCACAGCTCTCTGGTCTTGGCCATTGTGGAGAGGTTGGAGTCTTTTTGATTGAGTGTGTGGACAGGTGTCTTTTATACAGGTAACGAGTTCAACAGGTGCAGTTAATACAGGTATTGAGTGGAGAACAGGAGGGCTTCTTAAAGAAAAACTAACAGGTCTGTGAGAGCCAGAATTTTTACTGGTTGGTAGGTGATCAAATACTTATGTCATGCAATAAAATGCTAATTAATTACTTAAAAATCATACAATGTGATTTTTTGCTTTAGATTCTGTCACTCACAGTCAAAGAGTACCTATGATAAAAATTACAGACTTCTACATGCTTTGTAAGTGGGAAAACCTGCAAAATCGGCAGTGTATCAATTACTTGTTCTTCTCCCCTCTGTGTGTGTGTATATGTATATATATATATATATATATATATATATATATATATATATATATATATATGTGTGTGTGTGTGTGTGTAGTGGCCGTTTGTCAACAAACAAAAGAAAATTAAACAAATCAAACTTCAAACGACAACTTCTATAGCACCCTGGGCAGGTGATGTACGCAGGCAAGAAATAAGTCCAATTCCAGGCTGATTCAGAGTTGTGGCTGGTTTATTTTTCCAACTGAGCAAACAATACAGCATCTCTCACGCTGGTAAAAAAACATATGCCCATCACCCAGGTGCTACAGGTTACCTCCTACTTCCTACCTATATTTACCTTTACCTGTACCCACTACTGCCCTCAGTTGTCTAAATCAAACATTGTAGTTATTAAACTAACCAAAAAATAAAGACTAAACATATAAATAGAACAATTAACTAAACAAACAACAAAATAATATTACCAAAATATATATTACTAATGTGAGCAAAATTATAATGGTAAACAAATTAATTAACAAAATTACCACAACTGAAAGCAAACTAATGTAGCTCCAACAATATATATATATATATATATATATATATATATATATATATAGGCTATATATATATATATATAGCCTATATATATATATATATATATATATATATATATATATATATATATATATATATATATATATGAGACCTGCGCATTTTGACTAATGGCTTTCCATGACTTTTGTAGATGTTTATAACTACTTTTATTGTTATTATTATTATTATTATTTTTAAGAATTAGAGACTTCAAAATTATAGATTTCACAATATTCATGATTCATTTTAACAGCAGATAAAAGTCTAATTCAAACAGTATCAGCCACTTTATTGCTCTAAAACAGAAAAAAAAGCCATGAAAATGTTTTTATAACTTACCGATCAGACTCCAGCAGCACAAACAGAATAAAACACACGTGTGAAACATTTTCTTCAGTAGTTCAGTGTGTGATGAAACTATCTGCTGAAAACACTCAGTCTATATGTGAATCCTCCCATGACACAGTTTTACCATCCTAGTTTCACTCGCTGCTGGAGTTGGGAACCGACTTATCCAGAACCGGTAGTGTTTGTTGAAAAATACCGGAACCGTGCGAAATTCCTAAATTTCGGTTCCAAAAACGGTTCTGGGAAGATGTGTGGGCAAAGTGCTGGGAGCTTATCCTGTAATAGCGACGTCTCACACTCACCTGAATGAAAGCACTCGCGCTATTACATCGGTATTTCGGTGTTACATATATTTAAATGATCACAGAGGTACTGAAATAAAAGTTTATAGTTTGAGAATAAACACTGTTGTCTACGGTAGCAGCCAAAACAGAGTAGGGTAAATCACCTTTTGAAAGTCGCTTCAAATAACGAAAATTCGCTTCAGAATTTACTAAATGTATATAATGAGTGATTACATCATAAATGCCTTTTTTCAAACCGTGTTTTTGTATTATCCTGAATCACTACAGCAAGCCTGTAATAAGTGTTTATACCACTGATCTATATAATGACCAGTGGTTTATACTCGGACTACTTTACACGGCACCGCTGCGGAGTAGCACAGTGCCTGAGTGACTCACCCGCGTCATAGAAATAAACGTTGAGAAGTAGCTCCGGCTACAGTGTTCTTCCGGATGAGCGCTGATTCATCCAGTAATGAAGTGAAGTCTTTATGAATCAATCATTAAAATGGAAATATTATGGACAAACTACATTTCATTGTAAAATAGAGAGTAAGTCTAGTGATTTATTTATTCAGTTCACAATTTTAGTAAATGGAAAAACTGCTAAAATCATGTAGCCTATGATCTCACATTACCATTTTTTTAAAGCTCTGGCTCTTAGTCAAACTGAGATCTGCTGTGGTTGGTTTTCTTCAGAAATGTGGTTTGATTTGGACAAACATCTTGTGTGTGAGAACAGGTAGAGCAGGTGTGTGTAGCTGAAGGGCCTCTTCAAAGGGTTAGAATGATTTTTTTTTTTTTTTTTTTTTTCCTGTCTGTCAGGGCTTGTTTGGAAGGAGACAGTTGAAGGACTTATTTGCAAAGTGGTATTTATTAAATACAGATCAAGAAAACCACTGGAGGACAGCAAACCAAACCATACATTTATTAAAAAGCAAAACACACCTGATGCACATTTTTTGTTCTTCATTTTCCAGAAGTAGTTTAAAATCTTGCTGTATTTTCCTGTATATGAATCATGATGTGGGTTTTATGATGTTCATTAAGATTCAGATCATCCACGAGACTTGTGCATGTTTGTCTGATGAGTGAAAGTGTGAATCAATGATGTTCTTCTGCTGTTTGTTTGCATTATGAGTCCAGACATATTTCTCTACTGACAATCTTTATGATCTGTACAAAAACATTTACACAGTAGGCCTACTGTCCTGTTCTGTATATATTTGTTCACTAAAAAAAGGTTATACACATTCTGTGCCACTGTTAGTGCTGTAATGCTGTTTAGCTGCTGTTATTCAAAACCACCAGATGGCGCCACTCAATATCGAGAGTAAAAGTGATGACAGTAGAAAGGTGTAAATATGAGTCAAAGATATTGCTAAAATCGATTATCAGTCAATCTCTAATAATAATTATATCTATTTATCATTACAGCTTCAGGTCTGTCTTCAGGATGTGTTGTTCTGCTGGTGTGATTTACTATCACTGCGCTCTCTGTGGAAATATGTAACAGTTTTATAGATATTGTTACTACAGTACAACTGTGGTAATGTGATATCAGACACCACTGTCTTTAAAAGAAAAAAAACGACAAAATTGATCTTACACTCTTACAAATTGATCTTACATTATGATTTTGTGGGAACAATAAGTTCGAGAATAATGTGGGAAATATGATTATCATGGTCGACTGCTTTATGGTTTAGTAATTCATCTGTTTATTATTATTATTATTATTATTATTATTATTATTCATTAATACCCTAATCAAAGGAATAATAAAAGAAATAGATGCTTGGCAAAGCAAAACCCCCCTTTATCCTGTGGGGTTGTCTCATCCCTCTAATGGTCACATGATGTATTAGTTTCATTAAAGCAACTGCAACTTTCTAAGCTATGAACAGGATTACCCAATGGAAGGGAGGTTATAGGTTTACAATACAGAAACATTAGGTGGAAGCACACATCAGTTTTGTTGCGGGATAGGCTAATTTACGTATAAGGAAATACGTTTAATATATTCTTTCTGCATTCTGGGATCCTATAGCGCCTCCCGGAGGGCAGGAGTTGATACTCCCGCTGCAACACATGGGAAGAGTCCTGGGAGATTTTGTCAGCCAGTCTGACAGTGTGCAGTACATGGCTTTCAGTGAACGCGTTCTCCACTGAGTGTCCCACCAATCTGGAACAGATTCCCAGGAGCCGTAGAATCCTGGCCTTCAGATGAGCTGAGAGACCCCCAAACCACACATCGCCTCCAAACTGCAGAATGCTTTGAATTGATGACACAAAGAAAAGAGACAGGATTTCACTGCTCGCTCCGAATGACCTAAGTCTCCTTAAAAAGTAGATTCTCTGCTGTGCTTTGCTGCAGATATAGTCTACATGATCACACTGTCCACGTGCACTCCAATATATTTGAACGATGATTTTTGTTTTATGGTGTCGCATGAAGTCACAATCTCGGCAGCGTTGAAGTTATGGACTTCAGCATGAGTTGTGTCTGTCTGACTTCAAGAGGCGTGATGACACTTTTCTTAGTAGAAGTTGAAAATCGTGACTTTCTGAGTTGAATTGAACGCAGAAGTATCTGTGTGTAAACTGTCCTGCACAGTTTCAGTCCTGTGCTCCAGACATGAATGATGGATTCTTCATATGTGTGTTGTTGAGGAGACGTGAGCTGTTAAATACTGTTAAGACTCATGATTTCCCCCTGCTGGTGAATGAATCAGGTGAAAAGTCCCTCAGACGCACATTGAAGGAGGGACCGAAACATATCAAACCAGAAGATCACAGAGACTGAGAAGATCACAGAGATGTGGACTTTTTTGACCACCTAGCAATCACAAGTAGCCGACTAAAAAGGTACTGAAATCCACCAGAACACCGCACTAACCACATATTTGATAATTGTGCCTTTTCGTTTATCGAGTATTAGCCTAAAGATAAGATTTATAAAAAAAAACAAAAACGGTTTGTTTATTTGTAGGATTACCATCCATTCAGACTTGCCCTCACCCTGTTTTGTTCCTGATTGATGGCGGTTCAGAGCTGGAAATTAAGGTGAGATTTTTTTTTTGTCCACACTTTCTCTGATCTTGATCTTGGGGTTCAACTTTGTCCTTCTCTTGAGAGTTTGCTGATGAACAGTTCACCAAAACACATGATATGTCATTAGACGTCCAAGCACTAAAGGTGTTGGAACTGTATAGATCCCCTATTCGACCGGACATGTCTGTCGGGTAGGCCTGGTGTATAGAGATGAGGAGGACTCAAATGCAGATGAGAAGTGAAAAGTTTATTAGTAAACTTCGTGATCAATATAAAGTTCAGTGACACAGTGAACAAATGTTAAGCCTCTCTGATTGGTGGTTCCTGTGAGCACAGCCCGCACACATACGGACGTGTAGAGAAGAGGAGACCACCGACAGGCAGAGAGATCCCAGGAATGTCCAGCAATAGACGAGTACTGGGTCCAGCAGGCAACAGTCCTGCACCGACCCCCACGTCTAGGCTTCCTGAACATCACAGGTAAGCAAAACAGAGAACACAAACAGACAAGGAACGCACACGCGACATGTAACAATCCACTGACAACACTAGTAGACACAGCTGGGAATATAAAGGGTAGGGGGAACGAGCAACAGGTGAGGAAGATCATCGTGATTGTGCTAATTGCCCACATCACGAGCTGCAGAAATGGCAGGACAAACCAAACAACAGAGAGGGGCCGGTGACACACCCTGACCCGTGACAATGTCGGCGCGTCCACCATCTTGGAACGGTCAGCGTGAGAGTCACTCAGTAAGAGTCAATGATGCCACAACAATGTGCATCTTCTGGTTGTGAAACCACAGAGATTTAAATTCCAAAAGAAACTGGATAACCTTTTACAGGTTAGTGTTTTGATATGTATTAACTCAATATTACAGGTTTTTATATGGTAACTTTTTAATGTCATGTTAGCTGTTGCTTTTGTCTTGTATTGTGTTAGACCTTAAATCATAGAGGCCCCAAAATTGGCAGGATGGTCTCTATGATTTCCAGGATAGCAGGATTTTTCCCCCTCCAGAATCCTTGAGTCAAGCCCTACAATATGTATATCTCTGATTTTTGGGGCCTTTGGCTCTTCTGCTGTGAGATGTAGGGCTGCACGATATATAGTTTTAGCATCAATATCGCTATGTGTGCATCCGAGATTGCAGGATGTGCGATGTCAAGTATAGGAGAGTTGATCCGTGATCTATACGGGTCCGCTGCCCCCCAGTTCCGAGCGCATGTGATTTGTGGGTTAATTGGAAAGTTAATCATCATTGAGTGAAAGTTTATCATTTGCATGTGTTTTTATGTCTAAATGTCTATGTAAACATCAAGCGCAAGAAAACTGTGTGCTATTTTTATTGTGTGCGCACACAGAGCCGCGCTGACAGCAAGTGAACACCACATTCAGTTCTCTTTCTCTTCTTATTGAGCTTGAACAGACACGTGCACACAAAAATTAAGTCAAAATGCCCGTCTCTAGTATCCTCATAAACACAAGTCGGTTATATGTTATTAACAACTGAGAAAGAAAATGGATGCGTATCATTATATTGGATGTGTGTAGTCTTAAAGTGACAGCAGCCTAATATACTTTACCTGCAGCTGTTTGTCAATGTTAATCAAACAACAAAAAAGAGAGAAGAGGAATTTGTAGCTTTAACAAAGATAAATTGTGATAAATTTAATTTACACAATGAACACTATTCAGTGTTATTTTACATTTGATTATTCAATTTCTGTACCTGAAAAATATAAAGCACTGCTTATTTCATTTGTATATTTGTTCTACTGTATTTATTAGGGCCCAAGCACTGATGGTGCGACGACCCTCTTGGAATTGCTCAGTTTATTATTATTATTATTATTATTATTATCAATGCTTTTGTAATTCTTTCTTTTTATCTATGTTTTCCCTGATGAAGGAGTTTTCATATAGTGATCATTTCACATGGCATTATGGATCAGGTGTCACACTACATGCCGACAAAGACAACACACTGTAACACTGCCAACACTGGAAATCAGAAGGTTTTTGATTGAATTTTAATTTATGTGAATTTTCACTCTTTCACTCTCTTAAATGATAAAAACTAATAAAAGGTAAGGTAATAAAGGTATCAAGAATAGTTTTTCTTAGAAATAATTCTTAGAGCTGGAAATAACTACTGAAACCAGCACTGCTGAACTGCACGATCACTGCATAAATAAGATCATGATGCATATGAGATATGAGATATAAGTATATGATATTTTCTTATTTCAAAGTAATATCTCTGTATAAGATCTTTTTTTTTTTTGAAGATCTTTTTGTCAAATACCAACATTGATGAGTTCAGTATTTTGTAAAGCAGGTTTTAAAATAGTCACATGGTTTTCCCTTAATTTCATCTCTGTTTTGTGTTATCTGAAGTAAATCTGCCCATCTTACTCTCTGATTGTGAATGCAAATGGTCTGATACGGGTGGTGATTTACTATAGTTGTGTGAGCTTATTCATATTTTAATTTGATTGGTATTTTTCTTTTTTTCTTTTTAACGATTTTATTAGAGAATGTTCTGCTCTGTATTTTTTGTATTGCTGCTTTAAGCTTAATGCAAAACATTTGCTTCACTTCACTGAATAAAATAATAAAAAATGTACCAAAAATATATTCGTTTGTTGCTATTGTTGGGTTTGTTCAGTCTGTAAAACGACAGATTAACATGAGAGCTCAGTCCCATTAAAGCGCTGATGGAAGTGGAAAGCTCTGGTCGTGTGAAAATGAAAGAATACTGCTAATTTTCCATAATGACCAACACATTTACCAAAAGTTGAAATACTGTTAATGAAACATGTTAGTAGGTGTGGAGCTCACACTACTATAATGCTGTTTTAGCAGCTGTTTAAAAATAAATCAAAAATAAAAATCCACCAGATGGCGTCATTTATCAGTTAAATCAATATAATACCACTGTTGATCAGAGTAGAAAGATGTAAATATCAGTACATCAGTAAAATCAGTGTCATTTTGTCTCTAGTATTAACCCCATGTTTATAGTATTTTGTGTAGGCCTAACTGTTTCATCAATCCTGTTCCTTTCTCTTTTACCATTTGTGAATCATAGTGTCTCCGTACATTCAACTATCAACATTGATGCACTAAACTTTCACCTTTAACCCTTAGGCTGCATTAGGGACATTTTTGTCCTTTTCATTTTTATTTCTTTGACCATTTTGGCTGTTTTAATGCCAATGGTATGTAATTTGGCAAAGTTGTGACTTTTTGCATAAATTTACAAATTTTGAAAAAAAAAATTAAAATATGTATAACACACACGGTGTAGAACAAATAGCACCACTCAGTACCATAAGGGACAAAAATGTCCCATTGACACCCAAACGTCGTTTAAAGCCGGGGCCGTCATTAATACATAAATCATGATTTATGTTGAAACATTCTTTCATTTTGAAGCAAAGGCATTATATTTGCATTATATAGTGTATTTTACCAGATGACGTCACTACATGTGTATTCCCTATAGGGGGAAATGCACGCTATTTTCCTGGTTTCCACTATAGGGGCACTTGACTGTGCATGAAGGATTTGAATGGTTCAAAGATCTAAAAATTATGTTTCCGAGTATGTGTGGATGTCTGAGAGCGATGTGTGTCTGCGTTGACAAAAATTGTGTGTGTGTGTGTGTGTAGGGCCGTAATGCATGGTGTTTAGGCGAGTGACAAAAATCACAATATCCTGAAAGAAATGTTTTACTCTCTCTCTCTCTCTCTCTCTGTGTGTGTGTGTGTGTGTGTGTGTGTGTGTGTGAGTGTGTGTGTGAGCACGCGCTCGCGCACGAGAGAGAGAAAGCGCTTCTCACGGCATTGTTTTCTTTCGGTTTGATTCATGCGTAATTTACGCACAGACATGAACCTTTGACACGACTTCGTTTTTTAGCAGTCTATGTTTCAAAGGTAACTAATAATTTCTCACATAGGACAACGTAGGCACAAGCACAGCCATGCAGTCAGTCCTTAGACATAACAACTTTCATCTTGCGGCAACACAAATTTGCATTTACTATATGGAAAATAATTAGATTTTTGTGTTTTTTCCTCTTATAAAATTGAGGGTACCGTCACCAAAACTGGAATTTAAAGGGTTAAAATCCTGAAATTGAATAAATATGTGGTATGTATGATGAGGACTGATGCTGGTTAAAATATTGAACTCAGTCAAAGTGGAAAAAAATAATAATATATAATAGTTTTATGGCAGTGTTTAGAGTGGACATTTTTGTCCCTTAATGCACTGAATGGGTTTTTTTATTTTAATCTGATGTAGCACAAAAAATAAAAATGCACCAAAATTTTTTTGCTGCTAATCTTTTACATATTCAAGACTGTGATAATCCAAAGCCAAGGTTTACAATTTGCATTTACTATATGGAAAATAATTACATTTTTGTGTTTTTTCCTCTTATAAAAATTGAGGGTACCGTCACCAAAACTGGAATTTAAAGGGTTAAAATCCTGAAATTAAATAAATATGTGGTATGTATGATGAGGACTGATGCTGGTTAAAATATTGAACTCAGTCAAAGTGGAAAAAAATAATAATATATAATAGTTTTATGGCAGTGTTTAGAGTGGACATTTTTGTCCCTTAACGCACTCAACGGTGTCAAATAATGCAGCCCAAGGGTTAACATGTTATTCAACATTTGAGCTTTACTAGCGGTGAAACTCAATCCTGAATACAGTGTCTAATCAACTGTAATTAAAAATCTTTCTATTTCAAATAGGTCTATTTATATTGGACAGTGGAGCTAATCTTGGAAAGGTGAATTTCAGGTTAATAACACTAGATAGCGCTCTAGTGCAGTATAGGCCATGCAATTAATTCATGTTTGTCTCTTCACTTTATTCATACATTTCTTTACATATTATAAGCTTTTCCAACTCAATATTCATGTCAAGCCATTTCAAACAAGGGCTGTTTGTCCGTAGTGCAATTTCTGTAAAAGTATGGTAATGTTTTATCAGACAGAAAGTTTCTGAACCGTCTAACATAGAAGAGGTCATATCAAAACTATGAATATACCATGGTACATTATTTTTTTTATGCTAATTTACTTTTAAAATGTGGTGTAGCCTACTTTAATATGACGAAATTGTCATTCTTCCCTGTGTAAATAGGACATTACAGGCGTTGTTTATTCTGTGAGAATATGATTCTTCCCCAGTTATGTTATAGTTTAATTTCTGAGGGTGTTTACATCTGCTGTGTTTGGGTTCCAGCTTTGATATTTCCAACATTTGGATTGATATTGCAAAGCAAGGGTGATGAGCTTTGTACTAATACAATTGTATGTCTAGCTAAATTTTTCATTCACAAATGTAGAACTGTGAAATCATCTCCCAATATTTTTTTTTAATTTTTTTTATTATTATTTTTTTTTTATGAATATAAACTGTTATATAAAATCCTTCAAAACTCTGAAAGGTACCCTGAAACACTTCCCTACTGAGGTAAATAGCTGAAAAAGGATGAATTCTTCCCTTATGTTGTTATAATTTCTTACCGTTTATCTATTTAAATTTGTTTATTTGAATGTTTGTTTTTCCTTTTATAAATCATCCTTATTTTTTGTTCCTGTTTGTATTAAGAGCTGCTCCCTCTGGCTATATCATAGACAATATTTCCGCCTTCCGACCAAAAAAGGTCCATTTCCCGATGACGTTCAGGATTTATGGCAGCTTTGCAGTTTTTATTTATTTTTTTATTATTGAACAACGATCACAGGGGATATGCATCACACACTAAAAATAGGATAAGAAACTCAAGGTAAAGCAAGGTAAATTCGGGATGTCCAGTAGATGCTGCACTGCAAACACTGGCTATAACATTACTAGCCTAACATGATAATTCATACATCACAATAACACTGCACAATTAAAGACAGACAAACAGATCCAGCTAAAACCACGTTTTATTGAGTCAGCAGTTATATACAAACAATAAGGAAAGCTTCAATACTTAAGGTTGTTGCAGTAGCGGACCAGTCCAGCTCACCAATCTGGCTTTCTGCCTCTGGTCTGCGCACGCACCCTGTAATGTTTGGAAACCAAAGGTGTTGTCTGTAGCCTACCGTTCAGAGAAGAGCCGTACACACACACACCATATTCCGAAAACGTTTACTGAGAGGTTTTAATATAATGTAGCCTAGTGTCATTTTCGATCAATTTCATTTATTTAAAAGCGAATGATTATCATGTGTGCATCACATCTCGCTGCGTGCCGCCATTTGCGAGACGTCACTTGTACGCGCATCTCTGAAACGAAAGTTATGGACTTCCGCATGAGTTGTAAATATGATTTAAGTGGCATTATATTGCACGTTTCTTAGCAGAAGTTGGAAAGTATCACTTTGTGAGTTGGGCAAATTAACATTGAATCAAAAATAATATTGCACAGATGTAATTTGCAAGTACAAAGTGATCACATTTACTAATGAAACATGGAACATTCGCACAGACTTGGAACGAGTGAGGGATTGCAAAACTGGAAAAGGTGCAGATCTTCATCAGTCCCTCAGAAGTCTGGAGTTTGACGCCATCAGGATCCCTCAAGGTGAGATTTTGTTTGGTAAACGCCTTTTTGAGACATTTGCGATTGAACTTAATGTTTCCGAGACTGTAGGCTACTACTGCTTCAAACATATTTTTGTTTTAAATTGCTTCTTGAATTACGTGTGAATACGATTTCAATTATGCATTTTCTTGTATCTTTTGAAGTGCAGAATTTGCATCGTTTAAAACGATTCTGACGTAAATGCATTAAGAGCAATTCATGCAGATTTATGGACCGTTATGTATAAATAAGTCGGCATTTAAAAAAACAAGTAAACCCTATTTAGTCCTATATAAATTTAATAGGCTCGCCAATCACGTGTCTGGTGTTTTCTGTCGGCTGTTTAGAATTAGAACCAATCCGATTCGTGAATTAATTGTTCTTTTGAGTCGGTTCTTTTCAATGAATTGGTCAACGGGTTAGAAGAATGGTTTGAATCGAATCGCGATTCAGTTTGAATGATTAATTAAAAGGATAGTTCATCCAAAAATTAAAATGCTGTCATTACTCACTGTATTGTTCCAAACCTGTGAATTTATTTATTCTGCTGAACACAAAAGTATATGTTTTGAAGAATGTCGGTAACCGAACCGTTTCTGGTCCCCATTGACTTCCATAGATATGCTGTGTTTGAAATCGCCCTCTATGCTCTACTCCAGGGTTCATCAATCTCGGTCCTGGAGGGCCGCTGTCCTGCAGAGTTTAGCTCCAACCAGCTCCAACACACCTGTTTGAAAGTTTCTAGTATGCCTAATGAGACCTTGATTAGCTGGTTCAGGTGTGTTTAATTGGGGTTGGAGCTAAACTCTGCAGGACAGCGGCCCTCCAGGACCGAGATTGGTGAACCCTGCTCAACTCTATACTCTATAGTCCACTTGCAATAGTGAATGAAAACGAGTGAGTGAATTTAGACACTGGGAAGCCCTATTTTAACAATCTAAGCGCACACTGTCCGAATCCACTTTTGCTAGTTTAACGACGGGAAAATGGTCGTCGCACCCGGCGCATGGTCTAAAAGGGTTGTCCCTATTCTCTTAAAGCAGCACTCAGTAGCTTCGGGATTTCTTCGCTGTATTCTCGCTTTTTGCTCGCAGGTTTCTCTCTAGAGCTCCCCCCACAGCTTCGGAATAGATATTTGACAACACTGTTGTAAAAACTCGTTGGTGATTCTCAGACACCAGAGGCTATATAGATCAATGACATCAAAGCAGATGGGACATTCTTTAAAACGTCTTCATTCGGGTTCGGACAGCGTGAGGGAGCGCAATAATGACAGCATTTTAGCAGATTTCTTTTGGCCGTAAAGCAATTGTTTACATCGCGAGACCTGATATCACGCGAGACTTCCTGACGCGGCGGCCGGCGGCCCGCCGGCTCAAAGTTGCAAGTGCGTATTTTCCGCTCACGGGCACCAGGGGGTTGCGAAAAGACCACCATTCAACCCGAAATAAGTAATATAACCATTCCAATGACTCCGAAGCTGTTCAGTTAAGGTAAAAAAAGTTACTTAGTTCACCTTTAATGAGTAATGGGTGTGTTTTGGGCATAACGTGCAATAAATCACCCACAATCCAATGCACACATTCCAATTTACGAAAATAAACTGATAGAAAACGAGTTGGAGTTTATTATGAAATGTAAGACAAGAATGTTTTCGGACATGGAAGCATAGGTGTTATCTTTTTTTTTTTCTTTCTGTAAATTAATCACTAACACTAAACTGACAATAATATAATATATTTATTTTTCCTAAATTAAGTTTTAAGAGTATTTTCGTGCCGTGACCATGTGGGCAGGAACATGTGTGATGAAGCCATGCGTCCTTCCTAGTTGTGTCCTCCTCAGCATTAAACGCTAGAATGAGATGTGGCTTTTAATTAATGCAATACAATGAATGTACAGCCGTCCACGGTCTCCCAGTTGCTTATTCTATTGTCAGTTTAGTGTTAGTGATTAATTTACAGCAAAACAAAAGATAACATCTATAGTAACATCTTTGTCCTCGTCTTAAATCAAAAAAGAAATCAAAATAAAATAAACAAACTCAAAATCAAACCGGCCACTGAGGCACTGCTGGGATTGCATCTTACGCAGGGCACAATAAGTCCAATGTCCAGGCAAGCGTATCATTCATGCGGTTTATTTCCATTTAAGCAAGCATACAAATAACGTCTGCAGCCTCTCTTTCCCTGGTAAAAAACCAACAACCTTTCCCAGTACCTGCCTGTGCTAAGTGTAATCACCAATATATACCTGCCAACAGGTGCTCAGTACAATCAAAATAAAAGTCCCCAAAAAGATACTCAAATTAACTAAAATAATAACATTAACATTCTGTGTCTACATCAATAAAATAATCATGCAAATTATTTAAGGAGAAACAAAATAAAGTAAATTAATTATTAAATTAATTACAAAACAAGGAAATAGCTCCAACAACATCTATGTTTTCATGTCCGAAAACATTATTCTTGTCTTACATTTCATAATAAACTCAGACAAGTGCCCTGTTTAAGGGTATAGGGAGCGATTTCGGACACAGCCATAGAATTTTTTTCCCCATACTATGAGGCCTATGGGGGCCATCAACTGTTTGGTTACCCATATTCTTCAAAATATCTTCTTTTGTGTTCAGTAGAAGAAATTAATTCACACAGGTTTGGGACAACACAAGGATGAGTATGATGACAGAATTTCCATTTATTGGGTAAACATCCCTTTAATGTCTGACTCCATGAATCGTTTTCACTTGTAACGTGAAAGTGAATCTTTCCGGACAGTCTTTTGAAACCAAACAAATGTCTTGTCTGTCAGTGATGAAGGTTTTATTAAGCTGAACTTATTTGTGAATGACTCTTTACTTGTAGATAGACCATTTTTACCTGAACCTGAACATTACAAAAATATACACAAAAATATTTAAAGTATTTTTGGTAAGATTTATTTATTATTTTCCTAAAGTTAGATTCGGACTATAATTGATATGCTGCTCCACTATGAGATATATTTATATTGCCCCATCTGTTAACAGTAGAGCTACTTTTGTAGAGGTAAACTCTAGTTTTGCACACTAGAGAGCGCTCGTCTATGACTCTCTAATAACAGGGGCTCAGAGTTTAGCTGGTTAGCATAGCCTTGTTAGGCCCTGCTGTTAGATACTGTAATTATACCATTTTGTAGGCAAATGGTAGTAAAGTATTTTTGGATGCTTTTACAGTTTTTCTCGATTGCTTAAACACTATAACCAGGCTTTTGAACTAAAATTTCAAAACCATAATGCCATTTATCAAAGAGCACACCCATTTCCCTAAACTATAAACACTATTCCCTGTTTCGACACATGAGTCAGATTTGTTGAACTGTCACTGCAAAACTCTACACACAAATCCCTTAATTTCTCATTGCCTAGACCATGTTGTCATTTAGAAAGCACTAGCATTCAATATTGTTCACTCAAGTCAGCACAGCTTCAGCTCAGTTAGCACACAATTACCCAAGTGGAAACACTAAGAGTCAAAATTGAACACACATCAATCTGATCCTTCAATAGATATATAAATGGGCCCGCCCAAATCAGTTTATTGCGTTTTGGAACCAGAAAGACATGAGGGAAGAGATTGAGGAGGGATAAGGAGGAGGAGGAGGAGGAGGAGGAGGAGGAAGGGCAAGAAGACAAGCAGTCTCAGATGAAATTCTGCCACTCTAGTTGCCCATGTCTTTGTCAGTGGTAGGACTATGAGGGAGGCTGGGCTACGAGTAAGGCCAAATTTGAGTCGCTTTACCGTCGCCTCGAGAACCTTCAGGGGGGTGTGGTGGCAAACAAAATTCTATCACTGAATAAGAGACAAACATTTCCAATAGTCTTTGAGGAGTATTTTCTTGCAAGAAAAGGCCAGCGGTCATACAGTCACACAGAGTCGCTGTGGAGTGTGACAGTGAAGGGAGGGCATCCTTTCTCCTTTATAGTCTTGACTGTTGTTATCTTTCTAGGCCAATGATGGTATTTCAACCATATGTGGAATATTCTTAGATGTGTTCATCATATTGTCTCCTTGAGTGGAGGCCCTCCTGTCACGACCAACACTCTTATTCCAATACAATTCCATATTATAATAAGGTTTGTGTGGCTCTTTTACTGTCATATGATGGTCACACACATCTTACTGTAAGTAAATATAAAGGAGAGAATAAAAAAAAGTAAAACTGTGTGTGTGTGTTGTACTGTGTAGTACATGAATGAATAAAAATGTGCCAATGTATCCATTGGTTGTGTGTTTGTGCTCATCATGTGAAAAGGTTTGTGAGGGGGGAACCACAAGCAACAAAACTTACCAGTTTTGGAAATGTTGTTTTGAATTTATTGCACCAGTGTGTTAGACTATGTTGTAGTGTGTGTGATTTTGAGGGCTTGTGTGTCCTGAGGTAAAAGTTTGATTTTTCAGCAAGAGTGAATGGTTTTGAGTGTAGAGCTTCATTTTGATCTGAATTTAGGATGTTTGGGGAACTGGGTGAGACGTTATGGATTTGTGTTTACAGTTTTGAGAATACGAGGCATAGTTTCAAGAAATGTGTTCAAGTAATCAAGAAAAACTGTAATAGTGTAAAATAGATGTGTGACATTAACAGATCAACATAAGATGTGTGAACCTAGGCGTGATAACAAGAATAGTGGAAACTTCTCAGAAATAACTAAGTGTTGCTTGAGCTGCAAATAACTGAAGCTAACACTTCTCTGTAGGATCACAGCAGGAGTATATGGGGTCATGGATATATAGAGAGATGCAAATGCTGCTGAATATATACACATAGTAAATTATACTAATAATTCACATTCACACAGTAAGATCTCACAGAGAATATATTTAGAATAAACATTTTCCATTCTGTACTTTATTTTGCAGTAAATGTTATGTTTTGCATAAAGAGGAAGTCAAATTGTTGATGTTCTTCAACCCCACCAGATTCACAAAATTCACACATTCACACTATTCACACCTCAAGACAAGCAAACACTGATACACATTAACCACAAAGGTCCAGTACAGACACTTTCTCTTGCTCATTCTCTCAACAGATAAAACCACATTTCTTTTCAGATCTAAAACTGAGGCCTTCTGTGGTTTGAGTCTGTTGAATGCAATACTGTAAAAATACACCAAAAACATCTGTTTGTTGCTAATATTTAAACCAAAATTAAATGTATACTGTTATTCTGCAGTTTCATGTATATCACTCATTAACTTTTGATCTGAATACATTGAGAATGTGCTGTTAGGACATATAAAATGGCTGTTTAAAGTCAGCTGGGATTTCTTGACCACACACAGAGTAAAACTGAAAAATACCCTGTTCAAAATAGATACAAATATCTGAGAGATTTAACATCAATCCCAGTAGGGCATCTTGTAAATTGTAGGTTTTTACCATGTTATCTATGTAACTTTGCACTCTCCCCCAAATTTTATGTTAAATTCAGTTAATGTATGATAAATGTCTGGTAAATGTGGATGAGTTTTGGGATTGTTGAGAATCCACACAAGGGTTTTAAGAGACTCACAAATGTTCAGAGCTAGAAACTGTTGAATAAAATCCAGTTAATGTCCCATGATGCTTAACTATCTCTGGGGGTTTTTTTTTTTTTTTTTTTTTTTTTTTTTTTGTGCTTTTAACCTTTACTATTACTGAAACACACATTACCATGCAGGATCACAATAATCAGAAAAGGTAAAAAATAAATAAAAAAAAGTCAGTGGTGGATTTAGGCATTAACAGCACAGGCACATGCTAGGGCTGCTCAATTAGGGCATAGATCATACTCATGATTATTTTGGTCAATATTACAATCACGAGTATATGACCAAAACTTTGTATGAGTGTAATTTATTTAATGATAATGATATATATATCAAGCATGTATTTGCTGGAAATGATATGATATGATAATAATATATTATGATATTTAAATTTTAGATACCAGGAAAATTTCACAATTCTCTATACCAATTTCAATATTGAAAAAAAAACAAACAAAAGCAAAGCACCAAAAAAGCAAAGTAGAAAAAATAGGACACGTACAATAAATAAAAAATAAATTTATTTAAAGCACAACGTTTCGACTATCAGGTCTTCATCAGGTACAATGCAAAAGTAGAGAAAAGTGAACTTTAAGTAGAAACAGGTAATCACCTAAATTGGGCCCACACACAAAAACATGTGACCAATAATATAAGTAATATCTGCCTTTTTTTTTTACAGATTTGGTTGGAATCGGGCTCATTTAGCTTCTCTCCTTTCATCGTGCCCATAATATACGTGCAGAGCACAGACATGATGCACACAGAATGAACATTTTGGAAGTGAAATCTGAAACATGAATATGGATAATTGAATTTTTAATAATGAAAATGAGTGTGAAATGTTTTGAATTGAAATTTTTTACAGCTTAAATATACAACCATGTTGAATTTCAGCCCATAGAAAATGCAAGCCCTGAAAATACAATGCTTTAAAATGCAAGCAGGGTTAATGCAATGCCTATTTTTTCGAGTAGTGCAATACAAAAAGCTTTTTTGTTTCAAAAACATTTGGCATTATTTTACTTCCATAGTTCTCCATCTGTCAGTTGATCATCACCTTCCTGACAGACAGGCAGCAGCCAGTAAGGCTGGGAAAATTCTCATCCAACACCCGGGAAGAAAGTACAGTCTCTGCTGGGCCTTTTTCACAATGGAGTCTATTGCCGCGTTTCCACCGCAGGAACTTGCCCCAGGAACTAGGAACTTTGGGGTGGTACTCGTTGTGTTTACACCGCAGGAACCAGGATCTAAATGAAGTTCCGGGTAAATATTTCCCCCCTTCGAAAGTCCCTGCTCGCAAGGAAGTACTTTTTCAAAGTTCCGGAACTTTCAGGGGTGGGACTTGGGCGCTGAACATGCTGATTGGTTGAGTTCATGCCGCATTTTGATTGGTCGACTCCACGCAACATTTTATTCAACCACCATCTGTTGCGGTGCATGCATTAACAGTCGTCTGCTATTCGAATCAACAAAGGAGTTTAAAAAAATGCCACCGATGGGCCGATGACGAGGTTCAGGCTTTATTAAGCTTAAATTCAGAGGATGAAATCCAGTGGGAAATGTAAAGTCGCACACTGTCCTACGACACCAGACTATTTGCCTAATTTTCACGATACTTTAGCCCGCGGTGGAAACACGGCTAGGAACAGGTCTGGGGGAAAAAAGTTCCTGGTAAAAAAGTTCCTGGGATAAGTTGTTCCAGGTCATTTCGGTGGAAACGCGGCAAAAGTGAGTGTCCCAATTCAGGTTCTGAGAGATGTTGGTGCACAGGAACCTGAATGACTCCACTGCTGCCACAGTGCTGCTCATAATGGTGACTGGGAGAGTGCTGGGATGTTTCATCTCCACAATCATCTCCACTATTTTGAGTGTGTTCAGCTCCAGGTTGTTATAACTGCACCAGACAGCCAGCACTGGGGTACGTTCTCTCCCCACTGCTGTTCTCCCTGTGCACGAACGACTGCACTGCCAAAGACCCCTCTGTCAAGCTCCTGAAGTTTGCAGACGACACCACTTATCAGCCTCATGTTTCTGCTTACAGACTGGAGGTTAAAGAGCTGGCTGTCTGGTGCAGTCACAACAACCTGGAGCTGAACACACTCAAAACCGTGGAGATGATTGTGGACTTCAGGAGAAACATCCCAGCACTCTCCCACTCACCATTATGAACAGCACAGTGGCAGCAGTGGAGACATTCAGGTTCCTGGGCCTGAATTGGGACAGTCACATTGACTCCATTGTGAAAAAGGCCCAGCAGAGGTTGCCCTGCCTTCTCCAGCTGAGGAAGTTCAACTCTCACAGGATCTGCTGATACAGTTCTCTAACGCCATTGAGTCTGTCCTCTGCACTTCTGTCACTGTCTGGTTCTGCTCAGCTACCAGTCAGACCTCTGAAGACTACAGCGGATAGTCCGGACTGCTGAGAGAATCACTGGTACACCTCTCCACACTCTCCAAGAACTGAACTCATCCAGAGTGAGTAAAAGGGCTGGCAAAATCACTCTGGACCGCTCATTTAGAAGTGTATTGTGATGCCTGTTTCTGTCATGTAAATGTTTTGTCATGTCAGAGCCAAATACTTTCATTTGTCAAAGCCCTCCACAGTGTGTGTGGAGTACTCCTCCACGCAGAAGTAAGCTGAACACAGAATGTGCGAGACTTCCTATTTATTAGCAGCTATAGAGAAATAACGAGAAGAATATATCAAAGTTCAGTTAACTTTAAAGCTACACTGTGTAGGATTTTCTCCCATCTAGCGGTGAAATTGTTTATGACTACCACCTGAATATTACTTTCTAGCCCCTCCCATTCCGAGGGCGTTTTAACTCCTACGGTGGCCGTATTATTTCAAATCTGCCGGCAGTCGCGAGTAATCTCCCCCTCGCATTCGTCACAGTGCCACTGAGTGTAAAAACGCGAAAGGCGAAGCTTGAATTTCCAGGTATGTCCCTCATTGGTTAATGTATTTTCAAGATGGAGGCGCAACATGGCTGCCGCCATTCGAGCGACTCGCTTGTATGTATTCTAAATGGCAGATTCTACGCTTACGAGAATACTTGATTAGTTGGTAGAAGTAATTACACATTAATGAGCACATATCATTTTGAAAGAACAAAGTGTTTTTTGCTAAGAATCAACTTAAAAAAATACACAGTGTAACTTTAAACTGTTTGCTACAAACCAGCATGTTTATAATTACTAAGACAAACCATTAAAATAATATGGTAGGATATGTAATATGGTAAAATGGTAAGGAGGCATATGACACTGGAAGCCAGACACATTAAAAGTACAAATGGCCGTGTCTGCTCATATCTGAAAAATAAGGTGATGATAAGGGCACGTTGTGTGGGATGTTGTTCTTACAAATAATAATAATAATAAAGATCATGGGAAACAGCAACAGTTATTATAGTGAAATTTAATAGATTAAGACATGAGTAACATTGTTTATAATTTTATTTTACACTCTTTGAAGATCTCAAATTATAATTGTATAATAGGAACAATAACTGTACTATTTTGTGGAGACATATAATTACCATGTTCAATCGCTCTATACCATGGCAATGAACATTATTAATATCCTTTATAAAAATAGTACAGGCTTTGACGCTTGACAAAGCAAATAGCTACCACATTTATTCTGGGTGGGAATGTGATTAATCCCTCTAGTGGTCAAGTGTTGTTATAGTTATTTCTGAGTGTTTAAATATCCGCTTTCTTTGAGTATTAGCGCATGTTGAAGTAAAAAGAAACGGAAACTATCAGCGTTGAACTGGCAGGATTGTAGAAATGCAGTTAGGGATAGGGATGGCCCGATACCGATACTGGCATCGGGGATCGGGCCGATACTGTCCTCATATACTCGTACTCGTACTCATAAAAATTCGCCGATACCACGCACCGATACCACGTACATTTTGCAAAACGAAACTGGCCGCCGCGAGTGCTTTGTGGAGGTGAACTGTGAGGCATAGACGCGCGAGCTGGTCGAGCACATAAACAGACATCAGTGGAAAGTTTGTTCAGTCGGATGTCAATGGCAAAGAAAATAAAACGAGGCATCAGGTAGCGTATTATTAACGTTAACTGACGAGAGAGAGAGAGAGAGAGAGAGAGAGAGAGAGAGAGAGAGAGAGCGCACTTCTGTTGAATGCTCTTGATTGCTGATCGTTCACTCAGCTCATGTTATTTGGATGAAAACTAAATCGTAAGTAAAGTAAAACATGAACTGTTACCTGATTTAAGTATAACGAGTGGTTCCCTACATTATTACAGAGGACGTGTGCAGGTCAAGTTTCATGAACGCAAATATCCAAAGCAGCGTCTCAGCGCGCGAATAGTGAATTAAATTGTCTTTCACATCTTGCACTTGTACGGATGAATTCACACAATTGTGTAATAACGCCTGTCTTGGCGAGTATCCTATAGTAAACAAAGTCGGTTATATCTCAAATGAACGTAGCATGTTCAAATGCGGTCGGTCTTAAAGGGGCAGCAGCAGTCTAATACCTTCTTCTGTGTTTTAATGTTAATCAAACAAAGGACAAATAAATACTCACTGCTCTTGACTAAATAGGCTACCCTTTTCAACTTTACAAAAATATCCATCTATATATAATTTATACAGTAATGAATATGCTTTTTTTCACATTTGATTACTTTTTTGAAATTTCTGTACCTGTTAGATCTACCTGAAAAACTCTAAAAACACTGTTTATTTCATTTGTCTTTCTTTGTTCTATTGTATTTATTTGTCCTTTTTGTAATTCGATTGTTTGTTCTTATTTTGTTACTGACTGCTTGTTTTAAATTCACATTAATTAGGCTGGTAGTTTTTGTTGTAATATCAAAATTGGATTAAATAATTGATATTTCACTGGTTTTGACAAACATTTGAACCGCTGACCCGATTCTCAGCACGGAGCCCTGCTGAAGCAGCTCTAAATATTGCTGTGGCTATTAAATGAAAGATAAAATATGATTGAGCAATAGAATGAACAGTGACAGTAACAGAAGCTCATACAATGCATTTTAGCAGGCTTAACTAAGCATGAAAATAACTGAAAGAAATATATATTTGATGAACAAATTAAGCCAACTAATATGATTTATTCTTTTGGTTTATCTACTAATACATTTAAAAATAAAAAATGCAGTGAAAATTCAGGTATCGGTATCGGCGAGTACCAAAAATCAAAGTATCGGTATCGGACTCGTTCTGCAAAAAGTGGTATCGGGACATCCCTAGTTAGGGAGGTTGTTTACAATACAGAAGCAGATGGGAACACATATAGGTTTGATGAAGGATATTATTTACGATTAGGAACATGGCAGCTACGGAATTATTAATTGTCATTCATTGTTATTCACAAAGAACTTCGAATAATTTTCTTTATTTGATTAAAATGAATGTTCTTGTGTACATCTCCCTGGATGAAGCCGTGTTCACGTGACGTCATTGGCGGCATCAAAATTAATATTGTCTTCCGCATGAGCTGTAAATCTGACTTCATGTCACTTTTCTTAGAAGTTGAAAAAAAAACATCAGAAAATCGTCTCAGGTTACGTATGTAACCATGGTTCCCTGAGAGGGAACGAGACGCTGCGTCAAGCGCTGCGGGAACGCCCCTGCGTGATTGCGTCATGAAGCACTCGTGAAATCAGTCCAATGGCGTGACGGGACGTCATAGGCGGGTGACGTCATTGACCAGGAAACTATAAAGCACCCCCCAGACCAAACAATGATAGCTTCTGATAGGTCGAACAAGTTGGTCACAGGCATGCCGGGAGTATGGCAAAGCGACGCAGCGTCTCGTTCCCTCTCAGGGAACCATGGTTACATACGTAACCTGAGACGTTCCCTTTCAAGGGGTGGAGTCTCCATTCCCCCGGCACCACTCCCTGTCTCGACAGAGAGTCTGCCGTCTTGTTCATGTAACCCGGAATATACAGTGCTCGAACTGATAGCAACTTCCCCTGGGCCCAATCAGAACTCGATGTGCCAGTTTCCAAAGCCGGCGAGATCGTAAAACCCCCTGGCGATTTATATAGGAGACCACCGCTGTGTTGTCCGTGCGAACCAACACATGATGGCCCCTGAGGTCTGGGAGAAAGTGTCTGAGTGCCAGAAACACGGCCATCATCTCCAACTGGTTTATGTGCCAGGAAAGCTGATGGTCGCTCCACAGACCCCGAGCCGAGCGACCACTCATGGTCGCCCCCCAACCGGTGAGGGAAGCATCCGTCGTTAGCGTTAAGCGACGACAAGGAGCTCCCAACACCGGACCCTGGGACAAGAACCACGGATCTTTCCACATAACTAAGGCACGTAGGCATCGCCGCGTGACCTTGATCATGCGAAACGGATTTCCCCTCGGGGAGAACCCCCTGGTCTTGAGCGACCACTGTAAGGGTCTCATGTACAGCAGGCCAAAAGGAATCACGTTGGACGCTGCTGCCATCAAACCCAAGATTCTCTGAAACTGTACTACAGTGAGTGACTGGCCTAGTCTTATCCTGCGCACGGCTTCCAGGATCGTTTTTATCCTGGCGGGCGCCAAACGGGCTCTCATGGTCTTTGTGTCCCATACTACGTCTTCATATGGGCTAGCACAGCATCTCGATACTGGGCCGCCTGAAGTTCTGACTGCGCCAGAATGAGCCAGTCGTCTATATAATTCAGCACGCGGATGCCCTGGAGTCTCAAGGGAACCAGAGCTGCATCCACGCACTTCGTGAACGTGCGGGGTGACAGTGCTAGGCCGAAGGGAAGAACCCGATACTGGTACGCTTCACCCCCGAAAGCGAACCTGAGGAACTTCCTGTGTTGCGGAAGGATGGAGACATGAAAATATGCGTCTTTTAGGTCTATCGTGACACACCAGTCCTCGGACCTGATCTGACACACAATCTGCTTCAACGTGAGCATTTTGAATTTTAATTTCTTGACTGCCCGATTTAGTTGGCGCAGATCTAGAATGGGCCGCAGCCCTCCACCCTTCTTTGGAACTATGAAGTACGGGCTGTAAAACCCTGACTCTCTGCTGTGGGGAGGAACCCTCTCTATACATCTATACAGGGCGGACATAGAGATGAGTACTCGCTGAGGACCACTGCGCCCTGAAACACTGGAGGTGGCAGGGTTGGCAACACGGCCTCCTGATGGCACCGAGAGGAAACGGGTGCCTCGACACACCGACTCCCCTCGGAGGGGACTGCCATCGAAATCCTGACACCCTTGGCGTCAGGACTTCTTCGCCAAGGCCTTCCTAGAGATAATAACAGTCCTCAGATCTGCTTTACCTCGGGAAGACCTTGGCTGAGCGCGCTGTCCCGGTCCCCAGTCTCTCTGTGGGGGAGCACGGGCAGCCACGCTCACCTTCTGCTGAGCTCTGTGAGAGGAGGACATACTCGACTGGGGCTGCTCCCGCCCAGCAGCCCCAGAGACATAGACTTTTCGGGGAAGAAACTTTTGAAATGCGGCTGCCTGCTTTTTCGCTTCCTGAAATCGTTCGACAACCGAATTCACTGAGTCACCAAAAAGACCTGTAGGGGAGACAGGAGCATCTAACAAAAACTTTTTATCTCTTTCCTTAATGTCAGACAAATTTGACCAGAGATGCCTCTCCGTGGCCACCATTGCTGCCATAGAGCGGCCGATAGATTTCGCCGCTTCCCTGGTGGCCCGAAGAGACAGATCAGCTGCCCTCCTGATCTCCGCGATTGTTTCTCTCCCCACTTCCTCACATTCATCATCTATATCTTTTAAAAGATCGGCTTGATATGCCTGTAGGACAGCCATAGTGTGTAAACTGGCGGCTGCCTGACCTGCTGCTGAGTATGCCCTATCCACTAAAACCGATGTCGTTCTCACTGGTTTAGTGGGCAGCTGCGGGGCTTTCAGCGATGATGCAGACTCAGGGGAGAGATAGCTAGCAAGCGTCTCTTCCACCTGAGGCATCACCGCATAACCATGTTCCTTTAACCCTACTATATTTGAATATTCAGACGTCGCTGGGTTAAAAACTCTGAATGATGCTGGTCTAATCCATGACTTCGACACCTCGGTGTGGAGGTCAGGAAAGAACGGCAAGCCCCGCTTTGGAGGTTGAGATCTAGCTGGCAGAAATCGTTCATCTAATTTACTTTTTGTTTGACCCAATTCCTGTTCACCGGCTGGCCAGTCCAGATTTAATCTAGCAACAGCACGAGTGATAACCTCCAAAAGCTCCTCTTGTGTGTGTGTAATTGTGTGTGATTGTGTAAACTCATTTTCACTCAGGCTCACAACATCCAGTTCCTCAGAACTGGAGTGCTGTTGCACCTGCGCTTCAGCGCAAGCAGAAGAAACCGCCGCGCGTGCTTCTGACTCGCAAACTGAAGCGCCGGATTCAACGGTTAAAGGAAGAGATAGGGGATCACCCGTCTCTAACCCCGCCGTTAAATCCATCTGCGAACCCCAGGACGAGCGTCTTCGCCGTGCCTCAGCAGCAGCGGGACCCGAGCCCTGGGGAACGCGAGCCAAAGCGCCCTCCTCAAAGAGCGCTCGGCGGGACCGGAGAGTTTTCATTGACAACTTTTCACAATGCTCGCAGCCAGCCCCCTCGAGAGCTGACTGGGCATGTTCCAGTCCCAAACACATCACACAAAGCTTGTGTGTATCCCTACCTGTAATAAAACGAGGGCAGGGAGTGACACACTGCTTAAATTGCTGCTTTCCTTCCATAATATATAAATAGAGAGAGACAAACACACATCAAATAGACAGATACGATTTCACATAGAGCGCTTGTGAAGACACAGAAGCTGTCATTGTTTGGTCTGGGGGGTGCTTTATAGTTTCCTGGTCAATGACGTCACCCGCCTATGACGTCCCGTCACGCCATTGGACTGATTTCACGAGTGCTTCATGACGCAATCACGCAGGGGCGTTCCCGCAGCGCTTGACGCAGCGCGAGTTCCTTTGAAAGGGAACTGCGAGTAAACAGTTTCAGTCCTGTGCTCCATTCAAGAATGATTCCTAAAATAATGTGTGTTGTTGAGGAGACGTGCTGTAATTGAGCAGATTTTCACCTGAATGAAGATGATGATGAATCAGGTGAAAAGTCCCTCAGACACACATTGAAGGAGGGAACCGAGACATCAAACCAGAAGATCACAGAGACTGAGAAAAGCACAGAGAAGTGGGCACTTTGACTAGTAAACAACCCTAGGTAGCCTACTCGAATCCTCCAGGACACTGCACTAACTACATATTTGCTAATTAGGGATATTAATTTATAAAAAAAATTAAATAAAAAAAAATATTAAAAACACGTGGTTTGTATTATTTGTAGGATCAACACTTCTTCACCCACACCTGTGTTTTGTTCCCTGACTCGTCATCATCCTACAGAACTGGAGCAGGAGTGGATATCTTGAGCTGTCCTCATCACTGCATCTGGACTTTACCACTATGAAGGAAACTTAAGGTGAGATTTTCTATTTGATTATGATCTTGATCTCATTCTATGAATTTCTACCTTTATGTTTTATGGACAGGAGTCAGGACCACTGTTATGCTACTGAGAAAAAAAAAAGAATAAAAGCAAGATTGTTTGCAGCGTTTAGTTTCTCGTCCATACTGATGAAAACAAAATAAATGTTTAAAATAAAAAAATAAACTATCAAACATAAATCATAAATTGTAAGTCATTCATTGCATTTATTCTTAAAATTACCCAGACACTGGCAGAAAAATGATATGACCTTTGTAAGAATATGACCCTGAGAGTGTCACACTGCTTAACTGCAGGATCACTGCATGAGTATGTTTGCTCACTGAAATCACCCACATTTCAAAGATAATACATTTGCTAAATAATTGTGCAAGTGTAAAATTAACTGATGACCAATTTACAAATAAAATTAAGTATGTTATTAAAACTAGTTTAATCTAAAAATAGGCCTAAACCAAAACCAATTTGCTGCCTTTGGTGCAGATCGCTGAATTAAAATGATTTTCATTGTTTTAAAATTTTGCGATACCATACAGATCTGTGGGCGTCGCTGGACCCTTTTTGAAATACACTGTGCCCCAGTAAAATATTGCTGATAAATCATTTTCTGATATTGTAGATTACTTTCGACCCGAGAATATTCCTTTGTGTTTTCTATCAGCTGTTTAGAATCAGAATTAGCAATGCCAGAATAGTGAGCGAATCACTATTGATCTAATTAAACAGGTTTAGAAAATGGTCTGAAATTGTTTGTGATTCAGTTTGATTCGTTCAAACAGTCACTCAATCTCTGATTTGTTTGCAGAGGTGTCACACCAAAATAATGCGATATCTTATAAGACAGAAAACTAAAAGGGTCCTATATTAGTTCTATATTTGCTTATAATCCAGGAAACAAACATGCAAATGTCTTCTTTACCAATGATGAAGCATGTGTGCATTACAGCATGCTTAAACCCCGCCCCTGATGATTAATGCTATTTTAATAACTATTTCCTCAAACCTTGCAACACAATATACTTATATTTTGACATACATTATCATCCACAATGCACAGTTTGCTTTTTCAATGCTTTTATTAATTTGAGGAATGTTTCAGAGAAGATACTGAAAAGAGATTAAAGTTTAGAAGATAGTTGATTTCAGAATAACATTTTTGACAATATAATGTTGGAAAAATGTAGTTCAATCAAAGTAACTGTGGAGCAGCTTGACGGTCTCGCAGGTCCTTAACACAAATATAGGGCCTTGAGTGGAAACAGCCCCTGTCGTTCCAGCAACGTTTAGCTGTTTAAGGTGAAAGGTGAAATAATGAAATCAGTTATTCTGATCATTATAGTGTTAGAATCAACATGAAATGGAATATTTAATTTAAGGCCTGTGAAATCCAAATTGAGTAATTTCATGTTACTGTATGATGTAAAATTGTAGGATTGTAAATTATAATTGAAAGTATTAAAAAACAGACTGCATTCTTACAGGAATAGTTGATCTCCAAACAGTTCTCATAACCATGTGGATTTTTGTTAGGTTCTCCAGCGCACCAGTGGGTATACAGAAACACAGTTCCGTCACTCCACATCCAATGTCCATCCTAAAGAGTGAAGAGAGAGAGTGAATACAAAGAGTGCACTACAGTTGTCAGACTTCAGGAAGAAGCCAATTAAGTTCAGATTTGAAGTAAAACCATCTTCATTAGAAACTTTGCCTTTACTGTTTAAAGCTGAATTTTTATTTTTTAGACAAACAAAAAGGTCTCTTTACACTCTCTTTACAAAAAAATGTTATTATTTTTTCAGTATGTTGGTAGTTTTCTTGTGCTACCCAGAGCTTGGGTCAGACGTAACAAACCAGGGAGTGTGTTATTTATCGCAGGCTTTTGCCACAGGTCTCTTCAGGAGAGAGCGCAGCTCCGTCAAAATGGTGCAGGCCTATGTCTTCTGTAAAATACAGGTTTGTGTACATTTAATTTGATTATTAAATTCGTTATTGTGCTGTATATTGTTTACATTTTATGCAAAGCAACATACAGAGGCGCGATGCGAGTCACCTTTTACACTAGTGTCGCGTGATTCGCGTCGCTCTTTTCGCCTGATGGAAACGTCTGATGCCTTGCATAAAGTTTTATTAAAAAATATACAGAACATATATACGTATGATATTAAAATATGAAGAGTTCAGATGCAAAAGCCTCTAAGTGCCATCTGAAATTTTCTTCTAGAATGATCATTTTTATCAAGCTTGTATATTTAAATTCAGTAATTTTATTTAAATGGCAATGCAAATTACCTATTTATTGTCATTTAAGTGAAATTACTGAACTTAAATATACGAGCTTGATAAAAATGATCATTCTAGATGAAAATTTCAGATGGCACTTAGAGGCTTTTGCATCTGAACTCTTCATATGTTCTCAGAACTGTGCACTGATTGTTTATGGACGTTATGTAGTCAGTCAAAGCATATTTCGGCTACGAGTGAAACGCAGGGCGGCGGTCTAAAGTTCTCACGCTGAACATGACACAAATTTCGACCCCCTGCCAAATTATCACCGCCCTCGTTGAAGTCAGTACCTGATTGCCTAATCTTAACCCCACCCCCTCCCCCACAGCTAATCCTAAACCTACCAATGCTAGGCGGGAAATAATTTGGCAGGGTTGAAATTCGGCACAACACCTGTTCGAGATCCAGCGCTGTTTACGATGGAAACGGGACAACAGAGACTTGTCGATTACACTTGAATTACTTATAAATGTTTAATTTGTACTTCTAATATTTCTGAAACAAGCTTAAATGTTGTCAATATGTATAAAAAAATATATAAAATATACTGTACTGTAAAATGTGATTGAAATGAAGGAAATGATCATGCAAGCATGTATCGAGTGTTTTAAAAACGTTTATAGGATTTAAGGTAATCCGTAGACATTCATTCATGTATGAAGGAAAGAAATAATAATAAAAAAGAATCAACTCTGATGGCTTAATCAACCCATTATGCTGGGTTAAATAAACAACCCAATTTGTAAAATTAACCCAGCATGAGTTCTGTCCTTTATTTACCCAGCCCTTGGGTTGTTTTTAACCCAGTGTTCTTTTAGAGTGTAGGACACACATCTGAACTTACTAAAGCATCATGAGCACCAATCCAAGTAGGTGTGGAAGAAGGCACCAGACTCAGCAGGAAATCATTTTCCCGTTTTTTGCGCACAGATGCGAGGTTCGCTCCAAGACTTTGACAGTTTTTCTAAAGAGACAGATTTTTTTTTTTTATTGTCAATATACAAAATCAAATGTTTTGTAGCATAAAGCAAAAGTGACAACATTTTAGACATTTGCAATCAAAGTCTGCTCTAATTGATCTTTTGATAAAATCCTCGTAACAACTTGCACTAACAAGTAAAGTAAATTTTACTGCTACTGCTCTCTACAACTTGCCTGTTATCAAGTAAAATCTACTTACTATTGAACTTAACATTCATTTGACATTTAATTGAAGTAATTAAGTAAATATTACTTAATAATATTTAATTTATTTAATTTCACATATAGAATAAAGTAACATCTACTTAACTAACTTCAGTAAATTCCATACTTTATCTAAGTAAATTAAAGTAACAAACTACATGAACACAGAGACCTCAATACTTGGTTCACAATGACGGTAACATTCGATAGATCGTTTTTGAGTATGACTGTGTTATTTTGCGTGGAAAATTTATCCAGATGTCACAAAACGCAGATACAATGCACTTATTGTGTACATACATGTCTTTACATCTGTCTTTTAAGATGTAGTTAAAGACACCTAATATTAAGTTTGACCAAATCATCTTGTTGTACACATTACCTGTGCTGTGATCCATTTAGTCGGATGAGAAAAGTACTTGTAGCATCGGAGTCCAAATTTTACCCATGTAGCGGGGCATTTTCTGGCTAAATCAACATCCAGTCCATCCAGTCCATTAACATCTCTTGTAATATACACTGCAAAGAATTTGTTTTTATTTATTTATTTATGTAGCTTATTTTATGTTTGTGTGATTATATGCTGAAAATATGTGTACTTTATACACTGTAAACTCCTTAATAATCATGGAATTATTAGTCAATAGAATATTTCATATTTCCAAAATGTTTAGGTTTTTACAAAATAAATGTCTTGGTTACCTTCTGTATTCCCCATGGAGAAGATAATGAAAAGAAGCAGACAACTTTTCAGCATTGCCATGATGAACCTGAAAATAATAAGCAGGAAAAGTTAAATGTCTGCATGCACTCATACGCTGCACACTGCGATTCTCAATGCATTTAAAGACAAAGCTCAAAAATACTTCAGGTAGAACATTTATTCAGAAGGTTTCTGTTCCAAAAACTCACCTTGGTTTTCAAATTGTTGCCTTTAGCAGATTTTGTGAAGAGCCAGAGCCTGTGCAATACAGTTATATTCTCATATCTATTGAGTGAAGAGGGGTAATATTTATACACATGATATCAGGAAGTAACAACCGGTGTCCTGTGCAAAGAACAAACGTTACCATTTATGGCATATTAATGATAGAGAGGTCAAATGTTCAAATGGATGTGTGTGTCTTGAGTTGTTTGCGTGCGAGTGTACCAGGGTGCGATGTAAAATTTACGTTTTTTTTTTTTTTTTTTTTGCACGTTTTTGCACTCCTATTTTTTAAGCAAATGTGACATGTATGGACATTTAACTAAGTTAGGTAAAATTAACAAAGAGCATAGGCTAAGTAAATTTAACTTGGCCAGTTAGAGTTTGTGGAGTAATTTATACTTACTCATTTGAAGTTTACTTTGCAATACTCAATACATTTCACTCACTCTTTGTTTGTAAATCTTACTCAAACAATATACACTGAAAAAATAACTTGAATGATTTACTTGAAATCCTTTTAACAATTAACACATTGGGCCCTATTTTAACGATCTGAAACGCAAGTATCAAGCGCAAAACGCAAGTAACTTTGTGGGCGGGTCTTGGGAGCTGTTGCTATTATACTGGTGGGATAAATTACTCTTGCGTCCGACGCAAATCTAAAATGGGTTGGTCTGAAGTAGCTTCATTATTCATAGGTGTGGTTTGGGCGTAACGTGAAATAAACCAATCAGAGCGACATCTCACATTCCCTTTAAGCGCAGGCGCGCTTGTTCTATAGCGGATTCCTATTATAATGGCTATTATAATCTATCTATCGTAATAATGTATGATTTGCAAAAATGATAACTGCTGCGTCTGTGTGTAGATGAGAGAATCAAAGTGTATGCGCGTTGTGCACACGCTACATTGATTATGGCCCTTAAAATAGCATATGAATAACATGCGCAACGCGCCACTGACTTTAAACTGTTTTTTTTTTTGGTCAGTGGCGGAATTGTTTTCTAACCCTGTAAAATAGCGTAAAATAGTAGATGGAACGTTTGCGCCGGAACACACCTCCTCTTTGCGCTGAACCGCCTCGGGGAGCGCAAGTGTATTTCTTAGTTAACCGACGTGCGTCTGTGGAGGGAAAAGTCCGCTTTGCGCGGGTGCAAAATAGGAATGATACATGCGTCGGTGTACAAAGTCAATTGCGCTGGGTGCAAGATAGGGCCCATTGTCTCATTATTCATCTAGCAAGGATACGCGAGAATTGCGTTTAATTTACCTCAGCTCAGATACGTAATTATTCAAACACAACCTACAACTTCCTTGTCTAATTTATTTGAACATCTTCTGGTCAAGTATGACACATATTTAACTTTATGCCAAAAGTATGAAGCCAAAATGACTTTAATGATGAGAAACTGATTTTAGCGACTTAAGCGCGTAACCTACTTGTTGCACGTTAATTTTTTTTTTTTTTTTGTGGAAATTCACAGAGAAGAAAAAATGCACCCCTATAGACTGTTTGAACGTGCTCCTCCTGAACTTATTTATTAAACATAATTTGTCACTTGAATTCTCCAATCTCTCGAGATGCAGACATGTAAGAGGCACTTAGCCTACATTATAAAACCTTTATTTGAATATTGTAACATTTTTAGTTTAAAATCTTAATTTGAACATGGCAACATGATACCTCACTCTACAATATTTCTATCACTGACAGAGACCTCTCCCCCATTAGCCAATTAATGTGGACATAGTTAGTTAGCTTGTTGACGTCATGCATAGAAAGGAGGATTAGTTCACTTCAAAATGAAAATTCTGTCATCATTTACTCACCCTCAAGTTGTATCAAACCTGTATGCATTTCTTTCTTCTGCTGAACACAAATGAGGATGTTTTGAAGAATGTTGGTAACCAGGCAGTTGAATGGACCCCATTGACTTCCATAGTAGAAAAAATAAATAAAAATACAATGGAAGTCAATGGGGTCCATCAACTATATATCAGGTTGTGAGCGTGAGGCACAGACATGAGCCCAGCACTTCCCATAATGAAATAAAGACTTTTGAATGTTTTGTTCATCAGTAACTCCACGCATTCAGTCGCTATGTGAGTCGCTCAACGTGAAAAACTGTTAATGATAAATTGGCTGCTTTTTTGACGCTTTTTTGACGTTTGAGTCCCGTGAAAAGTATCTTATTGCCGTTTTTGTTAAACAAACTTTTGCCATTGCAAGTGATGAAATCCCTTGTTTTCATCATCATGTAGTGTAAATGTTTAATTGTAATGGACGTATTGCACAGGCTTTTTGAATCGACGAATGGCTCCGTCTGTTTATTTGGCAGTATAAAACTTCAGGTCAGGTTTATTAAGATATTAGATATGCAGAAGGCCACACAGCAACTTTTCAGCATTGCACCAAGCAAAACTCAATCGAAATCATTACAAAGAGTAAAAGATCAAGTGCCTAACAAGGTCTACGCGTGTTAATTCGAATAGCTTGTTTTCCCCCACGGCATAAATGGGTGTGACGTTTTTTAGGCGTTGCCAGTAATGCCGACCAGCTGTGTCTGAAATCGTCCCCTATACCCTTAAATAAGGTATGGATTGCCACTGCTGTCATTAATAGCCGTTTGTCTGCTGTCTGTTAGCCATCACGTCACCTCAGCTAATCACGCCTTTTTGCTTTTTGCCTATTTTCATTTATCCGTGAGTGACGCGATACCAAGATGGCGACGGCTGGCTCCGCCCACTTTGGGCTTCAAAAATGCTCTTGAGAAACCTACGGGTGATGTCACAGACACAATGCCCATATTTTTATACTGTCTATGGCTCCAAACCACTGATTCGAAACAAATGATTCGTAATTGTTTAGAAGTTTCATGAAGCAGTGTTTTGAAAATGCCCAGCACCATGCAGATTAATGTATGTGGTTACTCTGTATCATCAAAACAAGGACAAAAGTCTCAGAAGCTGAAATTATCTCCCAGCCTTTGATCCGGTCTTTAAAGATGTAATATTTGTAATGTTTATGATGAACAACTTTGACTCTTTTATTATACCCTTAAATTATCATTTAGGCCTATGCATGATTCAAAGCTGTTTATCAGTTCAATAAGTAATATTTAGTTTTCTGTTCAAATACAGGAATTTATTGGTGTGACAGTTCTACACTTGTGGGGTTGCTGCATACAATTAAAGCTTACAACAAAATGAAAACAGCAACATAACATAAATTAAGAAAAAATTAAAACACTGCAGTTAAGAACGAAATGTAAAATGGATGACATTAAAGAATAAAATGAAATAATCAAGAATACTGGCCCAATCGCCCAACACACCAGATTTGATTAAAGAACCCTTTACAATCAAGCTCAGAGTAGGCTAAAGCATTTCAATCAGTAAACAATTAGACCATGCTTAGTTTAAACCGGAAATAGGCCTATTTGCCACAATATTTCTGATTTCTGTTCTGTTTTCTCTGTTTAACCTCTTGCAGCTCTGACGTCATTGACCAGAAGAACAGCAGCAGCTGCAGAAGCCACGCCCATCAGTGCAGTGACGACCAATCGCAGCACAGCTTCAGAAGAATGACAACCCCATGTTGGGTCCAAGCCCCCTGCATGGACTTCTAAAAAAATAAATAAAATAAAATAAAGCGCTACGATGAATTGAATTGAGATTTTACTCTCTGTCATGAACTAAAAAAATCTTGTTTCCTGCTCCATACAAGAAAAATAAAGTAAAAACTCTTCAGAAAGACACAATGAAAGATTCTCCTAATTCTCCTAAAATCAACAATTTAATTCAGTGAATAAATGGCAGTGAATAAATATCAGCGCTGACATCAACTAATATCATCATCAGTGCTGTGGTACCTGCACATGTGTGACAGAGTGTGTTGATGTCCAGATGTGTGGTCTGGTTGCTGATGGGATTGTTCAGCACACAGCTGTAGGTGTTTTTATCCTGATATTCCACCTCCAGAGGTAGAGAGAGACTGATGCTGAGATCACACACACTGATGCTGGACAATACACTGATTCCTGCGTACCAGGAGAGAGTCGCATCACTCACATTCAACACTGATGAACACACCAATGAACAATTTGATGATGATGATGATGAAGAAGAACAGTTTCTACTAATGACGAGCTGGAAAAGAGATACATTTGAATAGTTTAGAAAGTGTTTACTGAAATGTCAGTTGTCAGTGAGTGTCTCATATGATCTTCATTCCTATGCATATATTTTTAAAAGGTTATTATTTACACATATGGAGAAATATCATTGAGCAATATATGCTTAATTGAAATTTAGTCATTTTTATAATTAAGATATTTTAAAGCTAAAAACAGGTGAAACAAACATTAAACTCACAATAGACAGTGAGACTGAAACTCTTTCTCACACTGTTGATCTGCAGTTGATAAACTCCAGTATGTTCAGTTCTGGTGTTTGTGATGGTCAGAGATCCAGTTTGATGATCCACCTTCAGTCTGTCTCTGAATCTCCCATCAGGGTCATTATTTGCTGAGAAGATTCTAGTGATTTCAACTATAATTACATTTTCTCTAAAGCTCCACAGTATCTCGTTGTCTAGATGTATTTCAGTAAGATTGGTGTTTAGAGTGACAGAATCTCCCTCCAATCACTGACACTGAATCACCAAACACACCTGATGAACAAACAGATTTACACAGAAAAGAACAGCAACAGAAACAAAGTACACGTTTAAATATGCAGGATATATATTCAAAACATTTGTATTTCTGAATGTCCATGACATTTGTAATTGTTATAATTACTGTTGAAGTATTTAAAAATGATTTAAATCATGTTTTAGAAATTGCTTGGGGAAACCTTGCATTTGTAATCATTGAAATGAAGATTTCTAAAAAAAAGAGAGATTTGAACACAGATGGAAACAATCTAATTTGAACCGCAGCACTTCAATGACACAAATATATGTAGAACTTACTGATCAGGCTCCACCATGTGAATCCTCCCCCAACAGAGTCTGACCCATAATGCACACGCTCATGCACATGTTATAGTTATGCAATTTAAGAATGTTCTTCTGCCTCTAGTAAGACTATCTTAATGGCGGACAACACTTTCTTTTTATCATTTAACATTGATAGTTGTTAAAGCTAGTTGCCTGGCTGTGTTAAATAGCTAAAAGTTGAAGAATATTGTCAACATTTTGGATAAACTACATTTCATGGTAAAATGGAGCATAACTCCACTGATTTCAAAAGATTGAGTGTAAATATTCAGTTCTCAATTTTAGTTTATGGAAAAAGTACAAAGTTAAAACCATGATCTTACAGAACCAGTTTACTAGAGTTAATCTTCTGAGTCAAACTGAAACCTGATGTAGGATTTTTTATTTTATTTTTAGAAATGTGGTTTGACAACTGGGTGGGGAAACATCAAGTGCATGAGAGAATGGGCATTTAGTGTGTGTGTGTGAATACGCCTCATTCGCGCGTCAAGTTCGCGAGCGAGCGTCTGGCGCGTTAAGCGCGAATGATTTTATTAGTGCTTTTTGTGCATTCACGCGTTTGACGCGAATTCGCGTCTGACGCCCGAGTTGAAAAATCTGAACTTCTGCGTCAATTCGCGCCGCGTTAACCAATCAGGAGTCTGCTTGCTGCTGTCACGTGGTGAAGTGGCAAAATGTTATTTTATGTTTGGCCTCAATAAATTATTTTGTAATATGACTAAAATGCACAACAAAGGGTCATTCCAGAATTGGAGGACATTTAGGCATCCATAATTTTGAAAAATTGACCCTTTATTTTACTATTTTTTATTATGTATTTCATAAAAACAGGCAATATACCATTAAATAATTTGAGTCGTCCAGCTCAGGTATCAAAGGCACACTTTTTATAATACTTTTTATTTTATTTTTTTGGTGCTCGTTGCAACCCTGTTACCAATACTCAGGAACCCGAAAAAAGTATATTTATTGATTTTTTTAAATATAATTTCCTGCCATTAGGTATAGAAAGTCACAATCACTCTAGATAAATATTTAATTTTAGATATCACTTGATTTAAATTCATTTCAGTAACTTTTGAGTTCCATCTTTGCCAAATTTTTTTACTTTTGACATGTTTAATTTGACTGATTTCAGCATATATTTTCAAGTATTTGCTAAAATGCATAATGCATATAATCCTTCAAACTACAGTAAGGACAATAGCTCAAGCCCCTGTGAGCTAAAAAAGGTAATTTATTCCTATTTTAATAAAAATTATACGGTAACAGGGTTGAAATTTAAGTAACAGGGTTGCGAAAAGTTACAGGGATTGATAGATAGATTACTTTTGATTTAAGATCAGGTCAATAATGTGACAAATGCTCAGGAAACACAGGAACATTGTTGAATAACATTTAATAGCATCTTATAACGGTCCGTGTAACGCTTTGCAGTTCTTTGTTCAATTTGAAATTTAATAATCAGAAATGAGAAAACGGCCCCTTTATTCGTTTTTTCAAAAAAACGAAAAAACGAGATTTCGGCTTGATTTTTCGTTTTTTGGTTCACAGGCAAAAAACGAATAAATGACTTCAAAATTCGTTTTCCACATCTGGGCGGCCTGACACGCCCCCTTCCGCCGATTGGTCAAGCAAATCTGAGCATGTGACGTCATCAGTTGTCGCTCAGGGATGCGTTTCCCGAAAGCATCGTTGGCCAACTATGGTCGCAAGTTCCGTCGTTACCAATAGAGTTCAATGGACATTGCGATGAACTTGCGACCATAGTTGGCCAACGATGCTTTCGGGAAACGCACCCCAGGTCAGGTCTGTTCAACAAAATAATAGTCCTCTACTATGGCTACAGATTCTTAAACTGTACAGGGCAGGTCCTATTGGGCTTTCTTCTGTGCAACTTTTCACGTTTCACAGAAATCATTACATCAGAAATATTAATTATTAGTCTGCCACCAGCCTGTTTTATTTAGCTGTGTGTGGTGAAGCTGCGCTTGACAGCGCCGAGCGGGAGAGGCTCACTGACCAATGTCCAGTCAGCAGTCAGAACTTTTCTTTTAGACGCTCCGTTTTGCCACGGGATGGTGATTGCAAATACTGTAATGCCAATCGGCTGAGGGTGGCTACCGATGATGGTGAAATACATTTTTACTGAAACTGTAATCATATCCGCGACCCGTGAGAATGAGACAGATGATTGACAGGACGATAGCGGAGGCAATTAAAGGCGCAAGATGACTTAAGTTAACAAAAACATAAATAAAAAAAGTGTTTAGACATTTCATGCATGAATTATGATAACCTCAGTCAGGATTTTTTTCCTATGTGTTTTTATTGCTCTTAGGGCATGGAAAACAAGATTTTATTTTTTATTTTTCATTTTACAAATTTTTCAAAGAGATTTTCAGATGTCCACTTGAATGGAGAGCATGCGTTTATGGTTTAAACTGAAGAGATATTGTATTAAATATAATACAATAATCAAACAGATAAATTATGTGTATTTAACAAACTAATCAATTAAATTATATCAAATCATCTGAAAACTATAAAATATATACAAAAATATATAAATGCAAAATATTGCAAAGGCAATTGAACTCCACACGTTTTCTATGCAGTATCCTGACATTTCATCTCTTTTTGAACGTGCTGTCAATTTCCACCAAGAAGAGTTCCAAATTGCTTTGAAAATGTTAATTGATCCTGTTCATCGAGTTCATGCTTAATAGTTTGCCTTACTGTCCTCTGAATTAACACAAAGTAGTTATTAGTAAAAATGGGGGAAACTGGATCAAGTTCCTGTGGAATCAATAAATGTTCTTGATGGCATGCATTGTTTCTCGTTTTTATTGTTTGATTATACAGCCAGAACTGGACTTCTGTTTGGGTTCCACCAGTAAGTGACATACCTTTACACACACACACACACACACACACACACACACACACACACACACACATATAGCCTATATAATTTTTTTTCATGGTATAATTATGTAATCTGCTTATTGTGAGCCTAAATGAGTAAATTGGTATTCAATCATTATCAGGCTGACTTGCTTTTTTATATATTGAAAGTAGTGTTCCATGTTGTCACTTCACATTTAATGGCCGCTTAGAATGAAATTGCTATGCAAATTCACAGTGCCTCCTTTGAGCTGCATTAGACAGTGTGTAATGTACATCTAAAAATGCAGGGTCAGATGCTGCTTCTGTGCCACCTATACTGCAAAGCTGTGTGTTTGTTCATACAGAGTTCATCAGACAGCCTAAAGCCTCTTACGTTGTTGATTTATATTTTAAACAACAATTCGACATTTGCTCGCAATGTTTTTCTTCCAAAAAACCTCATCATTCTGCAGGACAATTGTCTATTACAGTATACAACACGCTTTAAGAAAAGTTTATTTCCATCACACTGTAAAGTGTTTTTAAATATTACATAATATACCAAAGATTTTACATGTTAATTACAGTTAGTAGTAGGCCTACCATGGGAAGTAGGGGTGCTGAGCGTGGAGCATGAAGAAATATGGTTGGGGATGAAAGTTCACACAAACAAAACCAAAAAACTGTGGTGTTTTGCCTATATTACGTGTGTTTGTTTTTATTTATGCTGTATTATAAAATACCCATATTATAACAAATAAATAAAATATATTTGAAAATTGCCCTTTAAAACGAAGGCTCAGTTTGTGGTTCACAATTATTTGATTAAAAACAACAAAAACAATAAAACAAAGACAAAGTCAATTATATTAAACACTTTTTTTATTTATGTTTTTGTTAACAAGTTATCTTGCGCCTTTAATTGCCTCCGCTATCGTCCTGTCAATCATCTGTCTCATTCTCACGGGTCGCGGATATGATTAGCCTACAGTTTCAGTAAAAATGTATTTCACCATCATCGGTAGCCACCCTCAGCCGATTGGCATTACAGTATTTGCAATCACCATCCCGTGGCAAAACGGAGCGTCTAAAAGAAAAGTTCTGACTGCTGACTGGACATTGGTCAGTGAGCCTCTCCCGCTCGGCGCTGTCAAGCGCAGCTTCACCACACACAGCTAAATAAAACAGGCTGGTGGCAGACTAATAATTAATATTTCTGATGTAATGATTTCTGTGAAACGTGTAAAGTTGCACAGAAGAAAGCCCAATAGGACCTGCCCTGTACAGTTTAAGAATCTGTAGCCATAGTAGAGGACTATTATTTTGTTGAACAGACCTGACCTGGGGTGCGTTTCCCGAAAGCATCGTTGGCCAACTATGGTCGCAAGTTCATCGCAATGTCCATTGAACTCTATTGGTAACGACGGAACTTGCGACCATAGTTGGCCAACGATGCTTTCGGGAAACGCACCCCTGAGCGACAACTGATGACGTCACATGCTCAGATTTGCTTGACCAATCGGCGGAAGGGGGCGTGTCAGGCCGCCCAGATGTGGAAAACGAATTATGAAGTCATTTATTAGTTTTTTTGCCTGTGAACCAAAAAACGAAAAATCAAGCCGAAATCTCGTTTTTTCGTTTTTTGGAAAAAACGAATAAAGGGGCCGTTTTCTCATTTCTGATTATTAAATTTCAAATTGAACAAAGAACTGCAAAGCGTTACACGGACCTTATAACAGTCCATCCGTCAGTCTGTGTCAGTTCGTCTGTCTGTCTCTGTGCAGTATATTAAAAGATTTACAATTTTAAGTGGCAAGATGAAAACCACTATTTTCTGTTTCAAACTTTCACATAGCATCTTTAGGTTATAATAACATAAAAAATTCAAATCCAGATTTTGATTTTCAAATATTTATTATAAAAATTGATTATTTTTTCCCAAAAATGCAAAACGGATAATTTTTTCCCAAAAATGCAATAAATTCATCACACTTTTTTTTTTTTTTCAAAATGCAATTAATCCATTGAATCAATATAAAAGTTATTTTTTACCATTTTGAAACTGTTGAAATCAGCCATCGCTAAGAAATATCTCCTGAACTTTTTTGATGGCGATCAGCTCACAAAAACTGATTTTGCACGGGCACTTTCCACTGCTCCCTAAATCGATGCACTTATTCATTTGTGGATGTTATCTGAATCTGTAAGTCAGCTATGCTGTTTACTTCTGAATATTATATTTCATTCCGGTGCGCTTAACGTTATCGCTACTGTGTAATAGTAGCCTATGCTATTCACCAACTAAACATATCCTATTCAATGCGTTCACAGTCTCTTTCACGGGCATCATTTGTGGTTGCCTATTCACAAACTGTTTGCTCAAGCATAGGGTTTTCTCAGAGTTCACTGTGTGCTTTCTACCATGTACAAATAAAAATGTCATTGAACTTTTGCTGTGTAACTGTAATGAGCACTCAAACACACCAAACCAACAATTACTAAAAACACACACAAAAATTGATTTTGCACGGGCATTTTGCACTAGTATTCTTAAATAAATGCTATTTATTTAGTGGCAACAGATTCTATTTACACTAAGTAAAAAGCAGTAGCCCATTTTCTTTGCAACGTGTAAACTGTAGTTAGATGCTATTCACACTAACAAATAGTGGCAGATAAGCTACTATTTGTTGTTGTACATTAAACACTACACCTATGCAATAATAGCAGAGTGTAAATGATTATATTTATTCAAGTTATTAAATGGATGACGCATTATTGGGACAATAAAGCCCTCCCTACATCTAACCCTACCCGATAAACACTTTATTATTAAAAACACTTTAAACAATTTATTTCCTTTATTCTTTTTATTGAAAATAAATGCCTTTCCTATCTGATATGTGATGGGAAAAGAGGGTAGAGCAAAAGACGGATTTGAACGTCAAAATTCTCTACTATGCGTCAAATTCTCGTCCGAAATTTTTGCACGTTAAAAAATAAATAAGACCAAACGTTGTCTCAGTCACGTTTACACACTGCCTCCGAAACTTTCCTCCATCATAAAAATAAAAAATAAAATTGTTTTTCTCATCCATAGCAAGCATTTTGAGAGGTGTTCTGACAATTCAGAGCCAACAAATACGAAAAAACTCATACGAAAATTACGGATCCTTGCACTAAATTTGTGCATGTTAAAAATAAATATGACCTCATGTTTTGTCAATCATGTTTACACACTGCCTGTAATACTTTCATCCATCATAAAAAAATTGTATCGGGTTCGATTTTCTGCGTTTTTCGCATCCGTAACAAGCATTTTGAATGGTGTTCATGACAATTCAGAGCAACCGAATGACGAATATGAAAAAACGCATACGAAAATTTGATTTCAATATATGAGAGATACTCATTTTGTATTGAATGCTATTTATTCCATATCTATTCTAGATTATATGAAACATTATTAATCTAATGTAAAGACAACAAACACAATTTAGTGTATAAAAACTAAAAAAAAAAATCACAGGACAGGTTTCCCTTTTGGAGGATGGCTCCATTTATTATCAAAACAAAAATAAATGACAGATTAGGTGGGTGCGGGTGAGGGTGAACCTCGCGCCGGGCTGTACAGTGCGGGCTTGTCAGGCAGCGACCACTCGAGGCCGAGGCCTTATGCGGCCTACGCTGTCCTCGTCAGCGTCCTCACCGTTAGGTCCACCAAACCTAGCTCCTGGAGCAAATTGTGAAACTCCTGAAACCCTCCGGAGGGTCTGGTGGACCCGAGTACAGCGACAATGTCCCCTACGCAGCTGTTTCTGCTCTCCAGAGTGACTCTCTCGATTAATGCTAATGCTAATGCTCGATAAACATCTAAAAAAGATGGCCGCCAACGGGTTTCGAAACTTTCGCCTCCGGATTTCACCTCTGACGCATGTAAATTTCGCTTCAAACTTTTGTTTTACGAATTGCGAATTAACACAAAGTGGTCAAGCGTAACTAGACGCGGCAGGCGCAAATTTGACGCGCTATTCGCATCCGGTGTGAACGCACAGTTAGACATGAGATACTGTGATAGATAGAAGGAGAAAAGCAATAGATACACATTGATCATATTCAACAATGCCATTCAAAATTTTAGATTGTAAAAGTTACCATTTTTTGTTTGTTTCTTTTAGAAAATGATACTTTATTTATTATAGTAAACAAAACGGTAACACTTTGTTTTAAGGTGACACGCAAATACATGTATACTTACTATGGTAATAACAGTAAATTATGCAAAATGACAAGTAACTGACCCTAAAAAAAACACTAACCATACCTCTATAGTAGTTACATGTAGTTAATTAATATTACTCAGAACTTATTTGAGTTAGTATGGACACCATCCGGAACTGGCCACAACCCACAATTGTCAAGAAACTTCAACGTCTCCTAAGATTCGCCAATTTCTACCGCAGATTCATCCACAACTACAGTCTCATCAGTTCACCTATGACTTCCTCCCTCAAAGGCCGGCCCAAGTCTCTGTCCTTCACCCCCAATGCCTCAGAATCCTTTCAACGGCTGAAGGACGCCTTCCAGACCACTCCGATCCTGGTCCATCCCAATCCTGACCTTCCCTTCATCGTCGAAGTATATGCCTCTTCTACCGGGATCGGAGCGGTTCTTTCTCAGCGGCAGGGTGACCCTCCTAAACTCCAACCATGTGCCTTCTACTCTAGAAAGCTGTCCTCGGCAGAGCAGAACTACGACATCAGGAAAACCTACCGCCCTGGAATCAAAAACTGGAAAGCCGATGCCCTTTCCCGTCTTCACCAAACTCCAGACGAAACCCTTCCAGAACTGATTCTCCCTCCAGCCATGTTCGTCAGTCCCATCACTTGGGATATCGATGAACAGATCTCTCAAGAAAACCGTTCCAACCCTGCTCTGCCGAGAGGTCCAGGAGGGCTCATGTACGTTCCACTTCCCCTGCGTTTGAACCTTCTGGACTCAGCCCACACATCTCCGGGCTCTGGACACCCAGGTAGTAGGCGTACACTCTCGCTCCTACGTCAACGCTACTGGTGGCCCTCCATGCCTCAGGATGTCTCCCGATACATCAAGGGTTGCTCAGTCTGCGCATTTACCAACACCCCGAAAAGACTTCCGGAGGGTAAACTGGTTCCTCTACCGATTCCTTGTTGACCCTGGTCTCACATCGGTATCGATTTTATGACTGATCTTCCGAAGTCGAAGAACTACACCTGTATCTTCGTCGTTGTGGATCGTTTCTCCAAGGCCTGCAAGTTGATACCTATGCCCGGTCTACCCACAGCATTTGAAGCCGCTGAATCTCTGTTCCAGCAAGTGTTCTGAAATTTCGGTATCCCCGAAGATATCATGTCAGACCGGGGTCCTCAGTTTATCTCTTTAGTCTCTGTAAGTCTTTCCTCCGGCTACCACCCACAAACCATTGGCCAGACTGAACGCAAGATCCAAGAAATTGGGAGATACCTGAGGTCTTACTGCCACCAGAACCAGGACAGCTGGAGCCAATACCTCCCCTGGGCAGAATATGCACAAAACTCTCTTCGCCAGTCCACCACGGGGCTCACCCTGTTCCAGTGTATATTTGGTTACCAACCTCCGCTGTTTCCTTGGTCGGGTGAGCCCTCGGAGGTTCCAGCTGTCAACCACTGGTTTGAGCAGAGTGAGAGGGTATGGGACTCAGCTCACGTGCATCTCCAACGGGCAGTGTGGAGACACAAAACTCAAGCTGATCATCGTCGCACCTCCACTCCACTGTATCAACCAGGACAGAAAGTATGGCTCTCTACATGGGACATCCGTCTTCGCCTGCCCTGCCGTAAGCTGAGTCCTCGATATATTGGGCCGTTCACCGTCCAGAGGCAGATCAATGAAGTTACCTATAGACTCAACTTACCACCTCACTTTAGAATCTCGCCTTCCTTCCATGTGTCACTCCTGAAACCTCACACTGAACCTGTCTCTCCCCAACCCACAGATTCTGGTGATGCCGACGTACCTCCTCCTCCCAACCTTGCCGAAGACAAGCCTATCTACCGGGTTCAAGACATTCTGGACTCACGACGACAAGGTGCCAGATTAGACTACCTAGTCGACTGGGAGGACTTCGGACCAGAAGAACAATCTTGGGTTGCTCGTGACGATATCCTCGATCCAGCAATCCTTACCCAATTCCACACCGAGTACCCAAATCGTCCAGCTCCCAGGGGTCGTGGTAGACCTCGTCGCCGTCGTCATCATCTTTCCACCCAGTCATCAGGAGCCGCCCATGGAGAAGGGGGTACTCTCACGGCTCCACCAGATCTACAGACTCCACCCACTCGTTCACTCTCCCCTGATTAATAATCACCACACCTGTACCTCGTCACCTTTTCACTAGTCAAGTCATCTTCATTTATATAGCGCTTTTAACAATGTAGATTGTCTCAAAGCAGCTTTACAGAGATAAGCGTATAATTTAAGGTAACAGAGATTGTTTCGGCTTTACAGCAGAGTTAAGTTATTTCCATCTAAAGTTAGTTTTAATTGATTTGCTTCCGTCGCAATGATCATTTGTTATTAAATTAGGGGCCGCTAAGACGACACCATTCCCTCTACACAGACTTTAAACGCGAACCTGTGAGAAACACTGATGGCATTCACATGCGCATTTAGAATGGGTTCTATAGTTATGTGCGTTTGAATATACGCAGGTTTGGAATTCCCTACAAGCCAAGCCTAAACAAAATACTTGTCTTTCCTTATAAATTTTGATAAGGAATTTTATTTTATTTGTTGCTTTGGGGTAGGACCGCGAGACGAATTTTCCCGACAACGCCTTATCTGTAGAGTGGTAGTGGGATCCTCCATAGGGAGAGACTAGTTGACACTTCAGCACTGCGTTGTCATCGGTCCAGGCGAAGGTCCTTCGTCAGATCTGGATACGGCCTGGATCCGGCAGGCTGCAGGAAAACCTCGGGATAAACACAGACACTAAAATTAGCGTAGATGCCATTTTTCTCATGATGTAACGAGTACATCAGGATTTTTGGGAAGTGTTCCCGGTTCCGGCTGACCTACTATATGCAGCCTAACATTAAATTATAGAAGTCTATAATGTATTATGTGAAAGCTAGGTCAAAGAGATGTGTCTTTAATCTGGCTTTGAACTGACAGAGTGTGTCTGCTTCCCGGACAATGGTAGGAAGACTGTTCCAGAGTTTTGGTGCTAAATAGGAAAAGGATCTACCGCCAGCAGTCGATTTTGATATTCTAGGTATTATCAACTGGCCGGAATTTTGAGATCGTAATAGACGTGACGGACTATAATGCGTTAAGAGCTCGCTCAAGTACTGCGGAGCTAAACCATTTAGTGCTTTGTAAGTAATCAGCAATATTTTAAAATTGATGCGATGTTTAATAGGGAGCCAATGCAGTTTTGACAGAACTGGGCTAATATGGTCATACTTCCTGGTTCTGGTAAGAACTCGAGCTGCTGCGTTTTGAACCAGCTGTAGTTTGTTTATTAAGCGTGCAGGGCAACCACCCAGTAGAGCATTACAATAATCTAGCCTTGAGGTCATGAACGCATGAACCAATTGTTCCGCATTTGTCAATGAGAGCATATGGCGTAATTTAGATATATTTTTAAGATGGAAAAATGCAGTTTTACAGATACTAGACACGTGACTTTCAAATGAAAGATTGGTATCAAAGAACACACCCAGGTTCCTAACCGACGACGAAGACTTAACAGAGCAGCCATCGAGTGTTAGACAGTATTCTAGATTATTACGTGAGGAAGTTTTTTGTCCAATAATTAGAAACTCTGTTTTTTCAGAATTTAGAAGTAGGAAATTACAAGTCATCCAATTTTTTATATCCGCTATGCATTCCGTTAATTTTGTGAATTGATAAGTTTCGTTAGGTTTTGAAGAAATATAGAGCTGAGTATCATCGGCATAACAGTGAAAGCTAATGCCATGTTTCCTAATGATATCTCCTAAGGGTAGCATGTACAGAGTGAACAGCAGCGGTCCTAGTACTGAGCCTTGTGGTACGCCATACTGAACTTGTGATCGATGAGACATCTCAACATTTCCTGCTACAAATTGATAACGGTCAGATAAGTATGATTTAAACCATGCTAGTGCATTTCCCGTAATGCCAACATAATGTTCTAATCTATTTAAAAGAACGTTGTGGTCGATGGTGTCAAATGCAGCACTAAGATCGAGTAACACTAATAGCGAGATACAACCACGATCGGATGATAAGAGCAAATCATTTGTGACTCTAACGAGAGCTGTCTCGGTACTATGGTACGGTCTAAATCCTGACTGGAAATCCTCGCAGATATCATTTCTTTCAAGAAAGGAACACAGTTGTGAGGATACTGCCTTTTCTAATATCTTTGACAGAAAAGGTAGATTCGAGATCGGCCTGTAATTGACTAATTCTGAAGGATCAAGTTGCGTTTTTTTAACAAGCGGTTTAATCATAGCCAGCTTAAAGTTTTTTGGTACGTATCCTAGAGACAAAGACGAATTAATGATATTAAGAAGAGGATCTATGACCTCTGGAAGTATTTCTTTCAGTAGCTTAGTCGGTATAGGGTCTAACATACATGTTGTAGATTTAGATGATTTAATGAGTTTAGTAAATTCTTCCTCTCCTATAGCAACGAATGAATCAAATTTTTCCTCAGGGAGACTACAATGCACTGCCTGATGTGATACTGTAGTAGACGGTTGCATAGTTATAATTTTGTCCCTGATATTATCAATCTTATAAGTGAAGAAGTTCATAAAGTCATTACTGCTGTGTTGCTTGGAAACTTCGGTGCTTGAAGCTTTATTTTTCGTTAGTTTAGCCACCGTTTCAAATAAATACCTAGGATTATGTTTATTTTCTTCTAATAGGGTTGAAAAATAAGCAGATCTAGCAGCTTTTAAAGCCTCTCTGTAAGTAATTGAGCTCTCTTTCCATGAAATGCGAAATACCTCTAGTTTTGTTTTCTTCCATTTGCGCTCCATTTTTCTGGCTGCTCTCTTAAGGGCCCGAGTGTGCTCGTTGTACCACGGCGTTGGACTATTTTCTTTAATCTTCTTTAAGCGCAACGGAGCAACTGTGTCTAAAGTGCTGGAAAAGAGAGAGTTAAACGTTTCTGTTGTAATATCTAGTTCTTCTAAGCTATCTGAGATGCTGAGATGATGAAACTGATTAGGAAGATTATTAATAAAGCAATCTTTAGTAGCAGAAGTGATAGGTCTCACATATTTGTAACACGGAGTCGGCTTTGCAGCCTTGGCTAAATGAAGTTTACACGAGACTAGGTAATGATCTGAGATGTCATCGCTCTGCTGCAGAATTTCAACGGCATCCACATCTATTCCGTGTGATAATATTAGATCTAGAGTATGATTACGACGATGAGTAGGTCCTGACACGTGTTGTCTAACTCCAATTGAATTTACAATGTCTTTAAATGCCAATCCCAATGCATCTTTTTCATTATCGATGTGTATATTAAAATCACCAACAATTAGTACTTTATCTGCAGTCAATATTAATTCTGATAGAAAGTCCGCAAATTCTTTGATAAAGTCTGTATGGTGCCCTGGTGGCCTGTATACAGTAGCCAGCACAAATCTCAAACGTGATTTATCGTTTACACTATATATTTTTACATTAAGCACCAATGCTTCAAAAGAATTATATTTAAAACTTGATTTCTTAGTGGTTTTGAAACTATTACTATAAATTACAGCAACACCACCCCCTTTGCGTTTCGGACGAGGCTCATGTTTATAACAGTAATCTTGCGGGGTGGACTCATTTAAAGTAATGTAATCGTTTGGTTTTAGCCAGGTTTCTGTCAAACACAGCACATCTAGGTTATTATCTGAAATCATATCGTTAACAACGAGTGCTTTTGAAGTAAGCGATCGAATATTCAGCAACCCAAGCTTTAGCATTTGCTCATCTGTATTATAGCTGTTTTTTATTTGTTGAACATCAATTAAATTTTTAACCTTAGATGGGTTTAAACGTTTTTTGGATTTCCAAATTCGGGGAACAGACACAGTCTCTATATGATGATAGCTAGGTGAAAGAGGCTCTATGTGATAGGATTTATCTGACCTTGGTGACGGGAGGCCGCTAGCAGACGGTCAGTTTAGCCAGTCTGTCTGCTTCCTGACCTGAGCCCCAGATTGTCATGTTTGAGCTCTAAGACTACGAGCCATATTACTAGAGAGAAGAGCAGCACCATCCCAGGAGGGATGAATACCATCTCTTTTCAACAGGTCAGGTTTGCCCCAAAAACTTTTCCAATTGTCTATGAATTCTATATTATTAAGCGGACACCACCGAGACAGCCAACCGTTAAGCGAACATAATCTACTAACTATCTCATCACTCCTGCGAACAGGAAGGGGGCCAGAGCAAATTACAGTCCTTGACATCGTACTTGCAAGTTCACACACCTCTTTAATATTAATTTTGGTGATCTCCGACTGGCGGAGTCGAACATCATTAGTGCCGACATGAATAATGATCTTAGAGAATTTACGATTAGCATTAGCCAGCACTTTTAAATTTGCTTTGATGTCAGGCGCTCTGGCTTCCGGCAAACATGTGACTATGGTGGTTGGTGTCTCTATTTTCACGTTCCGTGTAATAGAATCGCCAATAACTAGGGCACAATCATTCTCAGTGGGTGTTTCACTGAGCGGGGCAAATCGATTTGTTATGGTAATCGGAACGGAAGAGTGGTTTTTAGATCCGCGACTAGAGCGATCCCTCACTGTCACCCATTTGCCCGGCTGCTCAGGCACTACTTCAGCCGGAACCACGCCATGTAAAGTGTTCACTAGATGCGCATCCAAAACATCTAAAGCACTAGCACTCTTACTATCCTCAATTAAAGTTTGGATGCGTGTTTCTAATTCTGAAATCTTCTCTGTCAACCTAACTGTCTCCTTACATTTATCACATATAAATCCTATATTGTCGACAGAGAAGGCTATACTAAACATGTGACATGAAGTGCAAGTGATAATAACAGGACAAGACATTACTCACCGTGTTTGTTGAGTGATTCTTACTCACCTGAGCTTTTTATGAACTCAAAGGCGCGGACGCGCGAGAGAAAAATAAATAAATAAAATAGCTGAGCGCACTATATACATTCACTTGCACCACTCTTCATTGTCTGATCTCGTCTTTCCATGGACACACAGACTCTACCTCGATCCTTACCTGTTCCACTTACCTGCCATCCTCGTCTTCCGATCCCGTTCCACGAACCTGCTATCATCGTCAGTGACTCTCATCCACGTCAGCCTAGTTCCGTTCTCTACCTGTGAAGGACAATACTGTTATTCATCAGCTAAGTTCCATTCAACTATCTTCATTGTGTTCAACTCAACATTTACATCTGCTGGTTTCCGTGCTTCTGTTCATAATAAACTTCAGTTACATTATACTAACTTGTCTGCTTCATCACTCTCCGTGACATTCATATTCTAAAGGTTGTACAGGTGAAATTTTGTCAACTGTATCCTTTATATGCATAAAGTTTCATTACTTTATTGTAAAATAATTGAATACTGTATCCATATAATGAAAGCTGTTGGCAAACTCAGGGACTGTATGAAATCTACCCACTGTGCCAAAAAAAAAAAAAAAAAAGGTGTCAGGGAACGCAGTAGCATTGTTAACCACCGCACAAATCATGTGTTATTGCCTAATTAGTTTAGTTTTTGTTTGTTTTCCCCTGGATCCCCTTTCCTTTTTGTTTTACCCATCCATCTCTTCTTCAAATCTCCTCCCTACCCTGCAAGATTACAACTACCACTGCCAGGTCTCTCTCTCTCTCTCTCTCTCTCTCTCTCTCTCTCTCTCTCTCTCTCTCTCTCTCTCTCTCTCTCTCTCTCCCCCCTGCAATTGCCACTCTACGTCCCCTGGTACCTTGCCCTTCAATTATCATATCCATACATTTAGCCACTGGGGGGGTATATCAGAGTCAGAGATTCTAAGAGTGGGATCTTTAAATGTTAATGGGTTGAGGGATGGTGGGAAAAGAGCTTTACTATCTGAATTTTTTAGGCTTAAAGATAATAATGTAATATTTTTACAAGAAACGCATAGTGATTCAAATAATGAATCCGAGTTGAATTTGTGGTGGGAAGGGAAAACCTGTTTAAGCCATGGCACAAATATCAGTGCTGGAGTAGCTATCTTATTTTCAGCTAATCTTGATGTTAATATTTTATCAAAAATAGAATTGGAGAAAGGACGTCTTCTCATTGTGAAAGCTGAAATTCATAATCAAGTATTTGTTTTCATAAATATTTATGCTCCAAATAGAGGCACAGAAAGAATTTTGTTATTTAAAAAGTTGGGAGATATTTTAAAAAGTTTTACCCCGGATGAATTTATAGTTGTCGGTGGTGATTGGAACTGTACTCTAAATTTTCTTTTAGACAGAAATAATGAGGAACCAGATTCTGTATCAGCTTCTTTCTTGAAAAGTATTATTGTTCAACATGATTTTATAGATGTGTGGAGAGAAAAGAATAATGTTGTAAAACAATATACATGGACAAGAGTTTCACAAGGGAGGATTAGTGCAGCTAGACTTGACCGGCTCTATATCAAGCGTACAGAAAATAATAGATTAATGGAGTGTAACATTTTTCCTTGTTGTGTATCAGATCATCATTTTATTACAGTGAATATTGCCTTGACAAATCAAAAATGTAAAAGTCCTTACTGGAAGTTTAATGTAGCGTTGTTAAAAGAAAAAGATTTTTGTGAAAAATTTGAATTGTTTTGGAGTGAGTGGGTTTCCCAAAAGGATGATTTTGAAAGTTTGATACAGTGGTGGGAGATAGGAAAGACCCAAATAAAAGTTTTTTGTCAGCAATTTACTTTCTTGTCTACTAGAAACATTAAACAACGAATGTCTGAAATAGAGCAAGAGATCTTTCAGATTACATCTGGAATGATTCAACATTCAGATTCATCATTAGATGGAAAGTTATCTGAAAAGAAGCAAGATCTTGAAACTTTATTGCAAGTTCGGGCTAAAGGTGCCCTAATAAGGTCACGCTTTATGTCTATACATGACATGGATGCTCCCACTGCGTACTTTTTTAATTTAGAAAAGGTCTTAAAGAAACAAAATGAAATGCACTGTTTAACAACACCAGATGGACTAAAGACTTTTGATTTAAGAAAAATGCGAAAGATTGCAGTGGATTTCTACTCAGAACTTTATAAAAAGGAGGACACTGATACTGGATGCATTTCACAACTATTACAACAGCTTCCTACCATCACTAAAGAGCAGAGTCGGACTCTGGACAGTGCTGTTTCGTTTAAGGAGTTAACTGATGCAGTGATACAGATGAATGCGGGCCGTGCACCTGGAATTGATGGACTGCCAGTGGACTTTTATAAGGCTTTTTGGAGGATCATCGGAAGAGACTTTTATGAGGTTGTTCAAGAATGTTTTAAAGATAAACTACTTCCCAAAAGTTGTCAACGGGCAGTGTTGGCACTGATACCCAAGAAAGGAGACTTGAGTTTCCTAAAAAATTGGAGGCCTGTATCGATTCTAACATCAGACTATAAGCTAATAGCTAAGTTATTGGCTAATAGAATGAAATCTGTTCTGGGGGATATAATACATCAAGACCAGTCCTATTGTATCCCAGAAAGGACAATACATGATAACATTTTTCTGATCCGAGATATTTTGGACTACTCTAAACTGTATGAAGTGGATGTAGGTTTTTTGTTCCTGGATCAGGAAAAAGCCTTCGATAGAGTGGACCATGGTTTTCTGTTTGAAACACTGCATGCGTTTGGGTTTGGAAATGTTTTTATATCTTGGATCAAACTCTTGTATATGAATGTATCTTCTATTTTAAAGATTGGTGGTGGTTTAAGTCGACCAGTAAGCATACAGAAGGGTATCAGGCAGGGGTGTCCACTGTCAGGTCAGCTTTATGCTTTAGCAGTTGAACCACTTTTATGCCTACTAAGAAAAAATCTGTCTGGTTTAAAGATTGGTGATGATCTTCATTCTGTTAAACTGACTGCGTATGCGGATGACATTACTGTAATTGTGAAAGAACAAAAAGATATTGATATTATTAATTACAGTATTGGATTGTATGAGAGAGCATCATCCGCAAAACTCAACTGGGGTAAAACAGAAGCATTCTGGTGTAATGATAAAACAAAAATGCCTTTACCAGTCATCCCTGAAAATGTTAAGTGGGAAAAAATTGGTTTTAAGTTTTTAGGAATTTTCATGGGTTCTGAAAACTACCAAAGAAAAAACTGGGAAGGTGTGAAGGACAAAGTTTGTGCCAGATTGTCAAAATGGAACTGGATTTTGCCTCAACTGTCCTATAGGGGAAGAGTGCTGGTTATAAACAATCTTGCCGCCTCTATCCTATGGCATCGATTAATTGTGTTGAATCCACCAGAAGATTTAATTGGAGGAATCCAAAAATTGTTTGTAAATTTTTTCTGGTCTGGTCAACATTGGCTACGAGAGTCAGTTTTGTATTTGCAGGTACATGAAGGAGGCCAAGGTCTTATCGATATTAAGTCTAAAGTGGCTGCTTTTAGACTGCAAACTGCTCAGAGACTACTTTATCATCAGTCTCAGAACTGGATAAGAGTGGCTTGTGCCTTATTGAATCGAGTGGGACGGTTGAATTTGGACAGACATCTCTTTTTAATGAATTTAAAGGAGATGGATCTTAGTGGGCTCCCATCTTTTTATGCCTCAGTACTCAATGCATGGCAGATTTTTATTGTTAAAAGGGAGATTTCTGAAACACAGAGTCTTTGGGATCTTGAAGAACCCTTAATTTTTAATTCTCACTTACCCAGTGTGAGTTTGAAATCACAGACTGTACGCACAAGCTTGGTGAGAGCAGGAGTACATAAGATCTGCCATCTTAGGTCAAATGACCAGTGGATTACTGCAGAAAAACTGGCTATAAAGACTGGTATCCGTTCGGTTCGAGTTGTGCAAAAACTGCTGGCTGAAATTCAAGTCTCTTTTCCTGTTTTGCCATTAAAAGTTGAAAAATCGGAGATTGTATTCCCCAAGATCAGTGTGGCTGTGGATGTAGGAGACTGGCAGGAGTTTGAAGGAAGTCTGCTCTCTTTTAGGACGCCTGAACTTGGTCTTTTTAACATTACTTCTAAGAAAGCTCTTTACTGTGTTTGTGTTAAATATCTCAATTTAAGAGCGTTAAAAGAACTTCCAGAAACTAAGTGGACTGAATTTGTTGAGTCTGGTACTTCCCCAAAAGGTAGTTGGAGGTCCTTATATAAGAAACCAATTGAAAAACGGAATGGAGATTTGCAGTGGCGAATTTCACATTGGATAATAGCAACAAATCGATATAAGGCACGTCTGAATCCTTTGCAAGAGGAAGAGTGTTGTTTTTGTGGAATTTCAGAAACTGTTTTTCACATTTTTATTGGTTGTTCAAGGCTAAAAGACATGTTTGGTGTATTGGGAGAATTGAGTCATAGATTTGGTTTTCACTTTACAAATGGTCTTTTTGTTTTTGGACCAAAATATAGTGCCTCAAACAGGACACAAACAGTTTTGATAAATTTTTTGTTTGGTAAGGCTAAAATGGCAATTTGGCTGACAAGGAAGAATAAAACACTTCTTAGTGGAGGAATTGATCCTTTACAAATGTTTAAGGTTTTGGTAAAAAGTAGGTTAATTTTGGAGTACAGGTTTTATGAATTTGTAAATGATACTGACTCTTTCTTTTCTTTCTGGGGTACTAAAGGTATTTTATGTCAACCAAGTGAAGAGAGAGATTATGATATAATGTTATGAATTGAAATTATTTTGAATGTGCGCTAAAAACATTTTTAAGCATTTTTTTTAATGCTTTCTTGTGAAATATAATATTTATTGTTTTTTATAAGTGTCTGTAAATAAAAGAAGCTTAAAAGTCAAAGTCTCTCTCTCTCTCTCTCTCTCTCTCTCTCTCTCTCTCTCTCTCTCTCTCTCTCTCTCTCTCTCCCCCTGCAATTGCCACTCTACGTCCCCTGGTACCTTGCCCTTCAATTATCATATCCATACATTTAGCCACTGGGGGGGTATATCAGAGCTCGAGTTGAAGCTGCTTCATAGAGCCCCTCTTCAGTGGACAGCAAGCCAAATAAGTTTAACCTAATATCTTAAAGATTTTATGGGCAAACAAACTCGTTAATCTTTAAAAAGCCAACACAATGTTTTTGTCCACCTTTGCGAATAAATGAACTTCTCCAAAGATTGGTTCCTGTTCAGAACCTGATTGACAACATCAGAATGTTCCCTGGTCTGTATGCGTGTCCACAAACACAAATGTACTCAGTCCTTCAGAGGAGATCCTGGTTCCAACACTATATGAGAGAGAGAGAGAGAGAGAGAGAGAGAGAGAGAGAGAGAGAGAGAGAGAGAGAGAGAGAGAGAGAGAGAATATTAGTGTCACATTATTTTTAACCTCCTTTTTTGTTAATTTGTATTATTATTTTCACAAAAACTTAAGAATATATATTGGTAAACAGCTTTTGTCAATAAATACAAAATAACTAAATTAAATTATGCCAGATTCAATTTTAATACTTACAAATCCTAAATTCTGTCCAAAAATGCTGAGATCCATAGAGAGAAAGACTGAAATCGATGATTTTAGCCCATTTCAGCTTGTCTGCAGGGAAGGAGTACCTGTTTGAGACAAATACACAGTAAGACACATGCAAGAAATCACTGTGTGAAGATTGTTCTCCTTCCTACAGTAGTTAACCCACCTGTGCGCTGATATTAGGACCTTCCTGGTCAGGTGGGACTGCAATGGTAGAGTCTTCTGCCTAATATCAAAATAATGCAAAAAAATAAACTTAAGTTGTTTAGAATGCTAGATTTGGTATGAATGAATTAGTGACAGTTTTACTGCAGTGCTTACCTGGATACATTTAATCTGGTGAGACTGAACAAAGAAAATGGTCCATCTTCTGATAGGTTCATTTGCTGTGTAATAAATATAAAGTTAGACATGATGCAAAGGTCATTTATTTGATATAAAGTTAGCCAATTTTATAGAGATTTTATAAGATATTGTAAGCTACCTAGTCTGCACCAGTGGCCCCAAAGCAATTTTCACATATTGCTAATCATTTCAGCAAACTTATCTCAAAATATATCACAAATGGCCTACCCCTGGAATCTTGCTAGAAGTCACTGGCGCGAATTGGCGCTTTGTTGCAGTTGCCTTTAAACACTATAAAAATTGAAGTAAATATTAAATTCCATTAAAAAAAAACTATAATATGTTACAGTTTGCATACTAATACTAAAACTATAAAGCTTCTCATCAGTAGGCCAACATTATCTACAACCAAAACAGAATTTCACATTAGTTTATTCACATATTGTTAATGTAAACGCGTTGCTCGTTGGCATATTTTAACTCGACAATTCAATAATCTAACAAAGTGTGTAAAATGAAACGTTAGCTCAGTTTACCGTGGTAAAGTTCGTTACCGCCATGTTGACGAGTAAGTTAGGCACACGTTATAACATAGGTTAAACTGGGCACAATACTGTCAACACACACAGAATGTTGTTGTGTTTTTTTTTGTTTTTTTTTTTACCTTGCTTGCTGGTCTCTCTCTCGGTGAAGTGAATTCCGTCTCTTCCCCGGGCCAGACACGAACGGCGCGATCCAACAAAAGACAGACCCCACTACACTGGATGCTCTGGCGCGACACGACAAATCCCAGACAGTGTAGTGATGCGCCGCGGCCGTTATATTTCTGACGTACGGTACTCCGAGTCCAAGCGCTCGCGCTATTTCTGACAAGGGACAAACAGGTTCAACCAACAGGTTTGCATTTTGTATTAAAGGTCCGGTCTATTATAGCGTTGTAGACACGCTGTGTAAGGCAAAAATTAGGAAATAAAAAGCACAATGGAATGGTGCCAGCCAGAGAGGCCGTTACGTCAAATGTACAGCAAATTAAAAAAATACAGTAAGTCTCTGTATGTGGTGTTAGACGTCACAGAACATTCCCATGATGCAATGGGAATCACAGTTATTTACTGTAAAGAGAAATAGCAGTATAATACTGGGGGATTTAAAGTAAATAACTGTAGAAATTAAAGAAAAGTCTAACAGTGTACTCAAGAGAGTATGTGATTTTGGATGCAGCCTCTGATTGCCAATATTGTATTATCTTAACGCTTCTCCTCATGTGTTTTTTGACCTATACTTGAGCTACCGTTTTTATTTCCAAATAATACAATTAAAAGACATATCGTGATGCACGCTAACATAGCACATGACCTTCTGTAGCACCAACTTCTAGAAAAAACACACTCGCTCTTCTGTAATAACCATGAAGATGTTAATCCTGTCCAAATCGGTGTATGGAATCACAGACATTAAGTGATAAGAATTGTAACTCAGATGTTGTTTAGAAAACTAGCCCCATTGGAAAAGGCTAACAGGATATGACCTATCATGGTATCAATGGGTTTATCATGAATAGTTTTTCTTAAAGGTGAACTAAGTAACTTTTTTTACCTTAACTGAACAGCTTCGGAGTCATTGGAATGGTTATATTACTTATTTCGGGTTGAATGGTGGTCGTTTCGCACCCCCCTGGTGCCCGTGAGCGGAAAATACGCACTTGCAACTTTGAGCCGGCGGGCCGCCGCGTCAGGAAGTCTCGCGTGATATCAGGTCTCGCGATGTAAACAATTGCTTTACGGCCAAAAGAAATCTGCTAAAATGCTGTCATTATTGCGCTCCCTCACGCTGTTCGAACCCGAATGAAGAAGACGTTTTAAAGACTGTCCCATCTGCTTTGATGTCGTTGATCTATAGCCTCTGGTGTCTGAGAATCACCAACGAGTTTTTACAACAGTCTTGTCAAATATCTATTCCGAAGCTGTGGGGGGAGCTCTAGAGAGAAACCTGCGAGCAAAAAGCGAGAATACAGCGAAGAAATCCCGAAGCTACTGAGTGCTGCTTTAAAAGGAAGTGTCGCTAGAGCTGGAAATGACTACTGAAGCCAGAACTGCTTGACTGCATGATCACAGCATGAGTATAAAATATCATAATGCATATGCACACAAAGAATATGAAATGTTCACATTCCACTGTCATTTCTTTGTTTTATTTGAGACTTTTTTGTCAAATACCAGCATTGATAAGTTCAGTATTTTGTAAAGCAGGTTTTAAAATAATCATGGTTTCATGTTAGCTGGAATGGAAAAAGCCCTTCAACCACACGCTATTGACACCTCAGACACACAACTGACAGCAGACACACTCTCTGACATCAAACACACACAGCTTCGGCACAACAGATCAAGCAACATTTGTGTACAGAGGTAACAAACTAGACCACAGCAGAGTCTCCACTTCTATTGATGAGTGTTTTGCATTTACATTTTACTTTTTTCATGAGATTTATACACATGGTCTCTTTAAGACTCAAATTAAAAACATAAAATTCCTCAATGTGCCACATGGTTTAGATAATTTGTTAAAAGTCCTTGTAATACAGGGCAAGTTTGTTTGACGTTTTTAGGAGGCAATTTAATGAATCCATCTTAAATTATTATAGATTAAATCCGTCCCAGGTCACACAGTTGGGTTTTGTACTAAAGACTGAAGTTTGTTCATCATCTCGATGTGAGAGGTGCATACACCACATGATCCTCCTCTTTTACTTTCTGTAAAAAACACAACACAAGATATAATAATAGTAAATGTTATGTAAATGTTCATCCTGATTAAGCAATTATAATATAGTTTTTTCTAATAACATTTATCAGCACTTATCAATATAAAGCATCCTGAGGAAATTACATCAAACAACATCTTTTATAGTTATCTGACACAGGAACTTTAATTTATTAGGTTTAACAAAACATCATTTGTTTAAGTTTACTTGCTCTAGTCTTGTCGTACAAACCATTAATTGTTGAAATGTGTTCCTCAGAGCAATTACATTAAGCTCATCAACCATAACTCCATCCAGTACAGCCAATGTAACCGGTTCTACTGACCCGCTCCGAGTGAGATTCAAACCCGGGTCTCCAGCGTGGGAGGCGGGCGCGCTAACAAAGACCACAGCCTCTAGTGTGCTAGACTCTAGTTGCTTACTGTTCTATTTCTATTCTATGTTTCCTATAAAAAAAGTTGCTTTAAAAATGTACTCCAGTTCAACTGACCAATTACTTGATAAAAATGAAATCTCTGATGTGATCCAAATAACACAATATGGAAGTAACTAATATAATGTCTAATATTGTGCTGGTGTGTGATTGATCAGACAAAAACAATCTCACACTGATCTACATCTGACTCACTGCTGAAATGATAGAGACACACAACAGGAATAAACGATCTTACCTTTTTATGTGCGTTTCTTTTGTAGAACGCTGGTTCAGCGTAAGTGATCTCTTCTGCACGAGTCTCAACTGTTTCAATGATAATAGATGCATTAAAACAACACAACTCAATACTAACTAGATCTGTTTGTGTGTGTGTGTGTGCTGCTCAATTTAATGATATAGGTGAAATCTGCAGGAATTGTCATATAGATTATCTAGAGGATGTAACTACAAATTTATGGAAATAAACATTGATTAAATGATAATTAGGGCTATCAATAGTCTATTCATAGTCTATTTTGTATATTTTCAAATTATTTGTTATAACACTTGTATGTAACACTTGCTTTCTTGATCAGTTTTTCTGTGTTTCCTGCAGATCCAGAAGATCCCAAATCCAGCAACAATCATCAGAGATCCAGCAGAGATCAACACTATCAGAGACACTGAGACTGGAGGAACTGAAGGAGAGAGTCATTAGTGTGAGTGAATTTGTAAATACACACATATATCATCAGAGCTGTGGTACCTGCACATGTGTGACAGAGTGTGTTGATGTCCAGATGTGTGGTCTGGTTGCTGATGGGATTGTTCAGCACACAGCTGTAGGTGTTTTTATCCTGATATTCCACCTCCAGAGGTAGAGAGAGACTGATGCTGAGATCACACACACTGATGCTGGACAATACACTGATTCCTGCATACCAGGAGAGAGTCGCATCACTCACATTCAACACTGATGAACACAGCAGTGAACAATTTGACGACGATGATGATGAATAACATTGTGAAGAGTTACTGCTGATGACAGGAACAGGCAGACGAGCTGAGAAAGATGAGATTAATAAACAGAAATATGGATAAATCTACAGTGTCATTTTTGGTTCATTGTGTTGATGAGCAATGATTGTGTCTGTCATCTCAAACTATAACATAATTAAACAATTCAATATGTAAATATCTAATGAAACAGAAGCACAGGAGGAATTACATCTCGACTCACCATAGACAGAAACACTGAATGTTTTTGATGTCAGGTTCACTCCAATTATCTCTAGTTGATAAACTCCAGCATGTTCAGTTCTGGTGTTTGTGATGGTCAGAGATCCAGTTTGATCGTCCAGCTTCAGTCTGTCTCTGAATCTCCCATCAGGACCATCATGTGTTAAGATCCCATAATTTCTACTGGTTTCAGCTATAACATACTTTTCAGCTCCATATTTCCACAGTATGTATTCTTCACGTATTTCAGTAACATCAGTGTTTAGCATGACAGAATCTCCCTCCATCACTGACACTGACTGTATTTCATTTGTTTCGGCAGCAAACACTCCTGATGAACATGAACAGGTTTTCAGATTAATGCTCATGTTGGTTTAGAAAGTCTGAGATCAGTTTGTAACCTTTAACATCAGCAGAGACTACAAACTAAAGACAAGGCAAGTTTGTTTAAATAGCACATTTCATACACTGGCAATTCAAAGTGCTTTACACAGAAAGGAATTAAAATAATCACAAAATAAAATCAAGGAAAATGTACAGTTATAAAAGGAATTAAAAGAGTAAAAAGATGATACATAGATACACTTCTCATCTGGCAAAACACTGGTGTATCATATTTGTACATCTGTTTGTTTTACTGTGAGATTTCCCCATGGTGATTACACTGCGCGTAAGAAATCTATTTTACGTCTCCAATAGACCTGATTTTCCCCTAAAATCGGACAGGACGAGCTCTAGGACTGACCTCGGGTTCACTGCCCCATCAGTCGCACCCCAAAGATTTGTTCGGAAGCTCTAGGAATGGAAGTGTGTGTGTGGAATGGAAGTGAACAGACAGACGTGTGAGAGTCAATAACTTCATCTTTTAATGTGTTTTAAAATGATCTGCTGTAGAATCAAATAAAAATTATATGATAAATTTAACAAGTTTAAATATGCTGTATATATTCAACACATTTTAAATGACTGAATTTCCAAGACTTTTATAGTTGTATAAAATGATTTAAATATATTTTTTAGACATTTCTTGGGATGATTTGCATTTGTATCTTAGAGATTTGATCACAGCAGATGAAAATAAACTGTCAAAATATTTCGAACCGCCGCAGGAGTTTATTACTCTGAGATGTAACTAAATTACAGAAATTTTTACTTACCGATCAGACGCCAGAAGCACAAACAGAACAAAACAAACATGTGAAACATTTTCTGATGTAATAACACTAGCACAACTGATCTAAACAAACACAACAGAAGTAATGTGAGCAAGACCTCCCTCGACAGAGTCTGACCCTACTAATGCACACACACACACACACACACGCACAAGCACACACACACATACACACGCACACACACGCACACACACACACACACACACACACACACAGATACACAGATACACTAACACACACACACACACACACACACACACACACACACACTTTTAAACTATGTTCCTATGCCCAATTTACATTTACAGAAGATTAAAAATTATTTTAAAAAAATCCTTGCTGCTAGTCGAGTTCCCAGCATGCACTGCGGCAGGAATGAATGATGTAGTTACTGTGAGTGAATCTCATTAATGTTGTTTACTGTTACTCATTATGAGCAGCTCCTCGTCTTTCTAAAGTCTATTGAAACTGAGTTATTCCAACTTTAGTTTAATAATTGGTTTTATAGATTTAAAATGTTGCATTCAAATTGCATAGGCTACAAGTAGTTGCCTTACTGTGTTAAATATGTAAAAACAGACAAATATTGTCTGTATATTGGATTAATAACTTTTCATCGTAAAATAAAGCTTAATTAGTTATTTTAAAATGGTTGTTTATTTATTCAGTAATCAATTTGAGTATATATGGAAAAAGTACAGAGTTAAAAGATCTGATCTCACAGTTTTACTGACGTTCATCTTCTGAGTCAAACTGAAACTGCTGCGGTCGGGTTTCTTCAGAAATGTGCTTTGATCTGTTAGTGGACAAACATCTTAGGTGAGAAAATGGCCGTTCAGAGTTTTTGTGTTTAGTTTGTAGGTGAAGAGCTTCTTCCTGTCATGCTTTTAATCACACAAACTTGTTGAGCATGCTGAGAAACTGAGGGAGAAACGCAATAAATACACCATGATCATATAACACTGCATTTAATAGCTTGTTAAAGTTAATATTTTTTTGTTTTTAGAAATTGATACTTTTATATTACGTTAGTATAAAAAATATTTTTTTTTCCATTCTTGTACTCAGTTTCCACTGAGGTGCTTTATTACAGGTGAAAATATGTCAACAGCTCCACTTATACGGTTATTTTACACATTTTTTTTGATTTTATTGTAAAATATTTGAATACTGTTTCTGAATAATGAAAGCTAATGGAAAACTCTCAGGTCTAGTAAATAAGCGAACATGTGAAATTTACACTCACTGTTAAAAAAAGACACTTTTGTTCTATTGACTTAATTGCTGTTGTTTATGTTATAACTGAAGTATGTTTTTTTTATCCAATCATCACGTCATTCCAACCAGCTGTCAACAATCAGTACTCAACATGTCTACCCAGTCAGCAAAGTGAGTGGAGGCCTATAGGCTATATACGCAGTCAGCTCACCTATGTTTGTTCTTCGACAGTTTTCAGCATCCCTCCACCACCCTGTGTCCGAGTCCTCACACTCGGCTGGTTACTTTCCTAACCAGGAATACGGGGGGAGTTGGCTACTCTGGGTTCGGGCCAAAATCCCGAGCTTGGAGCCCTCTCCTCGGACAACACGCCAAATACGCTTACTACTTTACTCTATCTGAATATGTGTAAGTGTGAACTTGTGAAAAAACATTTTCTAGAGGTTTATTTATTAGTGGTGGCGAGATGAAGCCCCATGAAGCATTGAAGCTTTTCAGTCAAGTGGTTCACAAAAGGGTTCATTTCTCGAGGCTTCATTTGTTCACAATCCCACCTGGTGGTCAAAGAGTGTAAAACAAGCAGACACATTACAGATGACCTGATGATCTGTGATACACTGTATTTTGCGCAAGTTAAGGCTTAGAAATCGGTGAAAAAAAGAAAAAAACCTAATCTATTTAAATGATTATAATGATTGTATAATATACAAATGTGTGTAAATCAATACTTTGGTCATAATAGGCAGGAGGGGCAATATTTATTATTTAAAACTGGAAAGTGGTTGGGTTTAAACCATTGGTTTAAATATCTGTCAAAATGTTGTGCCAAGATTCGAACCACTTCCTGAACCAGTCATATACAATCATTACTTTCCTCTCTTGTAGTCATTTGACATGACTTCAAGATCCAGGGATTTCTCAACACATGCTCCGAAGCCTCGGCACAGAACGTAACATCACTATTATTTAGTAGAATCCCACAGGTGTGAGTGACTGCAGGTTTGATTTGTCCTGCATGCAAACCCCACATTATTTCATTAAACTAATTATTAGTGATCTTTATAAGGTTCTATCTCCGTTTAGGGTAGTTCTGAGAGATTGAGCATCAAAGTTTTTACATCCCAGCTGGCAATGGAGAGATGGAACCTTTTTATATTATTAATAACTACTAACAAAATTTTTTTTTTTTACAAAAATAACACCACACAGGCATTAATAAACACCTAATGGATCAGATTATGTCAAAAACTCAATTTCAACCAAAAGTGGAGATAGAACCTTATAATTCTAAGCTCACGTATTGGATAGTCAAACTGTAAATATGAAAATAAATTAAATATTTTTAATAAAAAAATGAAATAAATTTTCCATTCTTTTGAAGTGGTGATATTCATAAGGAGTGAAAATGTGCAATGATCTCTTGGTTGTATGAATGCACATATGCAGTGTATGAATCAGGATGTGGTTTGTTTCTGTATGATGTTCTTTGAGTTGTTGAAGATCGTCTATGAGACTCATGTATGTTTGTCTGATTTTCCTTCCTGCTAGAAGGGTTGGAGTGAAGGCTGTCTCCCTCCACCCTGAAAGTGTGTGTTGCACATCATGATGCAGTGGATTCTGTGAGAAAGCACGGCCTGTCTGCTTCAGTCTGTCTCTGAATCTCTCATCAGGACCATCAAGTGTGAAGAATCCATCATTTCTGGTTTCAGCTATAACATACTTTTCAGTCTTCAAGTATACTCAGTAGCGGAGATAGCGTGGGTGCTTGTGTGCGGCCGCCCCAGGGCCCGTGCCAATTAGGGGCCCCTCAAACGCCGCCGATCCTGTGTCACTGGACAGGGACGGGGCCCTCGCCAGGTGACACATTGCACAGGGCCCTGGCAAAGTAATATATTGCAGATATTAGCTGAAAAAAGCTAATTACTCCATTAACTAACGTTGAGATAATCCAACTCTTGTTATGAAACGTAACAGTCACTTAGGATGGATCGCTAAGATCGTTAAGCAGACAACAAAATGGTAAGAAAAAAAATCATCTTTAAAAATGTATATTTTAGTTCACTCAGTCAAAATGTTATAAATCAGTTGTTTTTCTCAAAGTTTTCATCCCAGTTAAGTTTTCACGTAGCACCTGTAGCTTACCTATGGAGTTGTAAACAAACTTTGTGTTCAGTATATATAATAGTGCCATGTCAATTACAGTATGTAATGTGGCACTGACTGAGCGCACTTTGCCTGTTCAGCACCATCGCTGTCAAGCAGATGTCGCTGTCCGTGGTACTGAAACATTTTTACTTGACTGGCAAACTGTTTTCTTTGTTTGTCAATACAAACTTGTCAAAAAATGTGGCTTTTCTTTGTGTTTTATTTAACATATACTGGTAAGCTTACTTGGCTCAACAAGTGACACATTATTACATATGCATTCATCAGATATTTTACGTTTTTTTTTAAACAGTTTTAATTTTAAAATGACTTGGTAGCAGTCATACCCCATGATGAAGCTCCACCCCCACTGTACTGAGAGTCTAGCTCCACCCCTGCGTATACTTCATACTTTTTAAGACTTCTTGAAGGTAAAATTTTTTGTCTTAGAAATGGATACTTTTAGGTCACGTTAGTATATTTTAACTTTTTTTTTTTTTTACATTCTCAGACTGGATCTCTGACCATCACAAACACCAGAAACACAGACTCTGTACTCTATAAACTACAGATGAACAGCAGAACTGTAAAGAGCTTCAGTATTTCTGTCATTAGTAAGTGTAATTTAGTCATTCACTGCATTTCACCGTATCCCCCAGAGTTAGTGCATTACTCATTAAGAGAATAGGGACAACCCTTTTAGATCACACTCAAAAAAATTACTCAATTCAATTATGGACAGTGGTTACACACAAGCAAATAATTTTTTATTAACATTAACATTAATGTAATTTTTTGAATCTATGTAAGCTCCTTGTGTTGTGACAACACAACTGAATGAGAAAGAATCTATGTGAAATAGTAAACGTCCAACCAAGTCAATGGAATTGCTTCCCTGTAACTTAAACCGGTTAAGTTTAGTGAACATGCTTTAGTTTATTTTTAACTGCACTGAAAAATAAAAGTGTGTAGGATTTACATGATTTCTCAAATTAATTTCTAGACTATTAGCTAATAATAGCACATAATAACATATTAACTGCTAAAATGTATATGTTCTTCAGTCACAAATAATAAACTTATTTGAATCAGTCCACATCCTAACCAAATGCTCCACTCTTCTCCACAAGTAACTCACTGTAATTTAAATGGTTCTTATAATTCCAATGTAATTGAACATTAAAAACAATTACACACTGTCAAGTCTTCCCTTTTCCTCATTTTCTCAAAAACACATAAAAAACACTTAATTTCAACATTTATTCTATCTTAATTCAGCTATATGCAAAGCATGCTGGGAACTAACAAGCACCACCCAGTTTCAGTTAATGCAACACAAATCATTCATGCAATCCAACACAAACAGATTAAGTAAACTTAAATTTTACATATTTAAGCAGATTCAAAATTAAGTTTGGACAAAATGTATAGCAATTGTGTTGCTTAAGATCATTATAATGAAGCAATCTGAACAAGCAGCCAAAACATTTTTTTTCAGTGCATGCGCCGGGTACGCCAACCATTTTTCCCGTCATTTGGACGCCCTAAGTGCAATTGCGCCTTAGACCATAAATATTAAATATGGCAGTGATAGGAGCAAATGTGTTTCTTTTGTTCATTTAAGTTATTTTTTTATTGGTCTTGTTATAATTTATGTTCCATATTTCTCTGTTTCTACAGTATGAGCTTCTGTGATAGATATTGACTGTCTATAAGTTTACTCACATTTTTTTTTATTTAATACATTTCCTTATTATCATTATTAAATAAAAAAATCTTATTTTGCAATGTTCTGTCCATCTGCAATGTTTTAAATGTTCATCACAATGAACATGAGAAAGTCTCCCGTGAGACAGAAAGATGGCAGAAATCCTCTGAATTAAGCTCTTTTATCACATCAGTCTCAATCCTCGTGATGCTGTGAAATCACACATCGGTGAAGTTATCAGAAACAGCCTTCATTTGAAGAGATCGGATCTATTTTAAAACATCTGCTCAGTTTAAATTGTTTTAAATAATCTAAATGAAATGATCTGATCATGAAGATCAAAATCTGTTTCCTAAAAAAGACACTAACTTGAGATATTTAGTAAAAAGTGTTCTTAACATAAGTAATATTAAATTGATATGGTATTTATGTCTAATATATCTAATCTTCCCATTTGAGTGGATTCTTCACTGTTATGAACAAACGCTTTTGTGTGACACACATTTAATTGGTCAAAACTCTTTACTCCTGACTTTTCATCCAAAAACACTGCTCTTTTGTGTCATGTGTTGTTTCTTTTTAATCGGTCTGTCTCTTCATATCTTGTTTTTGTCAGATTCCACTAAACACAGAATAAATATGCCAGAGAACTCAGACCGGCGTTTGATAAAGAAAAACTCTCCCAATAACAGCCTCAGTATGAAACCAATGTGACATTTTTTTATTATTCAAAATTAATCATTTTTCTCCTCATGTGAGCCTCTGAAATCCTCTGTGTGCAGATACATCTACTCAAAATCTCACATTTCATACCTGTCACCTGTCACTCAGTGCATATGATGAATACTGGATAAACCACTTTACTGTTTCTACAATTATTAGATAAAATATCTGATGAGACATGTCATGTATGGACTATATGAAATGTGACGCTTTAGTTTGAACACTTTCTAAATTTTTCTAGAAACGTGTGTTTGTGCCACACTGACAGTTTTGCTCTTTTATTGCAGGGATAATCTCCACATTTATTTCTATTTGCTTATAATATACACTGTCTTATTTTTATGCTATACAACACTTAATTTCCCCTTAATTTCATCTCTGTTTTGTGTTATCTGAAGTAAGTCTGCCCATCTTACTCTCTGATTGTGAAATGGTCTGATACGAGTGATGATTTACCATAGTTGTGTGAGCTTATTGATTTTATTTTTTTTTAATTTGATTGGTATTTTTCTTTTTCATTTTTAACGATTTTATTAGAGAATGTTCAGCTCTGTATCTTTTGTACTGCTGCTTTAAGCTTAATACAAAACATTTGCTTCACTTCACTGAATAAAATAATAAAAAAATGAACCAAAAATATATTCGTTTGTTGCTATTGTTGGGTTTGTTCAGTCTGTAAAAATGAGACGACCAGAGCAGAATCGGCCAAGAACTTCAGTAATATGAGGTAATGGATGTGGACTTCTGACAAACAGATCAATGTCCAATGCCCTGCTAGATTCAACTTTTGCTCTAGAGACAGATTTACTAAACATGACAGATTAACATGAGAGCTCAGTCCCATTAAAGCGCTGATGGAAGTGGAAAGCTCTAGTCAGGTGAAAATGAAAGAATACTGCTAATTTTCTATAATGACCAACACATTTTACCAAGAGTTGAGATGCTGTAAATTAAACATGTTAGTAGGTGTGGAGCTCACACTACTATAATGCTGTTTTAGCAGCTAAAAATCCACCAGATGGCGTCATTTATCAGTTAAATCAATATAATACCACTGTTGATCAGAGTAGAAAGATGTAAATATCAGTACATCAGTAAAATCAATGTCAGTTTGTCTCTAGTATTAACCCCATGTTTATAGTATTTTGTGTAGGCCTAACTGTTTCATCAATCCTGTTCCTTTCTTTTTTTACCTTTTGTGAACATAGCGTAGGCTACATTCAACTATCAACATTGATGCACTAAACTTTCACCTTTAACATGGTATTCAACATTTGAGCTTTACTAGCGGTTAAACTCAATCCCGAACACAGTGTCTAATCAACTGTAATTTAAAAGCTTTCTATTTCAAATAGGTCTATTTATATTGGACATGGAGCTAATCTTGGAAAGGTGAATTTCAGGTTAATAACACTAGATAGCGCTCTAGTGCAGTATAAGCCATGCAATTAATTCATGTTTGTCTCTTCACTTTATTCATACATTTCTTTACATATTATAAGCTTTTCCAACTCAATATTAACGTCAAGCGATTTCAAACAAGGGCTGTTTGTCCGTAGTGCAATTTACAATGGGAAATGCGAACACCGTTACAGTGATTTTTACCTCTGTAAAAGTATGGCAATGTTTTATCAGACAGAAAGTTAGGAGTTTTCACTGTCTAACATAGAAGAGGTCATATTAAAACTATGAATACCATGGTACATTATTTTATTTTTTTATGCTAATTTACTTTAAAGGTGCCCTAGAATGTGAAATTGAATTTATCTTGGCATAGTTAAATAACAAGAGTTCAGTACATGGACATGACATACAGTGAGTCTCAAACACCATAGTTTTCTCTTTCTTATTTAAACCTCGTTTTTGAAAAACACCCCTGAAAAACAGGCGAATCTCCACATAACACCGACTGTGACGCAACAGTTGGGATCATTAATATGTACGCCTCCAAATATTTGCATATGCCAGCCCATGTTCAATGCCAGGCGGAACTGCACAGCCGAATCATCAGAAGTTCTGCAGGTGAAGAAACAAGCAGGAGGAGGATCATAGGGAAAATGGCAGATCTATCTATAATCTGATACCGCTACAGTTTAATTCAAAGTTGTTAGTTGCTCTGCCCATTTCACCACGGACTGTTTTTCTAACCTCGAACAATATCAAGCAGCCAGGCTTCTCTCGGCGTCTCAAACGGACGAAGGGGGCAATTTCAACTAACGTTATATTCCCGCAAGCGGTAAGTAGTGATTTTATTAACGATAATTTACACTGCGTTATCCAGCGCGACATTGTTTTTTCCTCGAGAGACATCGTGGCTTGCAAACGAGCGAACGAAGCACGAAGTTGCTCAGTGTTTGGATGTACAAATGAACACAAAAATATTTTTTTAGCTCCTTCATCCGAGCCTCTGGAGAACCAGTGGGTTATGTGAATTTCTGATGTGTAATTGTTCAAGTTCAGACAGATAATCTTTCTCTCAAAGTCGTTCAACACTGTTTATGCATCAGTAAATCGCGTTGCAGTGATAAGATCTTCATTCACGCGATCAACAGGCTGTTATCTGCTCAATGGTCTCATCACTGCAACCTTTATGTGATGGGAATAGATCTAAATACTTAAAAAACTTCTCATGATTCGTTAATCACGATAGCTGTAATAGTAAAAACGTATAAAAGCTGTAATAGTAAAAGTTTTCCAGATAGCTCTACATGTAATGCCAGATATTTCATATGCAAGCATGTCAGCCAATCACAGCAGAGGGCGTTTACACTGAAGTCTCTCAGCAGCCAATCACAGCAGAGGGCGTTTACACTGAAGTCTCACAGCAGACACGCCCCTTCAAACAGGGTGTTCAAATCAAAGGATGAAATCAGGCTAGGAAATATGCCTTTTATTTCTAAATTATAACAAATTTTGATCTAAAAAACATACTAACATTATAAGGGCACTCCAGGAAACATTATAAAATAATAAAATAATCCATTCTAGGGCACCTTTAAAATGTGGTGTAGCCTACTTTAATATGACAAAATGGTCATTCTTCCCTGTGTAAATAGCACATTACAGGCGTCATTTATGCTGTGAGAATATGATTCTTCCCCAGTTATGTTATAGTTTAATTTCTGAGGGTGTTTACATCTGCTGTGTTTGGGTTCCAGCTTTGATATTTACAACATTTGGATTGATATTGCAAAGCAAGGGTGATGTGCTCTGTACTACAATTGTAGCCTTAGCTAAAATTTTCAATCATTTTTTTTTTTTTAATGAATTTAAACTGTATATAAAATCCTTAAAAACTCTGAAAGGTCCTAAAGCACAAAAAAATATGATACCCTAAAACACTTCCCTACTGAGGTAAATAGCTGAAAAATGATGAATTATTCCCGTTATGCTTACCGTTTATCTATTTGAATTTGTTTATTTAAAGGTGAACTAAGTAACTTTTTTTACCTTAACTGAACAGCTTCGGAGTCATTGGAATGGTTATATTACTTATTTCAGGTTAAATGGTGGTCGTTTCGCACCCCCCTGGTGCCCGTGAGCGGAAAATACGCACTTGCAACTTTGAGCCGGCGGGCCGCCGGCCGCCGCGTCAGGAAGTCTCGCGTGATATCAGGTCTCGCGATGTAAACAATTGCTGAAATCTGCTAAAATGCTGTCATTATTGCGCTTCCTCACGCTGTCCGAACCCGAATGAAGAAGACGTTTTAAAGAATGTCCCATCTGCTTTGATGTCGTTGATCTATAGCCTCTGGTGTCTGAGAATCACCAACGAGTTTTTACAACAGTGTTGTCAAATTTCTATTCCGAAGCTGTGGGGGGAGCTCTAGAGAGAAACCTGCGAGCAAAAAGCGAGAATACAGCGAAGAAATCCCGAAGCTACTGAGTGCTGCTTTAAATGTTTGTCTTTCCTTTTGTAAATCATGCAGTTTTTTGTTACTAAGACTATATTTCCTGTTCGTATTAAGAGCTTTTCCCTCTGGCTATATCATAGACAATATAGCCTAATATTTCCGCCTTCCGACCAAAAATGACGTTCAGGATAACATGGCAGCTTTGCAGTTTTTATTTTTATTTTTTTATTATTGAACAAAGATCACAGTGGATATGTATCACACACACACACACACATAAAAAAATAGGATAAGAAACTCAAGGCAAGGCAGTAAAGTACATGTATGTAAGCAGGTCGTAAAGTAAACAAGCGTAACGTAAATTATAAGCAAATTCGGGCTGTCCAGTATGCTGCACTGCTAACATTGGCTATAACATTAGTCTAACATGATAATTCATACATATTTCACAATAACACTGCACAATTAAAAACAGACAAACAGATCCAACTAAAACCACGTTTTATTGAGTCAGCAGTTAAAGCCTATACAAACCATAAGGAAAGCTTCAATACTTAAGGTTGTTGCAGTAGCGAACCAGCTCAACAATCTGGCTTTCGCTTTCTGCCTGTGGTCTGCGCACGCACCCTGTAATGTTTGTAAACAAAAGGTGTTGTCTGTGTACCGTTCAGAGAGCCGTACACACCATATTCCGAAAACGTTTACTGAGAGGTTGTAATATAATGTAGTGTAATTTTCGATCAATTTCATTTATTTAAAAGCGAATGATTATCATGTGTTCATCACATCTCTGCGTGCCGCCATGTTTGCGAGACGTCACTTGTACTCGCATCTCTGAAACGAAAGTTATGGACTTCCGCATGATTTGTAAATATAATTTAACCCTCTATTGCACGCATTATTAATTAGACATTGTAAAAAATGTTTTGCATGTTTTTATTACTTAACATGAGCTAAATAACAGATATATATAAAAAAAATCTAAAAAAAAGTTTAAAGGGGGGTCGTTGGTAAATTGTTGCCATATGGCAACAATATGCAATCGTGGAAAGTACCATAAAATAAAAATAAAAATAAAAAAAATAATTTTGTTTAAAACAAGACTCAACAAATCCATCTCATACTTAGTGAAATGTTTAAACAAACATTTATACAGTAAAAACATTATATAATTTCAACAGTTATCTGAAATGTCTGGTAATAATAACCAGGAACCTGGAACCTGTCTCACTGAAATACACTATTCATTCGTTTCATTTCATTTAGTCATTTTTTTTGCTGTTTCATTTCATTTAATTCTCTTCATGACTTGTGAAAGTCAGTGAAGCAGAGGAAAACTAAACACTTGGAGCACTTGCTTCTTACAATGCCCTTGCATCCTGGCATTTTGCATCTGCCCTTCTCAGATGCATGCAAGGGCCAGTGGTCTGTGCGGTCTCTGCGGACAGGATCTGGCGGGACAAAGCTTTGGGGCCCTCTTTTATTTTTCCCCACCACAACAGCTTGTGAAGGTCTAATGTTTTTACCTTTAAAATATAAGCAAAAGTTGTAAACATAGTCTCAGAGTAGTTTCATGCTATGTAAGTCAATGGGACTCCATTAGGTTGAATGCACCAGGACGTTTCCATATTTGCATATAGTTGCCATATGGCAACAAATGTATTTTAGCATATTACAAAAAACTTATAAAATCAAAACTGAATTTAATGTTAAAAAATTAAAGTTTACTTACCCCAGATACTGATTTAATTTTTTTATTTGATGAAAATTTTCCAAAATTCTGAATAAAAGGCTATCTTCAGGAGCCCCAGACAGTGATGTTTGCATGTCAATGTCCATGAGCAAAAAGGACTGGCAAACAGGATATCCTGGTCATGTGACCTCATAAATTGTATTTTCTTAAAAGTTAAAGCCCCCTTTTCACAACTAACTGTAAAAACATAGATTTTATATCACAGCTTTAAAAAAAAATTAAGATAAAGTAATTGTTGCCATATGGCAACGCTATGCAATAGAGGGTTAAGTGCCATTATATTGCACGTATCTTAGCAGAAGTTGGAAAGTATCACTTTGTGAGTTGGGCAAATTAACATTGAATCTAAAAAATAATATTGCACAGATGTAGGCTAATTTGCAAGTACAAGTGATCACATGGAAAATTCCCACAGATTTGGAACGAATGAGGGATTGCAAAACTGGAAAAGGTGCAGATCTTCATCAGTCCCTCAGAAGTCTGGAGTTTGACGCCATCAGGATCCCTCAAGGTGAGATTTTGTTAACGCCTTTTTGAGACATTTGCTTCAAAAATGTTTTTGTTTTAAATTGCTGCTTGAATTACGTTTGAATACGATTTCAATTATGCATTTTCTTGTATCTTTTGACTTTGTGAAGTGCAGAATTTGCATAAATCGTTTAAAACGATTCTGACGTAAATCCATTACGAGCAATTGAATGCAGATTTATGGACCGTTATGTAGTGGATATCAATAAATAAGTCGGCATTTAAAAAACAAGTAGGCCTAGGTCCTATTTAGCCCTATATAAATTTAATAGGCTCGCCAATCACGTGTCTGGTATTTTCTGTCGGCTGTTTAGAATTAGAACCAATCCGATTCGTGAATTAATTGTTCTTTTGAGTCGGTTCTTTCTAATGGATTGGTCAAACGGGTTAGCAGAATGGTTTGAATCGAATCGCGATTCAGCTTGAATGATTAATTAAAAGGATAGGTCATCCAAAAATGAAAATGCTGTCATCATTTACTCACCCTAGTGTTGTTCCAGACCTGTGAATTTATTTATTCTGCTGAACACAAAAGAAGATGTTTTGAAGAATGTCGGTAACCAAACCGTTTCTTGCCATTGACTTCCATACATGCTGTGTTTGAAATCGCCCTCTATACTCTACTCTATACTCTATATTAGTCCACTTGCAATAGTGAATGAAAACGAGTGAGTGAATTTAGACACTGGGAGCCCTATTTTAACAATCTAAGCGCACACTGCAAGTGTCCGAATCCACTTTTGCTAGTTTAACGACTGGAAAAATGGTCGTCGCACCCGGCGCATGGTCTAAAAGGGTTGTCCCTATTCTCTTAATGAGTAATGGGTGTGTTTTGGGCATAACGTGCAATAAACCAATCAGAGTCTCACCTCCCATTCCCTTTAAAAGGGCAGATTCACTATTTACATTGCTTCTCTAGCGAGGAAACGGATTTGCTCATGCGCGAGGTTAAAACGCACAAGCAGGATATCTACGGGACAAAGTGTACGTGTGTTGTGGACCCGCATATAGGCGCACATTACTAATGCACTCTTAAAAAAAAAAAAAGAAACTAAAGTTGACTTTAGACCAGTTTTAAGTTGGTCTATTTCAGTTGCCTCAAAATAGCAACGTGCCAACAATGCGCAGACCAGCACACCCATGGGCACACAAATGGGCATAAATGCATGCTATTTAAACAACGTGGCGCCGGACAGGAAAATGATAACTGCATCAGGCTGAAACTAGCAAAATACACTGGCGTTGTGCATTGCACCGGCTGTATGATGGGGCCCTTAGTGCGACTGAAGGGATGCCGCTTTGCATAGTTTGTGCTTGCCGTTTAATAGCCATCATTTGAAATGTAGCAAACTGGCAGCTCCAGTAGTAATGAAAAGATTTATGTTGAACTGTCATGGAAGCTTGTCAAAAGTCATGAACTGTCAAAGCGACTTGGGCGCAGTATTATCAGGAGGAGAGGGAGCGGGGGTCGGTGAGAGGATTTTTCACGAGTGAAGATATTACTGCGCCCAAGTCGAAGTGCTAACAAGCACTTGCTATGGTATTCCGCCATACAATATAGTTATCCATTTTACACGCTTAGAAAAGCGCAACGTTTTTTTTTGTGTCACCGTCCTAGGTCGAGTTACACTACTCGAGTAACTGTATATAAATAGGGAAAACGTGGAGGTGTTTGGTAGCTTCTCTGCTTGGCCCATATTGAATGAACTGGGCTAAGCTAAGTGCTAACAAAGTTTCGCCGCAAGACAGAGCGATTTAGTGCACGCACTGAGACGAGAGAGGTATGTATCAACTCGTCTTAGTTAAGGGAATAACATAGTTTAATATGAAAAACCGGTGGAGTATCCCTTTAAGAGAAAATTTAATTTTCGTGCCGTGACCATGTGGGCGGGAACATGTGTGTTGAAGCCATGCGCTCTCTTTCTAGCATTTTAATGCTGAGGAGGACACTATTCTACAAGCCTTCGAAGGACTGAACAAGGAGGGACACACCCTACATCAGTTGTACACTCCCTACATCAGTTGTACACTCGTTATTGCGGTGCATTGTGGGATTGAATGAGTGCACTCAGTGGGTGTTTCATAAACTGAGGCTGCGTCCTTCCTAGTTGTGTCCTCCTCAGCATTAAACGCTAGAATGAGATGTGGCTTTTAATTAATGCAATACAATGAATGTACAGCCGTCCACGGTCTCCCAGTGGCTTATTTTATTGTCAGTTTAGTGTTAGTGATTCATTTACAGCAAAACAAAAGATAACATCTATGTTTTCATGTCCAAAAACATTATTCTTGTCTTACATTTCATAATAAACTCAGACAAGAGCCCTATTTAAGGTGGGCTCAGAGTTTAGCTGGTTAGCATAGCCTTGTTAGGCCCTGCTGTTAGATACTGTAATTACAGTACCAGTCAAAAGTTTGGAAACACTACTATTTTTAATGTTTTTGAAAGAAGTCTCTTATGCTCATCAAGCCTGCAGTTAAAAAAAAAAAAAAAAAAAAAAAAACGTAATTTTATGAAATATTATTACAATTTAAAATAATGGTTCTCTTTTTTTAATATATTTTAAAATGTAATTTATTTTTGTGATGCAAAGCTGAATTTTCATCAGCAAGTACTCCAGTCTTTGGTGTCTTATGATCCTTCAGAAATCATTATAATATGATGATTTGATACTCAGTTATTATCAATGATGGAAACAGTTGTGCTGTTTAATATATCACCTTTTAATCGTTACCATCACCTTTTATCAATTTAACGCATCCTTGTTGAATTAAAGTACTAATTTCTTAAAAAAAAAAAAAAAAGTTATTGTTCCCAAACTTTTGAACGGTAGTGTATATTGTTACAAAAGATTTCTATTCTAAATAAATACAGTTCTTTTTAACTTTTTATTCATCAAATAATCCTGAAAAAAGTATCTCAGGTTATAAAAAAAATATTAAGCAGCACAACTGTTTCCAACATTGATCATAAATCATCATATTAGAATGATTTCTGAAGGATCATAAGACACCAAAGACTGGAGTACTTGCTGATGAAAATTCAGCTTTGCATCACAAAAATAAATTACATTTTAAAATATATTAAAAAAAGAGAACCATTATTTTAAATTGTCATAATATTTCATAATATTACTGTTTTTTTTTTTTTTTTTTTTACTGCAGGCTTGATGAGCATAAGAGACTTCTTTCAAAAACATTAAAAATAGTAATGTTTCCAAACTTTTGACTGGTACTGTATACCATTTTATAGGCAAACATCATCTTTCCTTTGATGGTAATTAAATGGTAGTAAAGTATTTTTGGATGCTTTTAATAGTGTTAAATAAATGTGTGACATTAACAGATCAACATAAGATGTGTGAACCTAGGTGTGATAACAAGTTTAGCGGAAACTTCTCAAATAACTGAGTGTTGCTTGAGGTGCAAATAACTGAAGCTAACACTTCTCTGTAGGATCACAGCAGGAGTAAATGGGGTCATGGATATATAGAGAGATGCAAATGCTGCTGAATATATACACATAGTAAATTATATTAATATTTCACATTCACACAGTAAGATCTCACAGAGAATATATTTAGAATAAACATTTTCCATTCTGTACTTTATTTTGCGGTAAATATTATGTTTTGCATAAAGAGAAAGTAAAATTGTGGAAGTTCATCAACCCCACAAGATTCACACTATTCACACCTCAAGACAAGCAAACACTGATACACATTAACCGCAAAGGTCCAGTACAGACACTTTCTCTTGCTCATTCTCTCAACAGATAAAACCGCATTTCTTTTCAGATCTAAAGCTGAGGCCTTCTGTGGTTTGAGTCTGTTGAATGCAATACTGTAAAAATACACCAAAAACATCTGTTTGTTGCTAATATTTAAACTCAAATTTAATGTATACTGTTATTCTGCAGTTTCATGTATATCAATCATTAACTTTTTATCTGAATGCATTGAGAATGTGCTGTTAGGACATATAAAATGGCTGTTTAAAGTCAGCTGGGATTTCTTGACCACACACAGAGTAAAACTGAAAAATACCCTGTTCAAAATAAATACAAATATCTGAGCCGTTCCCATGCGAGATTTAACATCAATCCCAGTAGGGCATCTTGTAAATTGTAGGTTTTTACCATTTTATCTATGTAACATGGCACTCTCCCCCAAATTTTATGTTAAATTCAGTTAATGTATGATAAATGTCTGGTAAATGTGGATGAGTTTTGGGATTGTTGAGAATCCACACAAGGGTTTTAAGAGCTCAGAGGAAACTATAGACTCACAACCCTAAAGTAAATGTTCAAAGCTAGAAACTGTTGAATAAAATCCAGTTAATGTCCCATGATGATCTCTATGTGATTCTTTGTGTAATAGTACCTTTACTATTACTGAAACACACATTACCATGCAGGATCACAATAATCAGAAAAGGTAAAAAATAAAAAATACACAACACAAACAAAACCTTTTTAGAATAAGTAACATTGATGTTCAGAGTTTACATGCACTTTGGTTTACTGCAGCATTATGAAACGTAGTGTAAGTTTCATGCTCTTAATGCTCTTAACCTTCATACAATGGCTGATATCATTAATCCGCTTTAATTAAACCTTTCTCACACACATATGCACCTTTCAGAAAACAGTAAGAGCGTATGTAAGCATGAACACTGATTCTGAATCTTAAACAGCTTTGTTGCAATAATAGTGTGCATTAAAACCTTATTGATAAAAAAAAAGCCTCACAGCGAATGTAATTAACATCTGGTGGCGACACCTGCGTATATCACCTCATCCTCCTGTTTAACACTCTGAAAGAAAACACAAACACAGAACATACAAAGAGAACATTTATCAATATTCATAGAATGGAATGGCAGGTTTAGTAAAAAAAATTGCTAATAAGAGCTAGAGGTGAAAGGCAGAAAGGAAGAGAAAGAGAGGCTTTTTCATAGATTGTGCCTTTGTATATGGTAATGGATTAATTAAGTCAGTGGTGGATTTAGGCATTGACATGACATGCTAGTACAAATTATTGTCAATTACTTGTATTATTGGTCACATTTTTGTGTGTGGGCCCTATTTAGGTGATAACCTGTTTCTACTTAAAGTTCACTTTGCTCTACATTTGCATTGTACCTGATGAAGACCTGAGGGTCGAAACGTTGTGCTTTAAATACATTTATCTGGAGTAGCTTGCAGTGTGGAAAAGCTTCACTTTTCTTTTCTTTTTTGTTTGTTACTTTGTTGTCCTGCACCTGAGCCCAATCTGGGGGTTTGGGTTGTGCACAACAATTTTGTAATTTTGATAAAATAAAACGGCATAGTCTTCACTATAAGAATAAAACTTTTTTTTAATTCCTATTAAAGCTACTAAAATCAGTCAAGAGCAGTAAGTGATTTTCTCTGTCTTTTGTTGTTTGATTAACATTAATGACATGGGCGGCAGCCGGTTTATTAGGCTCCTGTCACTAAGACCGAATACATGGATCCAATATATTGAAATACATAAAATTTTCTCCCAACAGTTTACGTTTAATGATGCGTTTAAAGGAGCACGCCGACTTTTTGGGACTTTAGCTTATTCACCGTATCCCCCAGAGTTAGATAAGTCCATACATACCCTTTTCATCTCCGTGCGTGCTGTAACTCTGTCTGACGCACCCACCGCTAGCCTAGCTTAGCACAAAGACTGGAGATAAACGGCTCCAGTTAGCATACTGCGTAGAGTCCTGCACGGGGCAAAAATCCAGCCCTAACCGAGACCTGGCCCGTGGTGTTCAAGCCCTAATCCAGCCCGAATTTTTCTGCCCGAACCCCACCTGAGACCAACATCAATATCACTTTAAGCTCTCTCTGATGCGCGCTGTCTCTGCTAGACACACACATACATAGACGCTACGAGGCGGCTCTACTCCTCGAAATGGTCTGTGTTTTCTAGCTGGTGCGCAGCTCGTGGTATATCACCCACAGACTGTGGAGTGACAGAGGTTCTCTCCTTCCTACAAGAGCTACTGGACCAGGGTAGAGCCCCCTCCACGCTCAAGGTGTATGTGTCGGCTATAGCGGCGTTCGCTAAACCGACGCTTGGCCAGTCACTGGGGAGAAACGATCTGGTCATCCGCTTCCTTAGAGGAGCTAAGAGGTTAAATCCTCCCAGACCCCCCTCAGTTCCCATTTGGGACCTTTCTACGGTTCTGGAAGCCATGAAGGGGCCCCCCATTCGAGCCAATACAGTCAATAGAAGTCAAACACTTGTCTTTCAAGACAGCGTTTCTTCTGGCTCTCGCTTCTGTGAAACGCGTAGGGGACTTGCAAGCGCTTTCAGTAAGCGCAACGTGCATGGAATTTGGGCCAAATGACTCGAAGGTCATACTCAAACCAAAGCACGGATATGTTCCTAAGTCCCTCAACACACCGTTCAGGGCTCAGGTGATTTCTCTGTCGGCTCTGCCGGTCTGTAATGAGGAGAAGGATGCCAGCTTCCTTTGCCCAGTCAGGGCATTAAGAGCTTATGTGTCACGCTCAACCGTCTTCAGACAGACGGAGCAGCTCTTCGTTTTGTTCAGCGGACGTTCTAAGGGACTAGCTGCATCGAAACAGACCCTATCCAGGTGGATAGTTGATGCTATAGCACTGACTTACACTTTTTTTTATTTTTTTTATTTAACCTTTATTTAACCAGGAAAGTCCCATTGAGGTTAAAAACCTCTTTTTCAAGGGAGTCCTGGCCAAGAGGCAGCAAAAACACAATCAATTACATTTATAAAAGTTATACAACACAAATAATTAAAAACATTTACAATTTAAACAGGTCATTTCCGGTTCTCTCAATCTGGACTTAAAAGCATTTAAGGAAATAAGTTCAGATAATTTCAAGTCTTTTTGCAAAAAGTTCCATGCAGAAGGAGCGGAGTAGACAAAAGCCCTTTTTCCCAGTTCTGTACGGGCAAATGGAACAAAGAGCAGCAAGTGATCATTTGATCGCAATGAATAAGAACCAACACTTCTCCATGTAATTAAACTACAGATGTAGGATGGCAACAGACCAAGCATGGCCTTATAGATAAAAATATGCCAGTGCCCTGATCTCCTGTTGGACAACGATGGCCATCCCACTCTGGAATATAATTCACAATGATGGGTCAAGTTTTTACAATTCGTAATAAATCTCAGAGACGCATGATAAACAGTGTCAATCTTATGCAGACATTGTGATGAAGCGGTCCTATACACCAGGTCTCCATAATCTAAGACAGATAAAAATGTTGCAGTGACTAGCTGCTTTTTTGCTTTAAAAGAAAAACAAAATTTATTTAGAAAGAAAAAGGACAGTTTAAGTTTGAGTTTCTTCACGAGGTTGTCTATATGAGGCTTAAAAGTGAGAGCATCATCAAGCCAGATACCAAGGTACTTATAAGAATGAACCAACTCTATGACATTTCCAGACAAAGTGAACACAGGAGGAGGAGCTTGAGAAACCTTCTTAGTATTACTAAACAGCATCAGTTTGGTCTTATCAGCATTGAGAACCAGCTTAAGCTGCATAAGCGTGCGTTGAACCACATCAAAAGCTTTCTGCAAAGACTCAACCGCTTTAGCTGGGGATGATCCAAAACAATAAATAATCGTGTCATCAGCATAGAAATGCATATTAGCATCCGACACATTTTGGCCTAATTCATTTATATACATAATAAACAAGAGAGGACCTAATATTGAGCCTTGTGGCACCCCCTTGTGGACCTTCACTAATGCAGAACATAAACCATCACATTTAATACACTGAGTCCTGTCACTCAGATAATTCATGAACCAGAAAACTACACAATCAGACAATCCCAGACAAAGAAGCCTATGCTTTAGAACAGCATGGTCCACTGTGTCAAAAGCTTTCGACAGATCAAGAAAAAGTGATGCACAGAATTGCTTTCTATCAAGAGCGACAAGTATGTCATTAATTACTTTTGTAACAGCAGTAATGGTACTGTGCTTTTTCCTGAAGCCTGATTGCAGTTTAGAAAGGAGTTCATTTGAGTATAAAAACTCTTTTATTTGGTCTGAAACAAGGGATTCTAAAATTTTTGACAAAACACACAAATTAGATATAGGCCGATAGTTAGTTAAAACTGCTGGATCACCTCCTTTAAACAAGGGAGTAACAAAAGCTGACTTCCAAACTGATGGTATTTCATTGTTTTGAATTGACAGATTAAAAAGAATTGTAAGGGGCTCTGCAACAAAATCAGCCGCCTTTTTCAAAAAGTAAGGCTCTATTAAATCTGGTCCAGGAGGTTTTCTGTGATCTAACGCTTTAAGAGCTCCGTGCACCTGCTGCACAGTAAAAGAAACAAAATTAAAAGGCTCTCCAGAAAACACTGGGGGGTCTGTGCATGGAGTAACAGCGACTACTCCTGTCGACTCGGACAGAGAACCAACTGATACAAAATGCTCATTAAAGCAATTTAAGACATCAACTCTGTCGTAGACTGGGAGAGAGTTTTTTAAGACAAATTTTGGGAGGGCTTCATTACTTTTATTCACCGAAAGAGACTTGATGACTTTCCAGAATTTCTGTGGATTATTGAGGTTTTCACTTGTAACTGATAAATAATATTCTGATTTAGCCTTTTTGATTAGAGAGGTACATTTATTTCTTAGTTGTCTAAAAATGGACCAGTCAGTGGCAGAATCACCATTTCTAGCTTTAGCCCATGCCACATTTCGCTGATGGATAATGTCTGACAACTCTGAAGAAAACCAAGGGTTTTCCCGTCCCTTCACTCTGTGCTTTGTCCAAGGAGCATGTTTATTTACAATTTTCTCAAAATTCTCCTTAAAAAGTGTCCAGGCAAGCTCAACGTCAGGCAACAGGCCTAGCTGTCCCCAGTTAATCAAAGATAAATCATGATGAAAGGCTTGTTCATTAAAGTTTTTCAAATTCCTCTTTCTAATAATTTGCGATTTACATTTGGGTATTTTACTGCCTCTCGAAGTAGCAATAACACAATGATCACTCAGATCATTACAAAAGACACCCATGGATAAAAATTTATGAGGGACATTTGTTAGAATCAAGTCGATTAAAGTAGATTTATCTGGATTTTTGAGATTAGGCCTTGTAGGTACATTTACCAACTGGCTAAGACTGATCGAATCACAGAAAGATTTAAATTCATCAGAACCATCACTTAGCCAGTCCCAATTTAAGTCCCCGGCCAATAAAAGTTCCCTATAGTTTAATCTGGACAAAAGAAGCTTTAAAGATGATAAAGCCTCCCTGGAGGCCGATGGAGGTCTATAACACCCCACAACAGTTATTGAAAGGGACTTAAATATCTCAACATTTAAGGCCAAAAACTCCATTTGCTTACAAAAAGACTCAGACAGAACAACTGATGCACCAAATCTTGACTTAACATAGATAGCTACGCCACCACCTTTCTTCGGCCTGTCACTGCGAAAAACATTATACCCATGCACATTTATATCTTCATTAGTAATTGATTTCGTCAACCATGTTTCCGAAATTATCACTATGTCTGCATCTGTAGATTCAATCCAAATTCTAACCATGTCCATTTTGGGTAGTAAACTGCGAACATTAAGATGAACAAATTTAAGTCCAGGCATTGATTTAAATTCAGCAGGGGTCAAAACACATTGCAAACAGGGGCCAGGATTGGGCTGCACATTTCCAGATAGAAGTAGGAGTAGTGTAATAATCAATCTGCATTTCACAGTATATTTTGAAGCCGGCCTATCATATGCTGAAACCAGGCAATGCCTGTCATTAATTGAGAACGACAAATTATACAAAGCAAAAAAATTCTGCAGTTTAGGCAAATCCCAATACTGATCCATCCAGAAGTCCAGGTTCCAACAAAAGTGTAATGGTTCCTGGTGCATGTCAATACTGGTTTTTGTGCCACTATAGTAGGTTTCCTGTATGCCCACCATATTATTAAAACAACTCACCCTAGGATCAGTGCCCAGTTTCAAGTTCCAAGTGACCAACAGGGATAAGAAAATTAAGAAAAATGCCATCGTCATTAATTTACTAATAGTAAAGTTGACTAATAAAAGTACCAGTTTATCTTGTAGAGTATGGCCCAGCTTCCAAAATGATGTTGCAGGTTTAGGCTTGTTAACCCAAGCTCCAGAAGAATGAAGCAGGCCAGGCCCGCTAGCCTAGCTCCAGGAGTATGTAGCAGGCTCAGGCTGGTTAGCCCAAGCTCCAAGAGAATGTAGCAGGCTCAGGCTAGTTTGCCCAAGCTCCAATGAGGATGTAGCAAGCTCAGGCTGGTTAGCCCAAGCTCCAAGAAGATGTAGCAGACTCAGGCTGGTTAGCCCAAGCTCCAAGAAGATGTAGCAGACTCAGGCTGGTTAGCCCAAGCTCCAAGAGGATGTAGCAGGCTCAGGCTGGTTAGCCTAAGCTCCAGGAGATGTAGCAGGCTCAGGCTGGTTAGCCCAAGCTCCAAGAGGATGTAGCAGGCTCAGGCTGGTTAGCCTAAGCTCCAGGAGATGTAGCAGGCTCAGGCTGGTTAGCCCAAGCTCCAAGAGGATGTAGCAGGCTCAGGCTAGTTTGCCCAAGCTCCAATGAGGATGTAGCAGGCTCAGGCTGGTTAGCCCAAGCTCCAAGAGGATGTAGCAGGCTCAGGCTGGTTAGCCTAAGCTCCAGGAGATGTAGCAGGCTCAGGCTGGTTAGCCCAAGCTCCAAGAGGATGTAGCAGGCTCAGGCTGGTTAGCCTAAGCTCCAGGAGATGTAGCAGGCTCAGGCTGGTTAGCCCAAGCTCCAAGAGGATGTAGCAGGCTCAGGCTAGTTTGCCCAAGCTCCAATGAGGATGTAGCAGGCTCAGGCTGGTTAGCCCAAGCTCCAAGAGGATGTAGCAGGCTCAGGCTGGTTAGCCTAAGCTCCAGGAGATGTAGCAGGCTCAGGCTGGTTAGCCCAAGCTCCAGGAGAATGTAGCAGGCTCAAGCCCGTTTGCCTAGCTCTGTTTAGCCTGGGCTAATAGGATCAGTTGGATCAGGCTCAGGTTAGCAAAGTTAGCTCAGAGCAGAGGTATAGTGTCATTTTTAAACTCATAGTAGTCCACAATCTTCTTAAAAGTTCAAGATGAAATTTCCATATAAATGACTTGTACAACTTAAAACTACAACTTAAAAGGAGTAAAATACTATGAAATCCATTTAAATGAAATCAGTCCAGAGAGAGACACTGAGCAGACCTTAGACTAGCTGCCATCTTCAAGGGCTTGCAGTGCCCATTAGGTGTCAAAGCACACTCCACTAGAAGCATGGCCTCATCGTGGGCTTGGTATAGCTGGATTGCCTTGCAAGATATCTGTATGGCGGCAGGCTGGGCCTCCCCGTCTACATTTATAAGGTTTTATAACCTAGAGGTTCCCGCTTTGCAGGCTACGCTACTTTCGGTCCAATAAATCAGAACTACCTGCCCTGACTCTATTGGCTCAGAATTCTGAAACTGCTTGCGCAACGCTTGCAGATCGATCAAATATCTCTAATGGGCAGTGTTTAAGACCCATTATATTAATCTGTCCAGGCTGATTTCTCGCCCTAGCAGTGTGAAACAATATAAATGGCCCCTTATCAGGTGCTATTCATTTAGGGATGACGCTTTCAGCCCTCTTCCCGTACTCTTTGTGAGTACCTTATGATTTTGCACTATATGAGCCCCGGGCACCTGCCCTTGGGACTTTGGTGTTGGATCTCAGCATGCACAGCGTTTTACACTGTGTTCCCCATAGCGTAAGATACTTACGCAGTACGAGAGACCTCTCGTGAGAGAACGTACTTGGTTACTAACGTAACCTCGCTTCTCTCTAGAAGAGGGAACGAGTACTGTGTATCTTTGCCGTGCATGCAACAAGCTCTGGTTCGCTTTGGCGATGAAAACCAGTGTATCAGCCTATCAAGCCATATTTATAAGGCCCACGCCACGTGAGTTTTGGCGGGACGTGACGTAGTGGGCGCGAAGCGCTCCCTTTGGATCTGACATCATGGGGGCCTGTCTCGATAGGCTGCTGCAGTTGCCGCAGGGCAGCCAATAGGCACGCGAGCCGTCTTGCCTATACCTGCATGCTGCCGCAACGCGTTTTACATTATTTCAAAATTAAAGGATAATTTTTGGCTTCAGTATCTCGCAGAAAAGAGATTTCCCCATAGCGTAAGATACTTACGCAGTACTCGTTCCCTCTTCTAGAGAAAACTGAGGTTACGTTAGTAGTACGTTTCAGTCCTGTGCTCCATACAAGAGTGATTCCTAAAATAATGTGTGTTGTTGAGGTGACGTGCTTTAATTTTAAGTGAGCAGATTTTCACCTGAATGATGATGATGAATCAGGTGAAAAGTCCCTCAGACGCACATTGAAGGAGGGAACCGAGACATCGAACCTGAAGATCACAGAGACTGAGAAAAGCACAGAGATGTGGGCACTTTGACTAGTAAACAACCCTATAGCCTACTAAACAGGTATTCTACTCGAATCCTCCTGGACACTGCACTAACTACATATTTGCTAATTAGGGATATTAATTAATCTAAAAAAAAAGATTAAAAACAAGTGGTTTGTATTATTTGTAGGATCAACACTTCTTCACCCACACCTGTGTTTTGTTCCCTGACTCGTCATCATCCTACAGAACTGGAGAAGGAGTGGATATCTTGAGCTGTCCTCATCACTGCATCTGGACTCTACCACTATCAAGGAAACTTAAGGTGATATTTTCTATCTGATTATGATCTTGATCTCATTCTATGAATTTCTACCTTTATGTTTTATGGACAGGACCACTGTTATGCTACTGAAAAAATAAATCAAGATTGTTTGCAGCGTTTAGTTAGTTTCTTGTCCATACTGATGAAAACAAAATAAATGTTATAAAATAAAATAAAATAAACTATCAAACATAAATCATAAATTGTAAGTCATTCATTGCATTTATTCTTAAAATTACCCAGACACTGACAGAAAAATGATATGACCTTTAAGAATATGACCCTGAGAGTGTCACACTGCTTAACTGCAGGATCACTGCATGAGTATGTTTGCTCACTGAAATCACCCACATTTCCAAGATAATAAATTGGCGAAATAATTGTGCAACTGTAAAATTAACTGATGACCAATTTACAAATAAAATTAAGTATGTTATTAAAACTAGTTTAATCTAATAATAGGCCTAAACCAAAACCAATTTGCTGCCTTTGATGCAGATCGCTGAAATAAAATGATTTTCATTGTTTTAAAATTTTGCGATACCATTGTAAGGCCCGATATATTGGTCCAATGGTGGTTCGCCAATACACGGGGAAGGTTATCACGTGTTCTGTCCTCACTAATGCAAAGTATTGGTTGGTTAAATTTGCAATACATTAATCATATATATTTACACGTTATTTCATCTGACTCCATAAATGAAATGTTTTAATAATATCTGTGCCTCACTAAAAGTGAGCGAATGTTTTACTATTCCTTTTAACCATTAAATGAACAATGTCACAATCAGTTCGAATAATCACATTACAATTTAATATTTCAGATATCAGAGATCAATTCCACAATCAATTAAAATATCTAGAACATGGTTATACATTGATTACACCAAATCATCTTACCCAGCTTGTACCTGAGAGAGAGAGAGAGAGAGAGAGAGAGAGAGAAAGGGAGAGACCACCTATTCCAGGGGTCGGCAAGTAACTTTGGCCGCGGGCCAATTTTTTTTTTTAGCCAGTAGATGGCGGGCCAGCTACATGGAGTAGCCCTATGGATACAAATGAAATACTCTTGATTAATACTCCTAACTACACTGCATATATCAATGAAATCATTTTAAACAGATCAAGTAGCAGATCAGACCCACTATTGTGTTAACATATTACAGCCATTTTAATAAAGGTGTGAATAGCAATCATGCCTCATTTGCTTACAGTCCGACTTTTGAACTTTATTCCTTTTTTATTATTATTATTTATTCGGGACACACACATACACACCTATGATTTAAGGAGGTCTGCGTGGGACCGTTGTTTTTTCCTTCTCGTCCCGCTCCCACAAGGTTCTATTCAGCAATGCTTAAAATACACTCTGTGTTCACCCGCTTTATTTCCCGACCTGACGGGTTCGCAAAATTTAGATCTCGTTTCCAGAATCTCACATTCAAATGTCTCTAACGGAAAGAGAGAGATTAAGTAGCCTATAACAGTTATAAATGCTATACAAAAATTGAGTTTGTGTCAATATAAAATATTATTTTAACATTGTAGGCTTAGGCTAGGCTACTGTCAGCAGAGAAAAGAATGTCACAGAAAAAAATAAAGAAATATAAATAACATAAATTAAATATAGGACAAAGCCTATCACTCAAATTTCTAAGCCAAATAAATGAAAACCATATTGCCCTACTGACAAATGAAGTAGGCTATTTTCTGCCAAACTATTTCAAACATCCTTGCAAAAAAAGAATGTTGTTGACTGACAACGGTTTCAGTACCAAACAGCTCCTCAGAGCTAGGAGCCTGCAGGTGGTCAGAATGAAGTGCGGATACGCTGTCAAAAAATGTCGGGAGTGGGCTATTGTCAGTCAGACCGCCCGCTCCGTCCAAAGTATATAGGTATAACAGAGTTCCGACCGCTACCGTCTTTATAATTTAAAATTGAATCCCGCGCCGCACGATTCCTTATGCGCGTTTCACACAGTATGCGGCGGTGAAATCGCCGCGCAGGTACGGCTTTTCTCAAGTAGTGGAAGAGTTTTGTGCAGCATTTAGTGCAAATATTTTTGATCAGGTAATACATATTATTTATCAGTGTGTTATACCCGAATAAATAATAAGTAACGAATGATACACAGGGCCTATTTGTAAACCATTATTGTAAAATAAAAATAGGCTGATAAAAAATTTTTTTAAAAAGAAATCTTCCAAATAATCCGGTGGGCCAGAAAATATTGCTGGCGGGCCAGTTTTGGCCCGTGGGCCGCCTATTGCCGACCCCTATCCTATTCAATTCATGTCCAGCAAAGAAGAGGCCAGAGAGAGCGAAAACACCTTCCTTTATCCTCTTTGACCAGGTGATACGGGGGATGGGGGAGACCACCCTCAAATGGCTTCTGTTCAACAAAAGGGGGGCAGTGCCTTATCTGGGCTTATCTCTGAACCAGTTTTCTCTAAACTTCTCTAAACCTTATTTTCTTTTATTTTATCTATCTGGATATGATATATCTGTACCACTCACTTTGAGACATTTCAAATGACACCAAAAACATAACAGTCAATGATAAACATTCACATTAAACCATGTTCTTGTGTGAGTTCTTAGTTGTTTCTGAGAGGAAGTGAGGTTGTATGGGGGAGGTCGAATGTTAATTAGCCAGCAGGGACCTTTTGTCTCAGACCAGGCCTCAACCAGTATTTTCAGTCTTACACCATATAGATCTGTGGGCATCACTGGACCCTTTTTGAAATACACTGTGCCCCAGTAAAATATTGCTGATAAATCATTTTCTGATATTGTAGATTACTTTCAACCCGAGAATATTCCTTTGTGTTTTCTATCAGCTGTTTAGAATCAGAACTAGCAATGCCAGAATAGTGAGCGAATCACTATTGATCTAACTAAACAGGTTTAGAAAATGGTCTGAAATGGTTTGTGATTCAGTTTTATTCGTTCAAACAGTTCACTTAATCTCTGATTTGTTTGCAGAGGTGTCACACCAAAATAATGCAATATTTTATAAGACAGAAAACAAAAAGTGCCCTGGATGAGCTCTATATTTGCTTATAATCCAGGAAACAAACATGCAGATGTCTTCTTTGCCAATGATGAAACGTGTGCTGTTACAGCATAAACCCCGCCCCTGAAGATGATAATTTAATGCTATTTTAATAACTATTTCCTCAAACCTTGTAACACAATATACTTATATTTTGACATACATTATCATCCACAATGCACAGTTTGCTTTTTCAATGCTTTTATTAATTTGAGGAATGTTTCAGAGAAGATACTGAAAAGAGATTAAAGTTTAGAAGATAGTTGATTTCAGAATAACATTTTTGACAATATAATGTCGGAAAAATGTAGTTCAATCAAAGTAACTGTGGAGCAGCTTGACGGTCTTGCTGGTCCTTAACACAAATATAGGGCCTTGAGACTGTACAGCGCGTATCGTTCCAGCAACGTTTAGCTGTAAGGTGAAATAATGAAATCAGTTATTCTGATCATTATAGTGGTGTTAGAATCAACATGAAATGGAATATTTAATTTAAGGCACTTTGTAATATCCAAATTAAGTGATTTCATGTTACTGTATGATGTTAAATTGTAGGATTGTAAATTATAATTGAAAGTATTAAAAAACAGACTGCATTCTTACAGGAATGGTTGATCTCCAAACAGTTCTGATAACCATGTGGATTTTTGTTAGGTTCTCCAGCGCACCAGTGGGTATACAGAAACACAGTTCCGTCACTCCACATCCAATGTCCATCCTAAAGAGTGAAGAGAGAGAGTGAATACAAAGAGTGCACTACAGTTGTCAGACTTCAGGAAGAAGCCAATTAAGTTCAGATTTGAAGTAAAACCATCTTCATTAGAAACTTTGCCTTTAAAGCTGAACTTTTATTTTTTAGACAAACAAATAGGTCTCTTTACACTCTCTTTACAAATAATGTTGGGTTATTTTTTCAGTATGTTGGTAATTTTCTTGTGCTACCCAGAGCTTGGGTCAGACGTAACAAACCAGGGAGTGTGTTATTTATCGCAGGCTTTTGCCATAGGTCTCTTCAGGAGAGAGCGCAGCACCGTCAAAATGGTGTAGGCCTATGTCTTCAGTAAAATACAGGTTTGTGTACATTTAATTTTATCTTTAAATTCGTTATTGTGCTGTATATTGTTTACATTTTATGCAAAGCAACATACAGAGGCGCGATGTGAGTCACCTTTTACACTAGTGTCGCATGATTTGCGTCAGTCTTTTTGGCTGATGGAAACGTCCGATGCCTTGCATAAAATTTTATTCAAAAATATACAGAACATAAATGCGTATGATATTAAAATATGTTCTCAGAACTGTGCACTGATTGTTTATGGACGTTATGTATTCAGTCAAAGCATATTTCAGCTACGAGTGAAACGCAGGGCGGCAGTCTAAAGTTCTCCTGCTGAACATGACACAAGTTTTGACCCCATGCACAACACCTGTTCGAGATCCAGCGCCGTTTACGGTGGAAACGGGAAAACAGAGACTTGTCGATTGCACTTGAATTACTTATAAATGTTTAATTTTTACTTCTAATATTTCTTAAACAAGCTTAAATGTTGTCAATATGTATAAAAAATTATATAAAATATACTGTACTGTAAAATATGATTGAAAATGAAGGAAATTATCATGCAAGCATGTATCGAGTGTTTTAAAAACGTTTATAGGATTTAAGGTAATCCGTAGACATTCATTCATGTATGAAGGAAAGAAATAATAATAAAAAAGAATCAACTCTGATGGCTTAATCAAACCATTATGCTGGGTTAAATAAACAACCCAATTAGCTGTAAAATGAACCCAGCATGAGTTCTGTCCTTTATATACCCAGCCCTTGGGTTGTTTTTAACCCAGTATTCTTTTAGAGTGTAGGACACACATCTGAACTTACTACAGCATCATGAGCACCAATCCAAGTAGGTGTGGAAGAAGGCACCAGACTCAGCAGGAAATCATTTTCCTCTTTTTTACTCACAGATGCGAGGTTCGCTTCATGACTTTGACAGTTTCTCTAAAGAGACAGAATTTTTGTCAATATACAAAATCAAATGTTTTGTAGCATAAAGCAAAAGTGACAACATTTTAGACATTTGCAAACAAAGTCTGCTCTAATTGATCTATTGATAAAATCCTCGTAACAATTTGCACTAACAAGTAAAATTATGTAAATTTTACTGCTACTGCTCTGTACAACTTGCCTGTTATCAAGTAAAATCTACTTACTATTGAACTTCACATTCATTTGACATTTAATTGAAGTAATTAAGTAAATATTACTTAATAATATTTAATTTATTTAATTTCACATATAGAATAAAGTAACATCTACTTAACTAACTTAAGTAAATTTAACAAAATGAACTTTTTACTCAACAAAATAACACTGAATTAAACCACACATTGGTGTGTATGCTTTACTTAGAAATATCTAAAATAATACAATAAATATTGTATAAATTCCATACTTTATCTAAGTAAATAAAATTAACAAAATACATGAACACTGAGACCTCAATACTTGGTACACAATGGCGGTAACATTCGATAGATCGTTTTTGAGTATGACTGTGTTATTTTGTTTGGAAAATTTATCCAGATTTCACAAAACGGCAAGTTGTAAACCTAACAACAAAAGTGATGATAAAACAGAGTAAATGCATCTGGAAAACAGTGAAAAATAAACCTTATTAATTATTCATGCCCCAGTGCATGATGGTAACACCAGTATTATAAAAGTTACTTATTACTTATTACTATTACTTATACTTAAATTAAGGTTTTACTTAATTTTATATCATCGATATCAACGGTTTAATTTCCACAAGCTTGAATTAAGTACTTATATAGACTTTAATTTGTTTGTTTTTTATTCTTGCCTGAACTAGTTTTTCCATGTAGAAATTACATTTGTTTTTTTCTGTAGTATTTACTTCACCAGAGAATAATTTGTATCAGTTTAAATGAATAATTTGAATGCACTTATTGTGTACATACATGTCTTTACATCTGTCTTTTAAGATGTAGTTAAAGACACCTAATACACTGTAAAAAGTGAATAGTTGGATCAACTTAAAAAATTACTTCAATTGGTAACACCTAAAGAAATTAAGTTTTCTCAACTTAAATTATCATGTTTTATAATGAAAAACGTGATAATTTAAGTTGAGAAAAATTATTATTAATTTTTTTAAGTTGATCCAACTTTTCACTTTTTACAGTGTATTAAGTTTGACCAAATCATCTTGTTGTACACATTACCTCTGCTGTGATCCATTTAGCCGGATGAGAAAAGTACTTGTAGCATCGGAGTCCAAATTTTACCCATGTAGCGGGGCATTTTCTGGCTAAATCAACATCCAGTCCATCCAGTCCATCCAGTCCATTAACATCTCTTGTAATAGTCACTGCAAAGAATTTGTTTTTATTTTTTATTTATGTAGCTTATTTTATGTTTGTGTGATAATTTGCTGAAAATATGTGTACTTTATACTCTGTAAACTCCTTAATAACCATAGAATTATTAGTCAATAGAATATTTCATATTTCCAAAATGTTTAGGTTTTTACAAAATAAATGTCTTGGTTACCTTCTGTATTCCCCATGGAGAATATCATGAAAAGAAGCAGACAACTTTTCAGCATTGCCATGATGAACCTGAAATGAATAAGCAGGAAAAGTTAAATGTCTGCATGCACTCATACGCTGCACACTGCGATTCTCAATGCATTTAAAAGACAAAGCTCAAAAATACTTCAGGTAGAACATTTATTCAGAAGGTTTCTGTTCCAAAAACTCACCTTGGTTTTCAAATTGTTGCCTTTAGCAGATTTTGTGAAGATCCAGAGCCTGTGCAATACAGTTATATTCTCATATCTATTGAGTGAAGAGGGGTAATATTTATACACATAATATCAGGAAGTAACAACCGGTATCCTGTGCAAAGAACAAAGTTACCATTTATGGCATATTAATGATAGAGAGGTCACATGTTCAAATGTATGTGTGTGTCTTGAGTTGTTTGCGTGCCAGTGTACCAGGGTGCGATGTAAAATTTACTTTTTTTTTTTTTGCACGTTTTTGCACAATTTTTTAAGCAAATGTGACATGTATGGACATTTAACTAAGTTAGGTAAAATTAACAAAGAGCATAGGCTAAGTAAATTGAACTTGGCCAGTTAGAGTTTGTGGAGTAATTTATACTTACTCATTTCAAGTTTACTTTGCAATACTCAATACATTTAACTCACTCTTTGTTTGTAAATCTTACTCAAACAATATACACTGAAAAAATAACTTGTAGGATTTACTTGAACTCCTTTTAACAATTAACACATTGTCTCATTCTTCATCTAGCAAGGATACGCAAGAATTGCGTTTAATTTACCTCAGCTCAGATACGTAATTATTCAAACACAACCTACAACTTCCTTGTCTAATTTATTTGAACATCTTCTGGTCAAGTATGACACATATTTAACTTTATGCCAAAAGTATGAAGCCAAAATGACTTTAATGATGAGAAATTGATTTTAGTGACTTAAGCGCGTAACCTACTTGTTGCACGTTAATGTTTTTTTTTTTTTTGTGGAAATTCACAGAGAAGAAAAAATGCACCCCTGATTAGATACTGTAGACTGTTTGAACGTGCTCCTCCTGAACTTATTTATTAAACATAATTTGTCACTTGAATTCTCCAATCTCTTGAGATGCAGACATGTAAGAGGCACTTAGCCTACATTATAAAACCTTTATTTGAATATTGTTACATTTTTAGTTTAAAATCTTAATTTGAACATGGCAACATGATACCTCATTCAACAATATTTCTATCACTGACAGAGACCTCTCCCCCATTAGCCAATCAATGTGGTCATAGTTAGCTTGTTGACGTCATGCATAGAAAGGAGGATTAGTGTTGCAAGTTGGTGAATAAGGACGCTACACATACAGTGGGTTAAGATCCGTGTATTTATATCTTGCAGAACTCACATGCACACATAGCACAAAACTGCTGACTTCCTGTTACATGTTAACATACCCAAGTTTTCCACAAGGTGGAGCTGCTGCCTAACCAGTACAACAGGATACCCTGTAACATCTCCCTTCCTGTAGTAAGATATCCAAACATTAAATGGCATTGCCCACAAACCTGAACTTCATTAAACTCTACCTGTTAACTCTGCAAAGAACACCCCAACTTATTAACAGGCTATTACCATGAACAGAACAAAACCTAAGTTACCTAACACAGCTGTTGGAACACAAATACCGATATGACAGCTATTAGCAGTGTTCTTGTTTTCCAGTGTTCGCTTTCCTTGTTCAGTTTGCCCCACTTACAGGTTCAATCTATCCCGAGGCTTAATTAGCCAGCCACTCCGGGAGTATGCCTGGCCCTGCTCCGCTCGGTGTGGCGTGCAACTGGGTTGTGATGAATGGGTTACCCCCCCATGACTGGTGCCTGTCTCTTCACTGCTGACCTCGCTCGCAGAGCCCTCCTCTGTGGCATGTGCGTCCCCGGGATGCTCAGGGGAATGTTCTAGATGCCCTGATGACAACGAGGGGACTCTCTCCGCAGGTCTAAGATCGACCCTGTTGCGACGGTATGTTGTCCCCTCCACATTAACAACATAGGACCTGGGGCCCGCCTGCTGCAGGCACACCCCTTTTCTCCACCGGCCAGTCCTGTCCCCAGGGAGTGGTTTCATCCTGATGGGCTGGCCAATGTTCAGCTCAGGTAAATCTTTGGCTGATCTGTCATAGCTCAGTTTCGCCATCTGGCGTTTCACACACAGTTTGTCCGGTATCTCATTGATGACCCGGGGCATCAGGAGCTGGTCCGCCACAGGGAGGTGCGTCCTCAGTCTCCGTGACATCAGTCGCTGTGCAGGACTGCAGTGCAGTCCTTCGGTGGGTGTGTTTCTCCAATGGAGAATAGCTTTCCATGGGTCCTCGCCAGCAAACGCGGCTCTTCTGCACAGGTTTTTTACAATCTTTACTGCCGACTCTGCTTTGCCATTGGCTTTTGGGTGTCTTGGCGATGAGGTAACATGCTCAAAGGACCACTCTTTTGCAAATGTACTGAAAGCTCCACATGCAAACTGACATCCACAGTCAGAAATGACCCGGTCTGGTATGCCATGGCGTGCAAATTGAGCCTTGCACTTCAGGACCGTAGTTTCAGCTGAGAGGTCAGGAAGCAGATCGACCTCCCAGAAGTCAGAGTAATGGTCCACCACGAGCAGGAAATCCTTTCCTGCATGGTTGAACAGGTCCATGCTCACTATCTGCCAGGGACGTGTGGGTAGTGGGTGTGACATCATGGTCTCCTTCTGTTGTTCATGTGCGTACTCATTGCACACAGAGCATTGCTGCACAAAGTCTTTGATTTCCCCCTGCATGTTGGGCCAGAATAGAGTGTCACGAGCTTGCCTGTAGCAACCCTATGTGGCTGTAGCGGATCCGTCTCAGCATTTCCGGTCGCAAAGTTTTAGGAATGATAACACGCTGGCTTCTGAAGAGTATGCCGTCTTGCACACTAATTTCGTCTCTGATGGCCCAGTACCCTCTAATCACTATGGGCGTCTCCTCTCTGCAGTCTGGCCATCCTTCAAGCACGACAGTCTTGAGCATCTGAAGGCACTCATCCTTCTCTGTGTGTTGTCGGATTTGTGTGAGGCGTTGGCTGGTGACGTTCAGATAGTCTGTCTGCTGAATTGCTGCGGTGTCGTACTGTTCCTGCTGCAGGCTGCAGACCATTTCCCGCCTGTACTGTGTGTCTGTGCTCTGTGGTGGGGTAGCAGCTCTGCTGAGCGTGTCACTGATGTACATTTCCGGGCCTGGCTTGTACACCACTTTGAGGCAGTAGTTCTGAAGCGTAAGGAGCATGCTCTGGAGACGCTTTGGTGCACTGAGGAGGGGCTTAATGAAAATGGACACCAACGGGTGGTGATCTGTCTCTGCTGTAACATCACCTCTCCCATACAGGTAGTAGTGAAATCGCTGACAGGCAAACACAATGCTCAGGCATTCTTTTTCTATTTGAGCATAATTTTGCTCTGTTTGGGACAATGCACGGGATGCAAATGCAACTGGCTGCCCTTCCTGCAGCAAGCAGCAGCCCAGGCCTGTCTGGCTGGAGTCGCTCTGTATGGTGACCGGCCTGTTAATGTCATAATACCTCAAAACAGGTACAGCTGTAATCAGCGTCTTGATCTCCTTCATGGCCGTGTCGTGTTTTGGCAGCCAGTGCCACTGTACATCTTTATCCAACAGCCTCCTCAGTGGTTCGCAGACCTCTGATAAGCGCGGCATGAACTTGGACAGGTAGTTCAAAAACCCCACAAAACGCTGCACGCCTTTAGTGTCTGTGGGGTTGGGCATGTCCAGAACTGCTCTGACCTTGTCAGGGTCAGCTTTGAGGCCCTCGGCCGAGAGGACGTGGCCGTGAAAGCGGACTTCCTTAACTCGAAATTGCAGTTTCTTCAGACTCAGCCTCAATTTCACTTCTCTGCATCTGTCCATCAGTGCGGTGAGGTTTGCATCATGGTCTCGAATGGCTTCCTCCTCTGTGTCGCCACAGCCCACAATTAAGATGTCGTCAGCTATAGGCTCAATTCCTTTCAAGCCCACCAGGAGCTCGTGCTGCTTCCTCTGATACAGCTCTGGTGCAACCGACACGCCGAAAGGGAGTTTCAGCCAGCGTTTCCTGCCCCACGGCGTCCAAAATGTAGTCATCAGGCTGCTCTCCTCATCCAGGCGGCACTGTAGAAACGCGTCCCGCGCGTCCACCAGCGTGAAGATACGTGCTTTTGGCAGTTTGTACAGCACATCATCTAAGGTGGGCATAAGGTAATGGGACCGCTTGAGAGCTCGGTTCAGGGGTCTGGGGTCAATGCAGAGCATAAGTTTCTCTGGCTTCTTCACTATGACCAGATTACTTATCCAGTCAGTGGGTTGTGTGACTGTGACTAAGTGCCCATCCCTTTCATACTGGTCCAACTGCGCTTTAACGGCTGCTTTGAGGGCCACTGGTACGTTTCTGGGAGCGCACTGCACAGGGGCCACAGTGCTGTCCAGCTCAAAGTGAAGGTCGCCAGGCAGAGAGTCAATGGGGCCGTTGAAGACATCATGGTACGTGCTGATTAACCTCTCTTTAGTCAGCATGCTCAACTTGATGTGCTCTACACTATTCAGCTCCTCTGGAATAGTGAAGCGTATCAGACCGAGATCCTCGCATGTGGAACCCGAAAGCAGTGGCCTCTGGTCGGATTTCACGATTTCAAAGTCAAGTTTGTGTCTCTTGCCTCTAATGACGCACTGAGTACTGAACAGGCCCATTGAGTTCATCCAAGCACTGTTGTAAAGTTTCAGTCTGGTGAGACTAGGCTGAAGAGCCGTCGTGGGTGATAGTCTCATTTTGTCCTTAATGCTCATCACGTTGCAGGTTGCTCCAGAGTCTAGCTGGCATCTCTGGGGCCCATTCTGCAGTGGGAGGTTGACAAACCACTTCTTACCCTGTGTGTTCACTGCTCCTATGCTCATTGCTGTGTAGATCTGGCCCAGATTGCCACCATCATCATCTTGGTCCTCTTCAGAGGGGGCGTCCATAGTGTGCAACTGGCGTGTGTTTTGGCCTCTTTTCATGCACACTTTAGCGAAGTGATTGGGGGTGCCGCACGAGCGGCATGTTTTCCCAAAAGCGGGGCACTGGTCCCGCCCACGTCTGTGTTGAGTTCCACAGTACCTGCACTCGCCTGTCCCTCTCATGCTCTGTGCAGGTTTGATGGTCTGCTCAAATGGCCTGCTGGTAGGCCGCCGTCGCTGTCCCTCTGCCACATTAAGGCTTTCCCCAGGCCTAGAGGTGTCCAGCGCCATAGTTTTCAACTTACTGTCCATAATCTCTGCAGCGCGGCAAATCTCAACCGCCATTGCCAATGTGAGGTCTTTTTCTCTAAGCAGGCGGCGTCTCGCGCCCTCATCAGTTATTCCAAGAACAAGCCTGTCTCTTATAAGCTGGTCTCTTAAAGTTCCATATTCACATGTTGCCGCTTTTTCTCTCAGTCTCGTAACAAATGCATCAATAGTCTCACCCTCCTCTTGTCTAAGATTTCCAAAGACGTACCTCTCAAAGATGACATTTTTAGTGGGTGTAAAGTAGTCTTCAAGTGCTTCCAATATGGCTTTTACATCTTTCTGCTGGTCTTGTGTGAGACCCAGGTTGTGCTTGTATAAGTGTCGGCACTCACTGCCCATTAGCCGTCTCAGTGTTGCCGCTTGCACGTCCGCATCTTTCTCACATAGTCCGGTCGCCAGCAAGTAATCGTCAAACTCTGCTCGAAAACTTGCCCAATTGCTGCTCAGGTCACCAGACATCTTCATCGGCTCCGGTGGCGGAATGGACGACGCCATATTACAGTCACAATGTTATGTCTAATGTGAACTGGTTTGCCGCGAACTTAACTTTCCAGTAAACAAACAAAACGCGTCGCGTTAGCGATGGGCTACATAAGCTCACTTTTGGGTCCTAATCTATCTGACACCATGTTGCAAGTTGGTGAATAAGAACGCTACACATACAGTGGGTTAAGATCCGTGTATTTATATCTTGCAGAACTCACATGCACACATAGCACAAAACTGCTGACTTCCTGTTACATGTTAACATACCCAAGTTTTCCACAAGGTGGAGCTGCTGCCTAACCAGTACAACAGGATACCCAGTAACAATTAGTTCACTTCAAAATGAAAAGTTGTATCAAACCTGTATGCATTTCTTTCTTCTGCTGAACACAAATGAGGATGTTTTGAAGAATGTTGGTAACCAGGCAGTTGATGGACCCCATTGACTTCCACAGTAGAAAAAATAAATAAAAATACAATGGAAGTCAATGGGGTCCATATATATCAGGTTGTGAACGTGAGCCACAAACATGAGCCCAGCACTTCCAATAATGAAATAAAGACTTTTGAATGTTTTGTTCATCAGTAACTTCATGCATTCAGTCGCTATGTGAGTCGCTCAACGTGAAAAACTGTTAATGATAAATTGGCTGTTAATGATAAATGATAAAATTAATGTTAATGATAAAAGTATCTTATTGGCGTCTTTGTTAAACAAAATTTTGCCATTGCAAGTGATGAAATCCCTTATGTTTTCATCTCTACAATAATATCAGCATCATGTAGTGTACATGTTTAATTGTAATGGACGTATTGCACAGGCTTTTTGAATCGACGAATGGCTCCGTCTGTTTATTTGGCAGTATAAAACTTCAGGTCAGGTTTATTAAGATATTAGATATGCAGAAGGCCACACAGCAACTTTTCGGCATTGCACCAAGCAAAACTCGATCTTAATCATTACAAAGAGTAAAAGATCAAGTGCCTATGGGTGTGACGTTTTTTAGGCGTTGCCAGTAATGCCGACCAGCTGTGTCTGAAATCGTCCCCTATACCCTTAAATAAGGTATGGATTGCCACTGCTGTCACTAATAGCCGTTTGTCTGCTGTCTGTTAGCCATCACGTCACCTCAGCTAATCACGCCTTTTTGCTTTTTGCCTATTTTCATTTATCCGTGAGTGACGCGATACCAAGATGGCGACGGCTGGCTCCGCCCACTTTGGGCTTCAAAAATGCTCTTGAGAAACCTACGGGTGATGTCACAGACACAATGCCCATATTTTTATACTGTCTATGGCTCTGAACCACTGATTTGAAACAAAAGATTCGTAAATGTTTGGAAGCTTCATGAAGCAGTGTTTTGAAAATGCCCATCACCATGCAGATTAATGTATGTGGTTACTCTGTATCATCAAAACAAGGACAAAAGTCTCAGAAATTATCTTCTATCCTTTGATCCGGTCTTTAAAGATGTAATATCTGTAATGTTTATGATGAACAACTTTGACTCATTTATTATACCCTTAAATTATCATTTAGGCCAGTGGTTCTCAAACGTTTTTAGTCGCGCCCCACCTTTAAAAAAATCTGGCGTTCACAATAGCAGCTTGTGATTCGTTCCGCTTAAGAGTTTTCTATGGCGAGCAACTTCTATGTTGGGCTTGTTCCAACGGTCTGAAGAAGATTCAGTGTAATTGCCGTTCATTGTCGCTTTATAAAGGCAGAGTGCTAACCGCTTTCATGCACTTGAATGCCGTAGTAACGTAGCAGCTGTTTTTTTTTGTTTTTTTTCTCATTTAGTCTCATTATTTAGTTGGTTGAAATAATATACTTTCCCCCCACTTTTATTATCTAACTCTTAATAAACCTTTTTTTTTTTTTTTTTTTTTTTGCTAAAGCTTTATAGTAAATGAACAGATCAAAAAAAGATGAACAACTGGTTCATCTGTTTCACCACAAAAGGAGCAACTGACGCAAATCTCACTTTCCAACTTTTGCATGTAATGGTTTGCATGAGAATTGTTTACTTGAGGGTAATACTTGTGGATTCTTTTGAAAGAAATATTTTACTTTGTTGGTTAAATTATGTGGAAGCATTCATCCTTTCTTTAAAAATAAGGAAAGCAAAACATACAGGTAATTGCTGAAAATATATTAATTTCCATTTAATATATGTGTGTGAGGGGAGGGGTTATTACATTACACAAAGTACATTCAGAACTACAATTATATAGACAAAAGAAAACGTACAGCCTTGTAGTTTGCCAACAGTTACATAAATGCTTTAAAGCTTTCCTGTTATCTGAATGGTTTTCTTAATAGGTTATATAGCCTATTCTGATTTCACGTTGAAGAATAAAAAAGGGGTTTGGTTTTACTCTACCTTTGCATGTATGTATATGATATTTAGTGAAAAATGTTTAGACTTCAGTTGTCTCGCTGGGGGGTACCAAGATGGCGGCGGAGTAGACAGTCGCGTTTTTGAGAGCTCTCTTCAAGACCGCAGATTTTCATGATTTAAACTAATTTACTCCACCCGAATTGAAACGATGAATATTCAGCAGATACTTAAACCAGCAATTCTACAGCCGCCGACCTCTTCAAATCCTATAATATCAGAAAAGCCATAGGAAGATGAGCATAAGTATTGTGCAATGGATGTAACTTTGCAGTCAAAGCGGGAACGCGGACCAGACTCGACGCCGCCAACTACAAGTAAGACTTTAAAAGAAAAGAAAGCTAAGCCAAACATTGAGAGCGGTCATCCTCAAGCTTCAAATAATGATATTTTGGAAGGAATATTGGAGCTGGGAAAAAGTGTTACTGGAATTGAGTCGCAGTTAGGAGACATCAAATAACAAAACCGACAGAACACCGCCATGATTGCTAGTTTAACCAAGACCGTGCAGTTCAACTCGGAAGAGTTAAATGAGATTAAGAAGAAAGTGTTGGAATTGGAGAGGGCTAATAGTCATTTACTGGAGGAAAACAAAGAATTGAAGAAACAAGTGATGGAACAGAAACGATATAGCATGAGGCCGTGTCTCCGAGTGAGGGGGCTAAAGGAGAAGAAAGATGAAAACCTCAGAGCGACCGTTATTCCCATACTGAAGAAAATTGCCCCAGAATATGCGGCAGACATGGAGCGCGCGGTGGATGTTGTTCATAGACTTGGCAAAGGAGAGGATAACCGCACTAGGCAAGTCATTATCCTGTTTGCATTGAGACATGTGAAGGATGAAGTTTGGCTGAAAACCAAAGACTCGCCAATATGCAGAATGGAAGGTATCAGCTTTGCGGAGATGTTACCCAAAGAGGATTTGGAGGCACGACAGCGTTTGTGGCCGTTGGTTGACCAAGCAAGAAAAGCGGGGAAGCGAGCTTTTTTCCGGGGGCCCTATGCGCACATTGATGGACGTCGTCTTGAGGACAACGGGCTAAAGACTTCTTCAGGTTGATATAACTCTTCTGGGCTGAAAAGTGGACTCTTTTTCGGGGGTCGTGCGTGTAGCCTACTTCGATGGACGTCGTGTTGAGGACAACAGATTACAGACTTCTTCAGGATAAGACTTTAAAGGTGGAGATTTCATGAGCGGTTTGAGAGCTCTAACATGGAGCATTTTCATTTATTTAGTAGCACAGTCAAAAGTATCTTAAATTATTTTTTATTTTTTTTATTTTTTATTTTTTTTATTATATATTTTTTCTTTCTTGATAGTTCATGTTTAATGTTAAAATTTCGTTTGGTTCATTAAATGTTAGGGGCTTGAAAGAACTCGTTAAACGAAAGGCATTGTTTTCATTTTGTAAAGGGCAAAAATCTCATTGTTTTTTTTTGCAAGAAACTCATTCCTCCGAAGCTGATGCATCGTTCTGGTCGAATCAATGGGGCGGAAAAATCCTGTTCAGCCATGGCTCTTCAAGATCCGGAGGAGTAGCGATTTGTTTCAATAACTTTCCTGGAGATGTTATCACACATCGGACTGATACAGAAGGACATTGGTTGACAGCTGTGGTGAAAATTGAAGGTTCTTTTATAATACTGTTTAACGTATGGGTATAATAATGATAAACAAAATAAGTCAATGCTAGATGATATAACAAAGGTGATTTCTGAGCTTAAAGGCCGATATCCTACAGATTATATTTTATGTGGAGGGGATTGGAACATGACTCCAAATGAGTGGCTTGATAGGTGGCCAGCTAGAGTTGGAAAACCCCAATATAATATCCTAATTAATAACTTTATGGCTAATAATAATTTTAGTGACATTTGGAGAAAAATATACCCAGGAATAACAGGTTTTTCATGGTTTAGACCAAATGGTAGTTGTAAATCTAGGATTGATTATTGGTTGGGTACTGACAATATAATGAGTCATGTTACAAAGACAACTATGTCAAATGCACCTTTATCAGATCACTGTTTCATAAAACTAGTATTAGAACCTACAAATAAATCAACATATAGGAAAGGCTTTTGGAAATTTAATGCCAAATTATTACAAAATGAAGAATATTGCAGTAAAATCCGAGAATTAATTACTGAAATCCAAAATGATGACGCAATTATTGGTTATAGTAACAAATGGGAATTCATCAAATTCAGAATTAGAGAAGTCAGTATTCAGTTTAGTAAAGTACTAGCCAAAAAAAATAAAGAGTTGGAAAGCAAATTATTACAAGAAATACAGACATGTTGTAGCAACACCAATTTAACCTCGGAAGAAAAAAGCAGACTAGTCGAATTGCAGAACAAGTTAGATCAACATTATCTTGACAAAGCACAGGGAGCCTTCGTGAGATCGCGAGCAAGGTGGATTGAATCAGGTGAAAATAATTCCTCTTATTTTTTCAATCTAGAAAAAAGCAGACAACAAAAAAATTGCATCTCTAGTCTCTTAGTAAATGGTGATAAGGAAAGATTCTAAAATCATAGAAAATGAAATCTACATGTTTTATTCTAAATTATATTCTTCTCAGTTCTCGGAAGTAGACTGTAATAATCTCTTTCAAAATCTTTGTCCACTAATCCCCCAGATTGATTTATCTTTTAAAAAGATCTGTGACTCTGAACTTAGAATTGATGAATTAGACGCAGTTCTTAAAGGGGGGGTGAAATGCTCATTTTCACTCAATCTCCTGTTAATCTTGAGTACCTATAGAGTAATATTGCATCCTTCATATCTCCAAAAAGTCTTTTGTTTTATTAAATTTTTAACAGAAAGATAGGCTGTACCGAGTCTTTCCGGAAAAAACCGAGCGGCTGGAGGCGGGCCCTGTGGGTAGGGTGACCACCTGCTAATAAGCCCAAGGGGGGACAAGGGGTATGTTTCTGAGGGACAATGTGGGACACTGTCTGGCACGGCGGTGCCCCACTGGCAGACTCACTGATAGTGGTTTACCCATTTCTAGCACATACCACCTTGCATAGTATTAATAATGCCCTATTCTCCTAAACGTGTAATTTTTGATGTATGCTCATGAATAGGCCAACCAATGTGTATTTTTTTTCTAAATAAAGACTCATAATATTTTGAACATTCAATGAATTGACAGATGTACTTCCACTTAAGATTTACTATTTAATTTTATTTATTTTTCATTACAATTTATTTACTTTAAATAAATTAATAAATTATAATATAAATTTATAGGATTAACAGGAATTGTAGTTGCTCAACACCACAGGAACAGTTAAAAAAAAAGTATTTAAAAAAAATACGATTGACCTCGTATTCCCCTCCCTCCATGTCCGATTGAGAAGGACGTTTTGCAAAGGTCACAAAAAGCCCTCTCGGTATCCCCCTCAACACCTTTCAGCCACAAATATTCATTTCCCCATTCTTGTTTCTTGTACTCACACCTTCTCTTTTTAATTGATGATGGCGTTGCCTCTCAGACAGTCTCTTTCTCGAATTTTTCGAATTGGAAAGCGCGCATCTAAAAGTTCCTTCCTTCCAAGTGTGTCTGGTATGCGCGTGCGTGCGCTGTCATGACAACAACGAAAAAGTTGACAACAACCTAGTCAGCAGTTCAACTGAGGGGTTTGTGTGGCAACAATAGCGTGCTGAAATGTCAAGTAATGTTCGTTTGTCTGCTTGGGGCTCGAGTATATAGAGCGACCAACTTTTTTTTGAGCAAGCATAGATTATGCGTGACACGGTCTCAATTTGCGTGACGCGTGAATTGGGCTTCAAACGCTGTGCGCGCACGCGCTACGCGGGACGGGTGGTCACCCTACCTGTGGGCGAAGCTTAGCTGTGCTAACGCGCCAAGCTAGTGACAACACACAGAGACATTTGTTCAACAAACAGTTTTACTCACCGTCCGGTTCCAACGCACGACCGCGAACCTTTATTATTGTGACTGCTCGATCCTTAAGCATTAGACGATCTGCAAATCCGTCGATCTGGGCTTTGAAAACAATCATCGTCGAAATGCAGGGAACAACAGTCTTACACAACTCCGTTTATGCTCTGAAAAAACAAACTCCATCCACTGGTGCCTTAACGCCGGGTTCTTTGGGAATCTGTGCAGGGTTGTCTTGCCCTGGCAACCAAAAACACACTTCTTTGGTGACATTGACTTCCCAAAAGCCGAGCAGGGCGCTTTGATGGCGAACTGCTTTCACTCTCTTGCTCTGGTCTACGAGTGCGCGCGCGGCTGCGATCTTACCGGAGAAGTGCCCTTAGGACCCATATAAGGAAATTCCGCCCTATCTTACGTAAGACAGAGCCATACTCGAAAAAAACTTTCCGAAACTTGTGACAAACCGGAAGGAGTATTTTTGGAACAAAAATACTCCTTCAAACGTACAACTTAGTTTTTGAAACTTTGTCCATGTTTAGCATGGGAATCCAACTCTTTACCAGTGTAAAAAACTCAGTATGCATGAAATAGCATTTCACCCCCCCTTTAAGAATATGGCTTCAAATAAATCCCCGGGATCAGATGGCCTCACAGTTAATTTTTATAAATATTTTTGGGATGATTTGAGAATTATATTATTTGAAGCGCTAAAAGAATGTATAGTTAAGAAAGAATTGATGACTAAACAGGGTGTAATTACTCTGATTCCAAAGCCGGGGAAAGACAAACGGCAATTAGACAATTTAAGACGATTACGCTATTAAATACAGATTATAAAGTATTTTCAGGATCCATTGCATCTAGACTTAAAAAAGGGATAGCAGACATAATAAGTGAGACACAGTCAGGCTTTATAAAAGGAAGAGTCATTCATAATAACATCAGACTTGTTATGGATTTATTAGACTATAGTGATTTAATTGATGATGATGGTTTTATACTCTTCCTTGATTTTTATAAGGCCTTTGACTCTGTTGAGCATGAGTTTATTTTAAAAACACTTCATTATTTTGGTTTTGGTGACAAATTCAAAGATATTATACATATGCTCTATTCTGATATAAATAGTTGTGTGTCTTTGGGACACGGGACTTGTAAAAGATTTAATATTGGTAGAGGAATAAGGCAAGGATGTGGAAGCTCTCCCCTGTTGTTTATAATGGTGGCTGAAATTCTGTCTATTTTAATTAATTTATTAGAACAGTGTGATAGAAGGTCTGAATTTGATGGGCAAACAAATAATTATAAGTCAGATGGCTGACGATACAACTTTGTTCCTTAAAAATGAGTTCCAAATTCCCATAGCATTACAAGCTATCAATATTTTCTCAAAAGCCTCCGGACTTCAGTTAAATTTAAATAAATGTGAATTATTGCCATTAAAAGACCAATTTAGGCAATCATTATATAACATAAAGGTAAAAAAAGAAGTCAAATACTTGGGTATTGTGGTGACTAAAGACAAAACGATCTCTGAAAAACGAAACATAAAAGATAATGTTGACAACTGCAAATAATTTCTAAATAGATGGCTACAAAGATATCTTTCCATTTTTGGTAGAATATTGTTAACTAAAATGGACAGTTTATCTAGATTAATATGTCCAGCTTACTCCCTTCCAATAACACCCCAAATAGTTAAAACTATCAACAAAATAAATTTTGATTTCATATGGCGGAATAAATGTCATTAGCCTAAATAGCCAAGCAGGATTTAATTAGAACTTACGAGGATGGAGGTGGGAATGCAATAGATTTTGATTGTATGAATGGTATGTTGAAAATTAGATGGTTAAAAAACTATATTCAAAATCAAAATTCATTGTGGTCTTATATTCCCAATTGGATTTTTGAGAAAGTAGGCGGCATTAATTTTCTTCTAAAATGTGATTTTGATTTTAAGAAGCTTCCTATAAAACTTTCAGATTTCCACCAACAGGTCCTTCTGTATTGGAAACTAATATTCAAGCATAACTTCACACCACACAATACACCAATTTGGAATAATAGGTATATATTGGTAAATAGAAAATCTCTTTTTATTTCAGAATGGTTCTCTAAAGGTGTCTGGGCTATTTCCCACTTCATGAATGGGGAAGGAAATGTTTTACAACATGTTGAATTCTGTGACAAATTCCAAATTAGTTGTACCCAAAAGAAGTTTAAACAGATCGTGAAAGCTCTCCCAGTATCACTTGTAGCTATGATTAAGCAGGATATAATGTATTCAAAAGTCACTCCTACCTTAAGACAACTTTACATTAATGATATTAATTTTCAGAATTACAAATGTAACAACAAATTTATAAGAAACAGTTTACTTAACTGCCAAACAAGCTCTCTCAAAAGAGATTATATTCTCAAAGACTTTGGAAAGGAGATAATAAAAAAGATTAGATGTAAATACTTAAAATTCCCAGTCCCACCAAAAACAAAAGAAATGCAGTTTAAAATTATAAACAGGATTTATCCAACTAATGATTTCTTAAAACAGAGATTTAAAATGGATGTAGGAAACTGTAGCTTTTGTGAAGATGAACCCGAAGATTTGGATCACCTTTTTTGTTTGTGTGAAGTTGTACAAAGGTTTTGGCAGGACCTTCAACAATTGTTCATCTCCAAAGGAATTCAGATGATGAATCTAACAATTAATGATATAAAATTTGGTATTTTTCGCAATGATCACAATGATTTTGGTATTAATAATGTCATTTTGTTAAGTAAACATTTCATACATAAATGTCGATTTTTCAAGATAAATCCTAACATTACGCAGTGGAGGAATGAGTTGAAACTTTTTTATAACTCTTTATTATTGATTAATAACAAGAATGCAGTGAAACTGGGTTCTTTTATAAACAATCTTATTGAATAATTGCCTTTTGATTCATTTTTTTTTTTGAATATGTAAATGCCATTTTTGCCATTTATAATATGCTCCCTGTTCTTTTATGTATTTTGTTTTCTAAGACGTGCACAGGTTGTAGTAAGACTTTTACATTGTACCTGATTTGTTTGTATTTGCTTTGTTAATAAAAAAAAATACAAATAAAAAAAACTTCAGTTGTCTCGCTAAGTCAGAAAACGAAATGAATCCAGCCCTTTGGGAGATTCAGCTCGAAGGCCGGTTAGCGCCCTCTGGAGGAAGACACCATATAGCATCTTTGCAGGTAATGGGGACAGATCACAGTCTGACGCCCGTTTCACACATACTCCGTGTGCAGTGCGTGTGCGGTGCGGGTTGCAGTGCGTATGCAGTGCAGGAGCAGCACATGCAATAGTGCTTTCACATATGCTGCGTTTGCCGTGCGTAACTGATCCGCTGCTGTATAGGCTATGACACAAATACATACTCGCTATTTGTATTTCAAATCCAGAAGTTATCAGCAACTTTTATTTAAAAAAAGTTTTTTTTTTTGTCAGCATTGCAATTCTCTTTGTACACCTATACACTCTTTAATAGACATATTCACGTTTAAACACAATTTAAACAACATATTATTGAATGCATTACTTCTATTTAATTATAGTTGCTCAAGCAAGTGGTAAAATATTTTACCATACAAATATTAAAATCGAATAGCCTACATTTTAAATTAAAACTTAAAATTGACAAAAACAGCAGACTCATACCTTTTCTTTTGCATAATTTAAATCTTTATACAATAAACCTTGCATGTCACAAATAACTTGTTTTTCCACCTCCACGAATGAGACGAGTGTTGTTCATTATGCCTTGTTGAAGTAAATTGTATTTTCCCTTGATTTACCCGCGATCTTAACGTCTCAGCATTGCGATTCTCTTTGTAGGCTACACATACTCTTTAATAGACGTATGCACGTTTTTAAACACAATTGCAACGGCAGCCTATTATTCAATGCATTACTTCTACTTAAGTTGCTCAAGCAAGTGGTCAAATATTTAACCATGCATAAATCGCAAACATTTTAAATTAAAACTTAAAATTGATAAGAACAGCCGATTCTCATGCCTTTTCTTTTTCATTTAAATTTTAATACAATAAATCTTGCATGTCACAACTTGTTTTTCCACCTCCACGAATGTTCATTATGTCGCCTTTTTGAGGTAAATATTAGCTTTCCTTGCTTTACCAAAAACGTAGTAGGCCTATTTAATTAAATACATTTATGGTGAGATTTACTACATTTTATTTCATTAATCGCATTTATGGTGAAATTTCTACATTTTCAGGTCAATCTGTGTTCATTTTGACCACGAAACATGCGCTGTCACTTTAATTCAGCGTGTGCAGCACAGCAAAAATAGACTCGGTGCGGAAACGATCTCTGCACTGCTGTATACGCACCGCAACTGGAACGGATCGACGGACTGCAACCGCGTGCAGTGTGAAAGCTCTAACCTGTTAACATGGGTACGGAAAAAAATACGCACCGCATACGCACTGCAAACGGAGTATGTGTGAAACGGGCGTGAGACAGATAGGCTTGTGTGCATTTGTGAATCAGGGCCGCGGAACGACAGTCTCAAAAGATTCCACAGATACAAAAGCGCATATTCAGGGGCATTCTTAAGGCAGAACACCAATGCAAAAGACTCTGAAATTACAAGTACAGATAAAGCAAAGTTGTGAATTGTGTTGTGAGCAAAGCAATGCGAGTAAGGACAATAATGCACGATTGCCGTGTGTGTGGATCGCTGTGTGTGTGTGTGTGTGTGGATCTCTCGCGTGCATTCGTGTATCGCTGTGTGTGTGTGTGTGTGTGAGTGTGTGTGTGAGAGAGAGAGAGATAAATTCTCGCGTGCATTTGTGGATTGCTTTGCGTGTGTGGATCTCTCGCGTGCATTTGTGGATCGCTATGTGTGTGTGTGAGAGAGAGATAATCTCTCGCGTGCATTTGTGGATTGCTTTGCGTGTGTGGATCTATCGCGTGCATTTGTGGATTGCTTTGCGTGTGTGGATCTCTCACGTGCATTTGTGGATTGCTGCGCGCGCATGTGGATCTCTCGCGTGCATTTGTGGATTGCTGCGCGCGCATGTGGATCTCTCGCGTGCATTTGTGGATTGCTGCTCACGCATGTGGATCTCTCGCATGCATTTGTGGAAGGTTTTGAGACTGTTTTCACTCCATACCTCTCCCTCCTTCATCAGAGCAGTGCAGTATCATCAACTTATTGACTTTATCTGATTAAAACCAAATGTTTATGTGTACATGAACTCCCTGGTGTCTGCCATATTTGCATGAAGTCACAATCTCGGCAGCGTTGAAGTTATGGACTTCAGCATGAGTTGTGTCTGTCTGACTTCAAGTGGCGTGATGACACTTTTCTTAGTAGAAGTTGGAAATCGTGACTTTCTGAGTTGAATTGAATGCAGAAGTATCTGTGTGTAAACTGTCCTGCACAGTTTCAGTCCTGTGCTCCAGACATGAATGATGGATTCTTCATATGTGTGTTGTTGAGGAGACGTGTGCTGTTAAATGCTGTTAAGATTCATGATTTCCCCCTGCTGGTGAATGAATCAGGTGAAAAGTCTCTCAGATGCACATTGAAGGAGGGACCGAAACATATCAAACCAGAAGATCACAGAGACTGAGAAGATCACAGAGATGTGGGCTTTTTTGACCACCTAGCAATCACATGTAGCCGACTAAAAAGGTACTGAAATCCACCAGAACACCGCACTAACCACACATTTGATAATTGTATGCTTTTTTGTTTATCGAGTATTAGCCTAAAGATAAGATTTATAAAAAATAAAAAAAACGGTTTGTTTATTTGTAGGATTACCATCCATTCAGACTTGCCCTCACCCTGTTTTGTTCCTGATTGATGGCGGTTCAGAGCTGGAAATTAAGGTGAGATTTTTTTTTTGTCCACACTTTCTCTGATCTTGATCTTGTGGTTCAACTTTGTCCTTCTCTTGAGAGTTTGCTGTTGAACAGTTCACCAAAACACATGATATGTCATTAGACGTCCAAGCACTAAAGGTGTTGGAACTGTATAGATCCCCTATTCGACCGGACATGTCTGTCGGGTAGGCCTGGTGTATAGAGATGAGGAGGACTCAAATGCAGATGAGAAGTGAAAAGTTTATTAGTAAACTTCGTGAACAATATAAAGTTCAGTGACACAGTGAACAAATGTTAAGCCTCTCTGATTGGTGGTTCCTGTGAGCACAGCCCGCACACATACGGACGTGTAGAGAAGAGGAGACCACCGACAGGCAGAGAGATCCCAGGAATGTCCAGCAATAGACGAGTACTGGGTCCAGCAGGCAACAGTCCTGCACCGACCCCCACGTCTAGGCTTCCTGAACATCACAGGTAAGCAAAACAGAGAACACAAACAGACAAGGAACGCACACGCGACATGTAACAATCCACTGACAACACTAGTAGACACAGCTGGGAATATAAAGGGTAGGGGGAACGAGCAACAGGTGAGGAAGATCATCGTGATTGTGCTAATTGCCCACATCACGAGCTGCAGAAATGGCAGGACAAACCAAACAACAGAGAGGGGCCGGTGACACACCCTGACCCGTGACAATGTCGGCGCGTCCACCATCTTGGAACGGTCAGCGTGAGAGTCACTCAGTAAGAGTCAATGACGCCACAACAATGTGCATCTTCTGGTTGTGAAACCACCGAGATTTAAATTCCCAAAGAAACTGGATAACCTTTTACAGGTTAGTGTTTTAATATGTATTAACTCAATATTACAGGTTTTTATACTATGGTAACTTTTTAATGTCATGTTAGCTGTTGCCTTCGTCTTGTATTGTGTTAGACCTTAAATCATAAAGGCCCCAACATTAGCAGAATGGTCTCTATGATTTCCAGGATAGCAGGATTTTTCCCCCTCCAGAATCCTTGAGTCAAGCCCTACAATATGTATATCTCTGATTTTTGGGGCCTTTGGCTCTTCTGCTGTGAGATGTAGGGCTGCACGATATATCGTTTTAGCATCAGTATCGCTATGTGTGCATCCGAGATTGCAGGATGTGCGATGTGAAGTATAGAGATCAGAGTTGATCCGTGATCCATACGGGTCCGCTGCCCCCCAGTTCCAAGCGCATGTGATTTGCGGATTAATTGCAAAGTTAATCATCATAGACTAAAGTTTATCATTTGCATGTGTTTTTATGTCTTAATGTCTATGTAAACATGAAGCGCAAGAAAACTGACAGCAAGTGAACACCACATTCAGTTCTCTTTCTCTTCTTATTGAGCTTGAACAGACACGTGCACGCAAAAATGAAGTCAAAATGCCCGTCTCCGCGAGTATCCTCATAAACACAAGTCGGTTATGTGTTGTAAACAACTGAGAAAGAAAATGGATGCGTATCATTATATTGGATGTGTGTAGTCTTAAAGTGACAGCAGCCTAATATACTTTACCTGCAGCTGTTTGTCAATGTTAATCAAACAATAAAAAAGAGAGAAAAGGAATTTGTAGCTTTAACAAAGATAAATTGTGATAAATTTAATTTACACAATGAACACTATTCAGTGTTATTTTACATTTGATTATTCAATTTCTGTACCTGAAAAATATAAAGCACTGCTTATTTCATTTGTATATTTGTTCTATTGTATTTATTAGGCCTAAGCACTGATGGTGCGAGGACCCTCTTGGAATTACTCAGTTTATTATTATTATTATTATTATTATTATTATTATTATTATCAATGCTTTTGTAATTCTTTCTTTTTATCTCTGTTTTCCCTGATGAAGGAGTTTTCATATAGTGATCATTTCACATGGCATTATGGATCAGGTGTCACACTACATGCCGACAAAGACAACACACTGTAACACTGCCAACACTGGAAATCAGAAGGTTTTTGATTGAATTTTAATTTATGTGAATTTTCACTCTTTCACTCTCTTAAATGATAAAAACTAATAAAAGGTAAGGTAATAAAGGTATCAAGAATAGTTTTTCTTAGAAATAATTCTTAGATCTGGAAATAACTACTGAAACCAGCACTGCTGAACTGCACGATCATTATTTTTTTTTAATTTGATTGGTATTTTTCTTTTTTTATATTTTTAACGATTTTATTAGAGAATGTTCAGATCTGTATTTTTTGTATTGCTGCTTTAAGCTTAATGCAAAACATTTGCTTCACTTCACTGAATAATATAATTAAAAAATTAACCAAAAATATATTCGTTTGTTGCTATTGTTGGGTTTGTTCTGTAAAACGACAGATTAACATGAGAGCTCAGTCCCATTAAAGTGCTGATGGAAGTGGAAAGCTCTAGTCGTGTGAAAATGAAAGAATACTGCTAATTTTCCATAATGACCAACACATTGATCAAGAGTTGAGATGCTGTTAATGAAACATGTTAGTATGTGTGGAGCTCACACTACTATAAAGCTGTTTTAGCAGCTGTTTAAAAATAAATCAAAAATAAAAATCCACCAGATGGCGTCATTTATCAGTTAAATCAATATCATACCACTGTTGATCTAGATGTAAATATCAGTACATCAGTAAAATCAATGTCAGTTTGTCTCTAGCATTAACCCCATGTAATATTTTGTGTAGGCCTAATTGTTTCATCTAGTCTGTTCCTTTCTTTTTTTTACCTTTTGTGAATCATAGTGTCTCCGTACATTCAACTGTCAACATTGATGCACTAAACTTTCACCTTTAACATGTTATTCAACATTTGAGCTTTACTAGCGGTTAAACTCAATCCTGAACACAGTGTCTAATCAACTGTAAATTAATGTTTGTCTCTTCAATTTATTCGTACATTTCTTTACATATTATAAGCTTTTCCAACTCAATATTCATGTCAAGCCATTTCAAACAAGGGCTGTTTGTCCGTAGTGCAATTTACAATGGGAAATGCAAACACCGTTATTATAGTGATTTTTACCTCTGTAAAAGTATGGTAATGTTTTATCAGACAGAAAGTTTCTGAACCGTCTAACATAGAAGAGGTCATATTAAAACTATGAATACCATGGTACATTATTTTATTTATTTTTTTTATGCTAATTTACTTTTAAAATGTGGTGTAGCCTACTTTAATATGACGAAATCGTCATTCTTCCCTGTGTAAATAGCACAGTTTATTCTGTGAGAATATGATTCTTCCCCAGTTATGTTATAGTTTAATTTCTGAGGGTGTTTACATCTGCTGTGTTTGGGTTCCAGCTTTGATATTACAACATTTGGATTGATATTGCAAAGCAAGGGTGATGAGCTCTGTACTAATACAATTGTATGTCTAGCTAAATGTTTCATTCACAAATGTAGAATTGTGAAATCATCTCCCAATTTTCTTTTTTTTTTTTCTTTTTTTTTTAATGATGAACTGTATATAAAATCCTTCAAAACTCTGAAAGGTACCCTGAAACACTTCCCTACTGAGGTAAATAGCTGAAAAATGATGAATTCTTCCCTTATGTTAGGCTATGTTATAATTTCTTACTGTTTATCTATTTTGTTTATTTCAATGTTTGTTTTTCCTTTTATAAATCATCCTTATTTTTTGTTACTAAGACTACATATATATATATATATATATATATATATTTCCTGTTTGTATTAAGAGCTGCTCCCTCTGGCTATATCATAGACAATAATATTGTATATTATAATATATATAGTATATAATATTTCCGCCTTCCGACCAAAAAGGTCCATTTCCCGATGACGTTCAGGATTTATGGCAGCTTTGCAGTTTTTATTTTTTATTATTGAACAACGATCACAGTGGATATGTATCACACACTAAAAATAGGATAAGAAACTCAAGGTAAAGCAAGGTAAAGCAAGGTAAATTCGATCTGTCCAGTCTGTTAGCGATCTGTTAGCTGCACTGCTAACACTGGATATAACATTACTAGCCTAACATGATAGCCTAATTCATACATCACAATAACACTGCACAATTAAAGACAGACAAACAGATCCAACTAAAACCACGTTTTATTGAGTCAGCAGTTATATACAAACAATAAGGAAAGCTTCAATACTTAAGGTTGTTGCAGTAGCGGACCAGTCCAGCTCACCAATCTGGCTTTCTGCCTCTGTATGCGCACGCACCCTGTAATGTTTGGAAACCAAAGGTGTTGTCCGTGTACCGTTCAGAGAAGAGCCGTACGTGTTTCACACACACCATATTCCGAAAACGTTTACTGAGAGGTTTTAATATAATGTAGCCTAGTGTCATTTTCGATCAATTTCATTTATTTAAAAGCGAATGATTATCAAGTGTTCATCACATCTCGCTGCGTGCCGCCATTTGCGAGACGTCACTTGTACGCGCATCTCTGAAACGAAAGTTATGGACTTCCGCATGAGTTGTAAATATGATTTAAGTGGCATTATATTGCACGTTTCTTAGCAGAAGTTGCAAAGTATCACTTTGTGAGTTGGGCAAATTAACACTGAATCAAAAAAAAAAAAAAAAATATTGCACAGATAATTTGCAAACTGTAGAAAGTGATCACATTTACTAATGAAACATGGAAAATTCCCACAGGAACGAATGAGGGATTGCAAAACTGGAAAAGGTGCAGATCTTAATCAGTCCCTCAGAAGTCTGGAGTTTGACGCCATCAGGATCCCTCAAGGTGAGATTTTGTTAACGCCTTTTTGAGACATTTGGGATTGTACTTCATTTTTCCGAGACTGTTCTACTGCTTCAAAAATGTTTTTGTTTTACATTGCTGCTTGAATTACGTGTGAATACGATTTCAATTATGCATTTTCTTGTATCTTTTGGCGTTGTGAAGTGCAGAATTTGCATAAATCGTTTAAAACAATTCTGACGTAAATGCATTAAGAGCAATTCATGCAGATGTATGGACCGTTATGTAGTGGATATCAATAAATAAGTCGGCATTTAAAAAACAAGTAAACCCTATTTAGTCCTATATAAATTTAATAGGCTCGCCAATCACGTGTCTGGTAGGCTATTTTCTGCCGGCTGTTTAGAATTAGAACCAATCCGATTCGTGAATTAATTGTTCTTTTGAGTCGGTTCTTTTCAATGAATTGGTCAAAAGGGTTAGCAGAATGGTTTGAATCAAATCGCGATTCCGTTTGAATGATTAATTAAAGGGATAGCTCATCCAAAAATGAAAATGCTGTCATCATTTACTCACCCTAGTGTTGTTCCAAACCTGTATGAGTTTATTTATTCTGCTGAACACAAAAGAAGATATTTTGAAGAATGTCGGCAACCAAACCGTTTCTTGTGCCCATTGACTTCCATACATATGCTGTGTTTGAAATCACCCTCTATACTCTACTCTATACTCTATATTAGTCCACTTGCAATAGTGAATGAAAACGAGTGAGTGAATTTAGACACTGGGAGCCCTATTTTAACAATCTAAGCGCACACTCCTAGTCTCCGAATCCACTTTTGCTAGTTTAACGATGGGAAAAATGGTCGTCGCACCCGGCGCATGGTCTAAAAGGGTTGTCCCTATTCTCTTAATGAGTAATGGGTGTGTTTTGGGCATAACATGCAATAAACCAATCAGAGTCTCATCTCCCATTCCCTTTAAAAGGGAAGATTCATTATTTACATTGCTTCTCTAGCAGGAAACAGATTTGCTCATGCGCGAGGTTAAAACGCACAAGCAGGATATCTACGGGACAAAGTGTACGTGTGTTGTGGACCCGCATATAGGCGCACATTACTAATGCACTCTTTAAAAAAAAAAAAAAAAGAAACAAAAGTTGACTTTAGACCAGTTTTCAGTTGGTCTATTTCAGTTGCCTCAAAATAGCAACGTGCCAACAATGCGCAGACCAGCACACCCATGGGCACACAAATGGGCATAAATGCATGCTATTTAAACAACGTGGCGCCGGACAGGAAAATGATAACTGCATCGGGCTGAAACTAGCAAAATACACTCGCGTTGTGCATTGCACCGGCTGTATGATGGGGCCCTTAGTGCGACTGAAGGGATGCTGCTTTTGCATAGTTTGTGCTTGCTGTTTAATAGCCTAATCATTTGAAATGTAGCAAACTGGCAGCTCCAGTAGTAATGAAAAGATTTATCTTGAACTGTCATCGAAGCTATTTATAAACCGTAATTAAACAATTTAATAATCAATTAAAAAGGAATTTATACTGGCATTAATATTACGCTTTAGCCACAGCGGTTTGAAAATGGACGATGGATTATTCAGCTGCGGGCGCCATCTTCTGGTCAGATGCGGGAATTCATTCTACACACAACTCTCACAGTGCATTATGGGTATTCTCTCGAAGTTGAGCGTACGGGTGTTTCTCAATCGTAAGGCTGCATCCTACAACGGCTGCATATCTCGGCTGTCCGTCTCAATTTGAAGGATCCTTGGAAGGAAGCATTTGTTTCTCGTCCTTCATTCGGCCTGTTTTGAAGGATGCATCTGATGTATCCTTCGCGGCCTTCAATCACCCACAATCCAATGCACACATTCCAATTTACGAAAATAAACTGATAGAAAACAAGTTGGAGTTTATTATGAAATGTAAGACAAGAAAAATGTTTTCGGACATTAAACTTAGATGTTATCTTTTTTTTTTTTGCTGTAAATTAATCACTAACACTAAACTGACAATAATATAAGCCACTGGGAGACCGTGGACGGCTGTACATTCAATGTATTGCATTAATAAAAAGCCAGTTCATATAAAGATTTGTAACACAAAAGTATTTTTCCTAAATTAAGTTTTAAGAGTATTTTCGTGCCGTGACCGTGTGGGCGGGAACATGTGTGATGAAGCCATGCGCTCTCTTTCTAGCGTTTTAATGCTGAGGAGGACACTAGTCTACAAGCCTCAGAAGGACTGAACTAGGAGGGACACACCCTACTTCAGTTGTACACTCGTTATTGCGGTGCATTGTGGGATTGAATGAGTGCACTCAGTGGGTGTTTCATAAACAGAGGCTGCGTCCTTCCTAGTTGTGTCCTCCTCAGCATTAAACGCTAGAATGAGATGTGGCTTTTAATTAATGCAATACAATGAATGTACAGCCGTCCACGGTCTCCCAGTGGCTTATTTTATTGTCAGTTTAGTGTTAGTGATTCATTTACAGCAAAACAAAAGATAACATCTATGCTTTCATGTCCGAAAACATTATTCTTGTCTTACATTTCATAATAAACTCAGACAAGTGCCCTATTTAAGGGTATAGGGAGCGATTTCGGACACAGCCATAGAATTGTTTTCCCATACTATGAGGCCTATGGGGGCCATCAACTGTTTGGTTACCCATATTCTTCAAAATATCTTCTTTTGTGTTCAGTAGAATAAATAAATTCACACAGGTTTGGAACAACACAAGGATGAGTATGATGACAGAATTTCCATTTATTGGGTAAACATCCCTTTAATGTCTGACTCCATGAATCGTTTTCACTTGTAACGTGAAAGTGAATCTTTCCGGACAGTCTTTTGAAACCAAACAAATGTCTTGTCTGTCAGTGATGAAGAAGGTTTTATTAAGCTGAACTTATTTGTGAATGACTCTTTACTTGTAGATAGACCATTTTTACCTGAACCTGAACATTACAAAAATATACACAAAAATATTTAAAGTATTTTTGGTAAGATTTATTTATTATTTTCCTAAAGTTAGATTCAAACTATAATTGATTTGTTGCTCCACTATGAGATATATTTATATTGCCCCATCTGTTAACAGTAGAGCTACTTTTGTAGAGGTAAACTCTAGTTTTGCACACTAGAGAGTGCTCGTCTATGACTCTCTAACAGGGGCTCAGAGTTTAGCTGGTTAGCATAGCCTTGTTAGGCCCTGCTGTTAGATACTGTAATTATACCATTTTATAGGCAAATGGTAGTAAAGTATTTTTGGATGCTTTTACAGTTTTTCTCGATTGCTTAAACACAGCTTCAGCTCAGTTAGCACACAATTACCCAAGTGGAAACACTAACAGTCAAAATTGAACACACATCAATCAGATCATTCAATAGATATATAAAAGGGCCCAAATCAGTTTATTGAGTTTTGGAACAATGGATCCAGAAAGACATGAGGGAAGAGATTGAGGAGGGATAAGGAGGAGGAGGAGGAGGAGGAAGGGCAAGAAGACAAGCAGTCTCAGATGAAATTCTGCCACTCTAGTTGCCCATGTCTTTGTCAGTGGTAGGACTATGAGGGAGGCTGGGCTACGAGTAAGACCAAATTTGAGTCGCTTTACCGTCGCCTCGAGAACCTTCAGGGGGGTGTGGTGGCAAACACAATTCTATCACTGAATAAGAGACAAACATTTCCAATAGTCTTTGATGAGGTGTATTTTCTTGCAAGAAAAGGCCAGCAGTCGTACACTCACACAGAGTGATTAGTGTGACAGTGAAGGGACGGCATCCTTTCTCCTCTATAGTCTTGTTATCTTTATAGGCAAATGATGGTATTTCAACCATATGTGGAACATTCTTAGACGTGTTCATCATATTGTATCCTTGAGTGGAGGCCCTCCTGTTACGTCCCAACACTCTTTACCATTCCAATACAAATCCATATTAGAATAAGGTTTGTGTGCTCTTTTACTGTCATATGATGGTCACACACATATTACTGTAAGTAAATATAAAGGAGAGAATTAAAAAAAAGTAAAACTGTGTGTGTTGTACTGTGGCACATTTTTATTCATTCATGTACTACAATGTATCCATTGGTTGTGTGTTTTGTGTTCATCATGTGAAAAGGCTTGTAAGGGGGGAAACACAAGCAACAAAACTTACCAGTTTTGGAAATGTTGTTTTGAATTTATTGCACCAGTGTGTTAGACTATGTTGTAGTGTGTGTGATTTTGAGGGCTTGTGTGTCCTGTCTGAGGGCAAAGTTTGGTTTTTCAGCAAGAGTGAATGGTTTTGAGTGTAGGTTTTTGTGTTTACAGTTTTGAGAATACGAGGCATAGTTTCAAGAAATGTGTTCAAGCAATCAAGAAAAGCTGTAATAGTGTAAAATAGATGTGTGACATTAACAGATCAACATAAGATGTGTGAACCTAGGTGTGATAACAAGAATAGTGGAAACTTCTCAGAAATAACTGAGTGTTGCTTGAGCTGCAAATAACTGAAGCTAACACTTCTTATCTGTAGGATCACAGCAGGAGTAAATGGGGGTCATGGATATATAGAGAGATGCAAATGCTGCTGAATACACATAGGTTCAAGGTTCAAGGAGTCTTTATTATCCCCAAGGTGTAATTCGTAGTGCAGCTGCATGTGACATAAGTAACATACAAATTATACAAACAGCAACCATACAATCAGGTAAAAAAAAAAAAAATAAAATAAATAAATAAATACATACTATATAGAAGTCCACAACTCACATTGACTTATTTAAACAGCCTATAGCGGCAGGAACAAAAGAGTTTTTATGTCTATTTGTCCTGCATTTAGGCAGACAGAATCTGCGGCCCGACGGCAACAAAATGAAACAACTGTTCAAGGGGTGACTTGGGTCAGCCAGGACTGAATTTGAGTCGCATAAAAAAACATGCGTTGATGTGATTTCTTACAGACAGCGTCAACTTGTGGCTCAAAGGTGAGTTTGTCGTCGATTATAATACCGAGGTATTTATATTGCTTCACCACTTCTATAGCCTGATCATTAATAAGGGTAGAAGAAAGGGAGGGGGAGGGGGTGTTCTTTCTAAAATCAATCACCATTTCTTTAGTTTTTGCCCCGTTAATGTTAATAAAAGATGACTTACACCACTCTGTAAAATCATTTAAGATAGCTCCATGCTCAGGGTCCTTATGTGTCAACAGCGACACTATTACCGAGTCGTCAGCAAACTTAATAATATGACGCCTAGTGTGCTGACTTTGACTGGCATTTGTATATAAAATAAATAAGATCGCGGATAGGACACAGCCCTGGGGAGAACCAGTGGAAGAAAAGAGGACATCGGATAAAATACTATTTACTCTCACGCGTTGAGACCTGTTAGTTAAAAGTTCATCAACCAACAGATAAGACAAGGATCGATATTAAAGGTACTCTTTAAAGTCTCTGCTAGAATGTGTGGTTGAATACAATTAAATGCTGAAGAAAAGTCAATAAAAAGCAGCCGCACAAAGCTCTTTGCACCCTCAAGATGTGTATAAATCAAGTTGAAAAGAGTACAAACTGCGTCTTCCACTCCCCGGTTCGGTCTGTATGCAAATTGAAACGGATCTAGTAGATCCTAGTTCAAAAGTTCGTCCTTTACAATCTTCTCTAACGTTTTCATAGTGAGGGACGTGAGCGCCACCGGTCTAAAGTCATTAAAAGACGCTGGAACTCTTTCCAAATACGAGGAACCAGTGCTTTAAGTGGGCCGGTACGCGCCGGTACTCAGTACCGCCACTTCCAAATATAGCTCTTGAGCGTACCGCCACCTCTCCGTGCGCCCAGAACGTGGTTTTAGCGTACCGGTACGCTCATTTGCACATCTGTTTTAATCCTCTGGCGGCGCTGCCGCTTTTCAGAGCGCCCTTCACAATGCACGGCGCGCGCTCTATTTCAGCATAATGGTTGTTTGTTGCCATGACAAAGGAGGAGGAAGCACAACTGAAACCGCCATGGAAGCACGAGAGGACCTCCCGTTATCGTAAACGACCACCCGCCAACTCTCACGCATTCACCGTCCGTGAGACACATGCACGCAATTGACACTTTTCACACGCTCTCACAACACATCCATTTTCTCACGCACAGAAAAATCGCGAAGCAAAGAGGACACGGAGACAGAGCAGGTTAGTTATGATATAAAACAAAATCCCAGCTCTCAGATTCTGTCATTTTTATAACGAGATTCAAACAATAAATACCGTTTTGGCGCTTGTAAATGTGACATGACAGATCCCTAGCGCACGTGAACCGATCATCTCTATTAACACGAATGAACACAATGTTAAAAGAAACAGTACAACTTACCGAAATGTATATTCAGCCTACATAATATCGATCAATCAGTGTTTTTCAACCGCGGAAAGGGTCAGTAAAACAGCTGGAGAACAATTGTCACATAATATTTACCTCAGGAAAGCCATTTGATGACCATAATATAGGCTATAGCACGTGAGTTGGCTAGAAAAACACAGCTATAGAGAGTTTTTTGCTAAATATGTGTACTATATTACATATTTATTATATTTTTTTACATATCATTAAATAAAGTTGTTATTAGGATAAAAAAATGCATTATATTTAATTTGAATTATTTTTAACCTTAAATAATACTACCAGCTGATAGGGCTCTCTGTATGTTTACATCATTAGGTGAGATTTTTTTTCTTGAGAAAAATGAATGCCTATCTTGTGTACCTAATATTAATCCAAATTAGATTAAGAAAAAGATTATTTTGTACATCCCAACACCCCCCCCCCCCACCCCTCCCACAATAAAGCCACAATAAAGTTCACAATCAAAGTTCTAACTGTTGCTTTTAAAAAATAAAATAAAAAAATAAATAAAAAATACTTTTACTTCAATTACTTAAGTACATTAAATATCAGGTACTTTAAGACTTTTACTTAAGTAATATTCTAAAAGGTAACTTTCACTTCTACCAAAGTCTTTTTCTAGTACTTGTACTTTTACTCAAGTATTGCTGTCTAGTAATTTATACAACACTGCGTCTTATAAAGTGTGAAAAAAATGTGAGATATAAACTATCTATAAAGCTAGTCAAATTCTAAGGGAAAAAAAGACTGACTTTTTTTTTCTTTCTCAGAATAGTTTATATCTCACAATTCTGACTTTATAACACACATTTTGCGACTTTATATCATGCAATTCTGACTTTATATATCCCAATTGTGCCTTTATTTCTCAGAATTGCGACTTTATATCTCGCAATTGCGACTTTATATCTCATAATTGCGACTTTATTTCTCACAATTCTGACTTCTTATCTCGCAATTATGAGAAAAAAAGTCACAATTCTGACTTGATATATCGCAATTGTGAGAAAAAAAGTCAGAATTGTGAGATAACAAGTCGCAATTATTATTATTTATTTATTATTCAGTGGCGGAAACAAGCTTCCATAGTTACCTCAGGGGAGGAGGGGAGTCAGCAAAAAAAAAAAAAATTAGAGTACCGGCACCTCTTTTGAGCCACTTAAAGCACTGCGAGGAACGGTATGGAGATGTAAAGACATTTTAAAAATAAAACAAAAAATGTCTACCAGCTGATCAGCACAGTTCTTTAATATACGGCCTCCAATTCCATCGGGGCCGGGACTTTTCCTTTCCTTTATACCTCTGAAGAGTGTCAGAACCTTGTTTCTGTCAACCTGGACTTTGTTTTGCCCAGGGGCAACGTTATTAAAAACTGACAGCTCCTCACTAAAATCATAACTATCAAAACGATTATAAAAAGTGTTCAGATCATTTGATAGGGCAAGGTCTGACATACCATTTAGGGAAATCGGACACTTCTTAGACTGCATCCCCATCATAGCTTTCACACCCTCCCATGCAGGACGTGATTTACCTGTGCTCAGCATGGTTTCAACTTTGTCCTTATAATTAAATTTTGCAAGCTTAATTTCCTTTTTAGCTTGTTTTTGAAATACTCTGTATTGGGTCATGTCACCTTGATTGAAACTAATGTTTCGAAGATTAATTATACTTTTGACAGATTTAGAGACCCATGGTTTATTGTTTGGATATATAAAAATGGGTTTACGAGGGATGACTAAATCCTCACAAAAGGTGATGTATGCGGAGACAGTCTCAGTAAGCTCATCAATGTCCTTGCATTCATTTTTGAATAGGTCCCAATCAGTACAGCCGTAACATTCCTGTAGACACTGGATTGCATCCTCTGACCAAACCGGAACCCACTTCCGTTCCAACTTGTTTCTCTTCAGTACCGGTTTGTAAGACGGAACCAAATAAACAGAGTTATGGTCAGACATGCCGAGTGGAGCTCTGCTGTAAGATTTATAAGCACCTTTGACGGATCCATAACAGAGGTCCAAACTTTTGGTTCGTCGTGTTGCGCAGGTGACATATTGATAAAAGTTACACAGGGACTTTCCTGGTTTACAGTTATTAAAATCGCCCATGATGAAATTTGGTGCCTCAGGTGAAATCCCCTGAAGCCGCTGCACGCACTTCACCATAGCCTGAGCTGCTAAATCTACATTAGCCTTCGGGTGAATGTAAACGAGTGTGACGAATATCTGTGGGAATTCACTGGGCAGATAAAAGGGGCGTAAGGACACGGACAAAAGTTCTATATCAGAGGTACACAATGTTTCTCTAATGGTCACCGTATTGCACCATTTCTTGTTTATATAAAGACATAAGTACACATAGTAAATTATATTCATATTTCACATTCACACAGTAAGATCTCACAGAGAATATATTTAGAATAAACATTTTCCATTCTGTACTTTATTTTGCGGTAAATGTTATGTTTTGCATAAAGAGGAAGTAAAATTGTGGAAGTTCTTCAACCCCACAAGATTCACACTATTCACACCTCAAGACATGCAAACACTGATACACATTAACCGCAAAGGTCCAGTACAGACACTTTCTCTTGCTCATTCTCTCAACAGATAAAACCACATTTCTTTTCAGATCTAAAACTGAGGCCTTCTGTGATTTGAGTCTGTTGAATGCAATACTGTAAAAATACACCAAAAACATCTGTTTGCTGCTAATATTTAAACCAAAATTAAATGTATACTCTTATTCTGCAGTTTCATGTATATCAATCATTGACTTTTGATCTGAATGCATTGAGAATGTGCTGTTAGGACATATAAAATAGCTGTTTAAAGTCAGCTGGGATTTCTTGACCACACACAGAGTAAAACTGAAAAATACCCTCTTCAAAATAAATACAAATATCTGAGAGATTTAACATCAATCCCAGTAGGGCATCTTTTTAAATTGTAGGTTTTTACCATGTTAACATGTAACTTTGCACTCTCCCCCAAATGTTATGTTAAATTCAGTTAATGTATGATAAATGTCTGGTAAATGTGGATGAGTTTTGGGATTGTTGAGAATCCACACAAGGGTTTTAAGAGACTCACAAATGTTCAGAGCTAGAAACTGTTGAATAAAATCCAGTTAATGTCCCATGATGCTTAACTATCTCTGTGTTTTTTTTGTTTTGTTTTTTGTGTGCTTTTAACCTTTACTATTACTGAAACACATTACCATGCAGGATCACAATAATCAGAAAAGGTAAAAAAAAAAGAAAAAAAGTCAGTGGTGGATTTAGGCTGAAAGCACAAGCACATGCTAGGGCTGCTCAATTAAATCATACTCATGATTATTTTGGTCAATATTACAATCACGAGTATATGACCAAAACTTTATATGAGTGTAATTTATTTAATGATAATGATATATATATATATATATATATATCAAGCATGTATTTGCTGGAAATAATATGATGATAATAATATATTATGATATTTAAATTTTAGATACCAGGAAAATTTCACAATTCTCTATACCAATTTCAATATTGAAAAAACAAAACAAAAGCATAGCACAAAAAAAGCAAAGTAGAAAAAATAGGACACATACAATAAATAAAAAATAAATTTATTTAAAGCACAACGTTTCGACTATCAGGTCTTCATCAGGTACAATGCAAAAGTAGATAAAAGTGAACTTTAAGTAGAAACAGGTAATCACCTAAATTGGGCCCACACACAAAAACATGTGACCAATAATATAAGTAATATCTGCCTTTTTTTTTTTTTTTTACAGATTTGGTTGGAATCGGGCTCATTTAGCTTCTCTCCTTTCATCGTGCCCATAATATACGTGCAGAGCACAGACATGATGCACACAGAATGAACATTTTGGAAGTGAAATCTGAAACGTGAATATGGATGATTTAATTTTTAATAATGAAAACGAGTGTGAAATGTTTTGAATTGAAATATTCACAGCTTAAATATACAACCATGTTGAATTTCAGCCCATAGAAAATGCAAGCCCTGAAAATACAATGCTTTAAAATGCAAGCAGGGTTAATGCAATGCATATTTTTTTCGAGTAATGCAATACAAAAAGCTTTTTTGTTTCAAAAACATTTGGAATTATTTTACTTCCATAGTTCTCCATCTGTCAGTTGATCATCACCTTCCTGACAGACAGGCAGCAGCCAGTGAGGCTGGGAAAATTCTCATCCAACAACCGGGAAGAAAGTACAGTCTCTGCTGGGCCTTTTTCACTATGGAGTCAAAGTGAGTGTCCCAATTCAGGTTCTGAGAGATGTTGGTGCACAGGAACCTGAATGACTCCACTGCTGCCACAGTGCTGTTCATAATGGTGACTGGGAGATGTTTCTCCTGAAGTCCACAATCATCTCCACTGTTTTGAGTGTGTTCAGCTCCAGGTTGTTATAACTGCACCAGACAGCCAGCTCTGGCGCCCCCCAGGGGTACGTTCTCTCCCCACTGCTGTTCTCCCTGTTGCACGAACGACTGCACCGCCAAAGAAAACTCTGTAAAGCTCCTGAAGTTTGCAGACGACACCACTTATCGGCCTCATGTTTCTGCTTACAGACTGGAGGTTAAAGAGCTGGCTGTCTGGTGCAGTCACAACAACCTGGAGCTGAACACACTCAAAACAGTGGAGATGATTGTGGACTTCAGGAGAAACATCCCAGCACTCTCCCACCAGTGGCGTCATGCCCATTCAAAGTGAGGGGGCATGTGCCCCCTCAGATTTTTCCTCCCTGATAATTTTTTTGTCACAATTTTATTCCTATTATGCTCCATAATATACCAGAGCCTATAACGACTCAAATGTATTCTTCTGGATGTGTAATAAATCGGTCAGCATCAGCCCTTTTTCATAATATGGTGACTGAGTATCAAATCTAGAGCGCTATGCGTGTAGCGCTCTAGAATCTTTGCTGTGTATGTTCAAGCAACTCACTCGTCTCGCACGTTGAGCTGGCAATGTTTTACAGATGGTCTTGAAGTGGTAAGTGGGCAAAGCAACAAATCAGCATTGAATTAGTTATCGGATGATATTAAAAGGTAGTGGGATTATTTGTGGTTGACTTGGAAATTTCAACTTGATCAAAAAGTTATGGATTTGATATTAGCTGCGAGTTCAGAGCATTAACTTAAGTTGTGTCAGTGTAACGTTATCGATAGCTATCCTAGTCTAACCGTAAACTAGTTGGCTAACGTTACTGCCATACAAAGCCATAACGTTATCTGATCGGTTTTGTGTCAAAGTCTCCAGCTGGTTCAATTGTTTTCAGTTTCATAGAAACGAGGGTGTTAAATTTGTTGTAGGCTAACTGCAAAATCCAACCTAACGTTATCAAGGCATCGACTTGATGTTTCTCCCATAGACTGTTTTTCACGGTTCTTCACGGATCAGGCAGCTAATTCAAATGCAGTGAAAAAAGATAGGCTACCCGTTCGAAAGCTACAGCATAGCTACAGCATAGTTGGGACACTTTCAAAGTCCTTCATCACATATTAATATTAAAATAACTTAATTTCAGAGCACCACAAAGTCAGACCTCAGCACCTTTATGTACCTTTAATGTAAGATCGTTCTTAGGTCACATACCAATTTAAAATCATAACAAAAAAACTGCAATGGTACTGTTTTTAAAATCATGTGTAGTAGGCCTAAGTGTACAGTAAGTGTGTGTGTAAACATGCTTTAATGAAGTAGACTTCAAAAGCTTTTGAATTTGAGCTTACAGTTCTTTCATCAACCTGTCTTTTACATAAACTTACAAAATAGATACTTTAATTTAGTCCTCAGATAGAGGAGGGTTGCTGCTAGCTCCGTTAAAGTATTTCTGTCCCTCCCAAACTGCATTGAAATGGTATGTTTAGCAGCCAGAATTTAAAAAAATTCAGGGGGAGAAACCCCCTGACCACTCCTAACATGATCCATATCACCCGTCAGAAAACAACTGCTATGTCTCAGATTGTGCCCCCCCAGAATTTTGGCTTGCATTACGCCCCTGTCACCCACTCACCATTATGAACAGCACAGTGGCAGCAGTGGAGTCATTCAGGGTCCTGGGCCTGAATTGGGACAGTCACATTGACTCCATTGTGAAAAAGGCCCAGCAGAGGTTGCCCTGCCTTCTCCAGCTGAGGAAGTTCAACTCTCACAGGATCTGCTGATACAGTTCTCTAACGCCATTGAGTCTGTCCTCTACACTTCTGTCACTGTCTGGTTCTGCTCAGCTACCAGTCAGACCTCTGAAGACTACAGCGGATAGTCCGGACTGCTGAGAGAGTCACTGGTACACCTCTCCACACTCTCCAAGAACTGAACTCATCCAGAGTGAGTAAAAGGGCTGGCAAAATCACTCTGGACCGCTCATTTAGAAGTGTATTGTGATGCCTGTTTCTGTCATGTAAATGTTTTGTCATGTCAGAGCCAAAATACTGTCATTTGTCAAACCCCTCCTCAGTGTGTGTGTGTGTGTGTGTGCGTTGATGTGATAAATGACATTAAAAACATCAAATTCTCTGAATGGTGAATTCCTAGTTTTGACACTAGATGGTGGTCTAACACAGTCTCCATACTGCTTGTAGTGCACACTTTATGTATTAATGAAATATCAGGTAATTTATCCTCCTGATGTTTCAACGCAGAAGTAAGCTGGACGCAGAATGTGCGAGACTTCCTATTTATTAGTAGCTATAAAGAAATAATGAGAAGAATATATCAAAGTTCAGTTAACTTTAAAGCTACACTGTGTAGGATTTTTCTCCCATCTAGCTTTGAAATTGTTTATGACTACCAACTGAATATTACTTTATAGCCCCTCCCATTCCGAGGGCGTTTTAACTTCTACGGTGGCCGTATTATTTCAAATCTGCCGGCAGTCGCGAGTAATCTCCTCTTCGCATTCGTCACGTGCCACTGAGTGTAAAAACGCGAAAGGCGAAGCTTGAATTTCCAAGTATGTCCCTCTTTGGCTAATGTATTTTCAAGATGGAGGCGCATCTTGAAAATAAGATGGCTGCCGCCATTCGAGCGACTCGCTCGTATGTATTCTAAATGGCAGATTCTACGCTTACGAGAATACTTGATTAGTTGGTAGAAGTAATTACACATTAACTAGCACATATCATTTTGAAAGAACAAAGGGTCTCATTCATGAAACACGAGCAGAACGAATTTTTGTGTAAATCATGTGTAAAGTGGTTCTGGCGTAAATTTTCGGATTCATTAAAATGTTCGTATTTTCCAAATGTTATAGTTGGTACGAAAGAAATCTACTCCTGCTCCCAGCCACGCGTAAATAGTGCGTTTAACATCCAAACGTTTTGCTCATTAATAAGGCTGCATTTTAATTCACCTTAATCGGGTGAAAAAATATTATATTACATACGGTTTTTCTTTTAACTTTTATTATGAGAGCCAGTAGCATCTGCAAACGGAACACAAGTACAAGTGTTGCAGTCAAGCTTCATGTCGAACCATTTTCTTTTCACTTCTGGGACTGTTCGATTAACAGATGAAACTCCATTAACTGCATCTGTAATATGCTGCCAAGCTTCCTTTTTTTTTAGGACCTGATACACCACTATGTACGCTTGAAAATAAAATGTGGCATTTTGAATGAACTTCTGATAATAAAACTTCAATTTCTGCATCTGAGAAATTTCTCTTTTTCATTCGCTTTTGAGAAGACATGTTGAAATCCTTCGTTTGGTGTCATAATGTGATGCCCATAGTTGTCAGTCGGATTTAATGGGCGGGATTTATGGTAATTGAGAATGAGCGTGCACGCGCATCCCATTTACGACTGATTAGAATTCATTAACACACACACACACATTTCACTATCACATCTGACGTTTACGAAGTATTTGTGAATCAGGAGAAGAGTTTTCGGGAAGGTCTCTTTACGTGCAAATCACTCACATATTTACTTGTATATTTACGAATGTTTCATGAATGAGACCCAAAGTGTTTTTTGCTAAGAATCAACTTAAAAAATTACACAGTGTAACTTTAAACTGTTTTCTACAAACCAGCATGTTTATAATTACTAAGACAAACCATTAAAATAATATGGTAGGATATGTAATATGGTAATTTGGTAAGGAGGCATATGACACTGGAAGCCAGACACATTAAAAGTACAAATGGCCGTGTCTGCTCTTATCTGAAATATAAGGTGATAATAAGGGCACATTGTGTGGGATGTTGTTCTTACAAATAATAACAATAATAATAATAATAATAATAATAATAGAGATCATGGGAAACAGTTATTATAGTGAAATTTAATAGATTAAGACATGAGTGACATTGTTTATAATTTTATTTTACACTCTTTGAAGATCTTAAATTATCATTGTATAATAGGAACAATAACTGTACTATTTTGTGGAGAAATATAATTACCATGTTCAATCGCTCCATACCATGGCAATGAACATTATTAATATCCTTTATTAAAACAGTATAAGCTTTGACGCTTGACAAAGCAAACTATAGCTACCACATTTATTCTGGGTGGGAATGTGATTAATCCCTCTAGTGGTCAAGTCTTGTTATAGTTATTTGTTTGAGTGTTTAAACTATATCTCAGCGTTGAACTGGCAGGATTGTAGAAATGCAGTTAGGGAGGTTGTTTACAATACAGAAGCATTAGATGGGAACACATATAGGTTTGATGAAGGATATTATTTACGATTAGGAACATTGTCAACACAAAGAACTTCGAATAATTTTCTTTATTTGATTAAAAATGAATGTTCTTGTGTACATCTCCATGGATGAAGCCGTGTTCACGTGACGTCATCTTTGCGGCATCAAAGTTAATATTGTCTTCCGCATGAGCTGTAAATCTGACGTCATGTCACTTTTCTTAGAAGTTGAAAAAACATCAGAAAATCTGCGAGTAAACAGTTTCAGTCCTGTACTGTGCTCCGTTCAAGAATGATTCCTAAAATAATGTTGTTGTTGAGGAGTCGTGCTGTAATTTTAAGTGAGCAGATTTTCACCTGAATGAAGATGATGATGAATCAGGTGAAGAGTCCCTCAGACACACATTGAAGGAGGAAACCGAGACATCAAACCAGAAGATCACAGAGACTGAGAAAAGCACAGAGAAGTGGGCACTTTGACTAGTAAACAACCCTAGGTAGCCTACTCGAATCCTCCTGGACACTGCACTAACTACATATTTGCTAATTAGGGATATTAATTTATCAAAAAAAAAAAGAAAAAAAAAAAAGATTAAAAACAAGTGGTTTGTATTATTTGTAGGATCAACACTTCTTCACCCACACCTGTGTTTTGTTCCCTGACTCGTCATCATCCTACAGAACTGGAGCAGGAGTGGATATCTTGAGCTGTCCTCATCACTGCATCTGGACTTTACCACTATGAAGGAAACTTAAGGTGAGATTTTCTATCTAATTATGATCTTGATCTCATTCTATACATTTCTACCTTTATGTTTTACTGACAGGACCACTGTTATGCTACTGAAAAAACAAAACAAAAACAAAAACAAGATTGTTTGCAGCGTTTAGTTAGTTTCTCGTCCATACTGATGAAAACAAAATGAATGTTTAAAATAAAAAAAATAAACTATCAAACATAAATCATAAATTGTAAGTCATTCATTGCATTTATTCTTAAAATTACCCAGACACTGGCAGAAAAATTATATGACCTTTGTAAGAATATGACCCTGAGAGTGTCACACTGCTTAAAGGTCCCGTTCTATGTGATCCCATGTTTCAAACTTTAGTTAGTGTGTAATGTTGTTGTTAGAGTATAAATAATATCTGTAAAATTATAAAGCTCAAAGTTCAATGCCAAGCGAGATATTTTATTTAACAGAAGTTGACTACAAAAAACGGCTGGATTGGACTACACCCCTCTACATCCTGCTTTAATGATGTCACTAGAACCGTAACCTCCGCCCACAGGAACACAGGCGTATTGATGGCGAAATGTCAACAGACGTGGTTGATGTTTATCTATAATCGGATACCGCAAAAGTTTAATTCGAAGTTGTTAGTTAGCTCTGTCCATTTCACCACGGACTGTTTTTCTAACCTGGAATAATATCAAGCAGACTTCATTCAGCGTTTCATACTGACGAAGGGGGCAATTTCAACTATATTCCAGCAAGCGGTAAGTAGTGATTTAATATGGAAGTAGCGATCACTCTTCACATCGTTCGTTTCTCTTAGTAGGATGAAAATAATCTTACTTAAACTGTGATTAATATACAGAAAGCGATCAAAGAACAATCCCTTTCCAATCGCCCAAGCTGCTGTCGGTGACACAGCGCGAGTTTATCTGGACTCTTGCCAAAACTCGTTATGAAATCAATGACGCTGTTACACTGCACAACGAAGCTCTTACTGTATTTATATGCCTCATGTTTGCATTGGTGAAATCATTACTGAGAGTGCAGAAACTGCGTTGCAATGATAAGATCTTTCACGCGATCAACAGACTGTCATCTGCTCAATGCTCATAACTGCAACATTTTATGTGATGGGAATAGATCTAAATACTTAAAAAACTTCTCACGATTCGTTAATCCAGATAGCTGTAATAGTAAAAACGTATAATAGCTGTAATAGTAAAAGTTTTCCAGATAGTTCCACATGTAATGCCAGATATTTCATATGCAAGCATTTCAGCCAATCACAGCAGAGGGCGTTTACACTGAAGTCTCACAGCAGACACGCCCCTTCAAACAGAGTGTTCAAACCAGGGAATGAAATCAGGCTAGGAAATATGCCTTTTATTTCTAAATTATAACAATTTTTGATCTAAAAAACATACTAACATTATAAGGGCACCCCAGGAAACATTATAAAATAATAAAATAATCCATGGAATGGGACCTTTAACTGCAGGATCACTGCATGAGTATGTTTGCTCACTGAAATCACCCACATTTCAAAGATAATAAATTGCCGAAATAACTGTGCAAGTAAAAAATTAACTGATGACCAATTTACAAATAAAATTAAGTATGTTATTAAAAAATAGGCCTAAACCAAAACCAATTTGCTGCCTTCGATGCAGATCGCTGAATTAAAATGATTTTCATTGTTTTAAAATTTTGTGATACCATATAGATCTGTTGGCGTCGCTGGACCCTTTTTTGAAATACACACTGTGCCCCAGTAAAATATTGCTGATAAATCATTTTCTGATATTGTAGATTAATTTCAACCCGAGAATATTCCTTTGTGTTTTCTATCAGCTGTTTAGAATCAGAATTAGCAATGCCAGAATAGTGAGCGAATCACTATTGATCTAATTAAACAGGTTTAGAAAATGGTCTGAAATTGTTTGTGATTCAGTTTTATTCGTTCAAACAGTTCACTGATTTGTTCTCTGATTTGTTTACAGAGGTGTCACACCAAAATAATGTGATATTTTATAAGACAGAAAACAAAAAGTGCCCTGGATGAGCTCTATATTTGCTTATAATCCAGGAAACAAACATGCAGATGTCTTCTTTGCCAATGATGAAACGTGTGCTGTTACAGCATAACCCCCCCCCTGATGATGACATCATTTAATGCTATTTTAATAACTATTTCCTCAAACCTTGTAACACAATATACTTATATTTTGACATACATTATGTGATATTTTATAAGACAGAAAACTAAAAGTGCCCCCCCCCCCCCGAAGATGATCATTTAATGCTATTTTAATAACTATTTCCTCAAACCTTGTAACACAATATACTTATATTTTGACATACATTATCATCCACAATGCACAGTTTGCTTTTTCAATGCTTTTATTAATTTGAGGAATGTTTCAGAGAAGATACTGAAAAGAGATTAAAGTTTAGAAGATAGTTGATTTCAGAATAACATTTTTGACAATATAATGTCGGAAAAATGTAGTTCAATCAAAGTAACTGTGGAGCAGCTTGACGGTCTTGCTGGTCCTTAACACAAATATAGGGCCTTGAGACTGTACAGCACGTATCGTTCCAGCAACGTTTACCTGTAAGGTGAAATAATGAAATCAGTTATTCTGATCATTATAATGGCGTTAGAATCAAAATGAAATGGAATATTTCATTTAAGGCACTTTGTAATATCCAAATTGAGTGATTTCATGTTACTGTATGATGTTAAATTGTAGGATTGTAAATTATAATTGAAAGTATTAAAAAACAGACTGCATTCTTACAGGAATAGTTGATCTCCAAACATTTCTCGATACCCTTGTTATTGTTAGGTTCTCCAGCGCACCAGTGGGTATACAGAAACACAGTTCCGTCACTCCACATCCAATGTCCATCCTAAAGAGTGAAGAGAGAGTGAATACAAAGAGTGCACTACAGTTGTCAGACTTAAGGAAGAAGACAATTAAGTTCAGATTTGAAGTAAAACCATCTTCATTAGAAACTTTGCCTTTAAAGTTGAATTTGTATTTTTTAGACAAACAAATAGGTCTCTTTACACTCTCTTTACAAAAAATGTTGGGTTATTTTTTCAGTATGTTGGTAATTTTCTTGTGCTACCCAGAGCTTGGGTCAGACGTAACAAACCAGGGAGTGTGTTATTTATCGCAGGCTTTTGCCACAGGTCTCTTCAGGAGAGAGCGCAGCACCGTCAAAATGGTGAAGGCCTATGTCTTCTGTAAAATACAGGTTTGTGTACATTTAATTTTATCTTTAAATTCGTTATTGTGCTGTATATTGTTTACATTTTATGCAAAGCAACATACAGAGGCACGATGTGAGTCACCTTTTACACTAGTGTCGCGTGATTTGCGCCTGTCTTTTTGGCTGATGGAAACGTCTGATGCCTTGCATAAATTTTTTTTATGCAAGGCATCAGAATGTATGCAAGGCACCCCCCCCCCCCCCCATTCATTGAAGTCAGTACCTGATTGCCTAATCCTAACCCCACCCCTAATCCCAACCCCCACAACTAATCCTAAAGGGGGGAAATAATTTGGCAGGGTTGAAATTCGGCACAACACCTGTTCGAGATCCAGCGCCGTTTACGGGACAACAGAGGCTTGTCGATTACACTTGAATTACTTATAAATGTTTATTTTTTACTTCTAATATTTCTTAAACGAGCTTAAATGTTGTCAATATGTATAAAAATTATATAAAATATACTGTACTGTAAAATATGATTGAAAATGAAGGAAATTGTAGGAAATTGAGTGTAGGACACACGTTTGAACTTACTACAGCACTATGAGCACCAATCCAAGTACGTGTGGAAGAAGAAGGCAACAGACTCAGCAGGAAATCATTTTCCAGTTTTTCACGTACAGATGCGAGGTTCGCTTCATGACTTTGACAGTTTCTCTAAAGAGACAGAATTTTTGTCAATATACAAAATCAAATGTTTTGTAGCATAAAGCAAAAGTGACAACATTTTAGACATTTGCAAACAAAGTCTGTTCTAATTGATCTATTGATAAAATCCTCGTAACAATTTGCACTAACAAGTAAAATTATGTAAATTTTACTGCTACTGCTCTGTACAACTTGCCTGTTATCAAGTAAAATCTACTTACTATTGAACTTCACATTCATTTGACATTTAATTGAAGTAATTAAGTAAATATTACTTAATAATATTTAATTTATTTAATTTCACATATAGAATAAAGTAACATCTACTTAACTAACTTAAGTAAATTTAACAAAATTAACTTTTTACTCAACAAAATAACACTGAATTAAACCACACATTTAAAGTGTATGCTTAACTTAGAAATATCTAAATAAATAATACAATAAATACTGTATAAATTCCATACTTTATCTAAGTAAATAAAATTAACAAACTACATGAACACAGAGACCTCAATACTTGGTACACAATGACAGTAACATTCGATAGATCGTTTTTGAGTATGACTGTTATTTTGCGTGGAAAATTTATCCAGATGTCACAAAATGGCAAGTTTTAAACCTAACAACAAAAGCAATGATAAAACAGAGTAAATGCATCTGGAAAACAGTGAAAAATAAACCTTATTAATTATTCATGCCCCAGTGCATGATGGTAACACCAGTATTATAAAAGTTGAGTAGGTTTTACTTAATTTTATATCATTGATATCAACGGTTTAATTTCCACAAGCTTGAATTAAGTACTTATATAGACTTTAATTTGTTTTTTTTTTTAATTCTTGCCTGAACTAGTTTTTCCATGTAGAAATTACATTTGTTTTTTTTCTGTAGTATTTACTTCACCAGAAAATAATTTGTATCAGTTTAAATTAATAATTTGACAATGCACTTATTGTGTATATACATATCTTTACATCTGTCTTTTAAGATGTACTTAAAGACACCTAATATTAAGTTTGACCAAATCATCTTGTTGTACACATTACCTCTGCTGTGATCCATTTAGCCGGATGAGAAAAGTACTTGTAGCATCGGAGTCTAAATTTTACCCATGTAGCGGGGCATTTTCTGGCTAAATCAACATCCAGTCCATCCAGTCCATTAACATCTCTTGTAATACTCACTGCAAATAATTTTTTTTTATTTTTTATGTAGCTTATTTTATGTTTGTGTGATTATGTGCTGAAAATATGTGTACTTTATACACTGTAAACTCCTTAATAATCATGGAATTATTAGTCAATAGAATATTTCATATTTCCAAAATGTTTAGGTTTTTACAAAATAAATGTCTTGGTTACCTTCTGTATTCCCCATGGAGAATATCATGAAAAGAAGCAGACAACTTTTCAGCATTGCCATGATGAACCTGAAATTAATAAGCAGGAAAAGTTAAATGTCTGCATGCACTCATATGCTGCACACTGCGATTCTCAATGCATTTAAAAGACAAAGTGCAAAAATACTTCAGATAGAACATTTATTCAGAAGGTTTCTGTTCCAAAAACTCACCTTGGTTTTCAAATTGTTGCCTTCAGCAGGTTTTGTGAAGAGCCAGAGCCTGTGCAATACAGTTATATTCTCATATCTATTGAGTGAAGAGGGGTAATATTTATACACATAATATCAGGAAGTAACAACCGGTATCCTGTGCAAAGAACAAACGTTACCATTTATGGCATATTAATGATAGAGAGGTCACATGTTCAAATGTATGTGTGTGTCTTGAGTTGTTTGCGTGCGAGTGTACCAGGGTGCGATGTAAAATTTACTTTTTTTTTTTTTTGCATGTTTTTGCACTACTATTTTTTAAGCAAATGTGACATGTATGGACATTTAACTAAGTTAGGTAAAATTAACAAAGAGCATAGGCTAAGTAAATTGAACTTGGCCAGTTAGAGTTTGTGGAGTAATTTATACTTACTCATTTCAAGTTTACTTTGCAATACTCAATACATTTAACTCACTCTTTGTTTGTAAATCTTACTCAAACAATATACACTAAAAAAAAAAACTTGTAGGATTTACTTGAAATCCTTTTAACAATTAACACATTGTCTCATTCTTCATCTAGCAAGGATACGCAAGAATTGCGTTTAATTTACCTCAGCTCAGATACGTAATTATTCAAACACAACCTACAACTTCCTTGTCTAATTTATTTGAACATCTTCTGGTCAAGTATGACACATATTTAACTTTATGCCAAAAGTATGAAGCCAAAATGATTTTAATGATGAGAAATTGATTTTAGCGACTTAAGCGCGTAACCTACTTGTTGCACGTTAATGTTTTTTTTTTTGTGGAAATTCACAGAGAAGAAAAAATGCACCCCTATAGACTGTTTGAACGTGCTCCTCCTGAACTTATTTATTAAACATAATTTGTCACTTGAATTATCCAATCTCTCGAGATGCAGACATGTAAGAGGCACTTAGCCTACATTATAAAACCTTTATTTGAATATTGTAACATTTTTAGTTTAAAATCTTAATTTGAACATGGCAACATGATACCTCATTCTACAATATTTCTATCACTGACAGAGACCTCTCCCCCATTAGCCAATTAATGTGGACATAGTTAGTTAGCTTGTTGACGTCATGCATAGAAAGGAGGATTAGTTCACTTCAAAATGAAAATTCTGTCATCATTTACTCACCCTCAAGTTGTATCAAACCTGTATGCATTTCCTTCTTCTGCTGAACACAAATGGGGATGTTTTGAAGAATGTTGGTAACCAGGCAGACCCCATTGACTTCCATAGTAGAAAAAAAAAAAAAAATACAATGGAAGTCAATGGGGTCCATCAACTATATATCAGGTTGTGAGCCTGAGGCACAAACATGAGCCCAGCACTTCCCATAATGAAATAAAGACTTTTGAATGTTTTGTTCATCAGTAACTCCACGCATTCAGTCGCTATGTGAGTCGCTCAACGTGAAAAACTGTTAATGATAAATTGGCTGCTTTTTTGACGCAGTTTGAGTCCCGTGAAAAGTATCTTATTGCCGTTTTTGTTAAACAAACTTTTGCCATTGCAAGTGATGAAATCCCTTATGTTTTCATCTCTACAATAATATCAGCATCATGTAGTGTACATGTTTAATTGTAATGGACGTATTGCACAGGCTTTTTAAATCGACGAATGGCTCCGTCTGTTTATTTGACAGTATAAAACTTCAGGTCGGGTTTATTAAGATATTAGATATGCAGAAGGCCACACAGCAACTTTTCGGCATTGCACCAAGCAAAACTCAGTCATCATTACAAAGAGTAAAAGATCAAGTGCCTAACAAGGTCTACGTGTGTTAATTCGAATAGCTTGTTTTCCCCCACGGCATAAATGGGTGTGACGTTTTTTAGGCGTTGCCAGTAATGCCGACCAGCTGCGTCTGAAATCGTCCCCTATACCCTTAAATAGGGTATGGATTGCCACTGCTGTCATTAATAGCCGTTTGTCTGCTGTCTGTTAGCCATCACGTCACCTCAGCTAATCACGCCTTTTTGCTTTTTGCCTATTTTCATTTATCCGTGAGTGATGCGATACCAAGATGGCGATGGCTGGCTCCGCCCACTTTGGGCTTCAAAAATGCTCTTGAGAAACCTACGGGTGATGTCACAGACACAATGCCCATATTTTTATACTGTCTATGGCTCCGAACCACTGATTCGAAAGAAATGATTCGTAATTGTTTAGAAGTTTCATGAAGCAGTGTTTTGAAAATGCCCATCACCATGCAGATTAATGTAGCCTATGTGGTTACTCTGTATCATCAAAACAAGGACAAAAGTCTCAGAAGCTGAAATTATCTTCCAGCCTTTGATCCGGTCTTTAAAGATGTAATATTTGTAATGTTTATGATGAACAACTTTGACTCTTTTATTATACCCTTAAATTATCATTTAGGCCTATGCATGATTCATAGCTGTTTATCAGATCAATAAGTAATATTTAGTTTTCTTTTCAAATACAGGAATTTATTGGTGTGACAGTTCTACACTTGTGGGGTTGCTGCATACAATTATAGCCTACAACATAATGAAAACAGCAACATAACATAAATTAAGAAAAAATTAAAACACTGTAGTTAAGAAAAAAAATATAAAATGGATGACATTAAAGAATAAAATGAAATAATCAAGAATACTGGCCCAATCGCCCAACACACCAAATTTGACTAAAGAACCCTTTACAATCAAGCTCAGAGTAGGCTAAAGCATTTCAATCAGTAAACAATTTCACCATGCTTAGTTTAAACCGGAAATAGGCCTATTTGCTACAATATTTCTGATTTCTGTTCTGTTTTCACTGTTTAACCTCTTGCAGCTCTGACGTCATTGACCAGAAGAACAGCAGCAGCTGCAGAAGCCACGCCCATCAGTGCAGTGACGACCAATCGCAGCACAGCTTCAGAAGAATGACAACCCCCTGTTGGGTCCAAGCCCCCTGCATGGACTTCTAAAAAAATAAATAAAATAAAATAAAGCGCTACGATGAATTGAATTGAGATTTTACTCTCTGTCATGAACTCAAAAAATCTTATTTCCTGCTCCATACATGAAAAATAAAGTAAAAACTCTTCAGAAAGACACAAGTACATGATGAAAGATTCTCCTAATTCTCCTAAAATCAACAATTTAATTCAGTGAATAAATGGCAGTGAATAAATATCAGCGCTGACATCAACTAATATCATCATCAGTGCTGTGGTACCTGCACATGTGTGACAGAGTGTGTTGATGTCCAGATGTGTGGTCTGGTTGCTGATGGGATTGTTCAGCACACAGCTGTAGGTGTTTTTATCCTGATATTCCACCTCCAGAGGTAGAGAGAGACTGATGCTGAGATCACACACACTGATGCTGGACAATACACTGATTCCTGCGTACCAGGAGAGAGTCGCATCACACACATTCAACACTGATGAACACACCAGTGAACAATTTAATGATGATGATGATGATGATGATGATGATGAAGAACAGTTTCTACTAATGACGAGCTGGAAAAGAGATACATTTGAATAGTTCAGAAAGTGTTTACTGAAATGTCAGTCGGTCAGTGAGTTCCTCATATGATCTTAATTCCTCTGCATATATTTTTAAAAGGTTGCTTAATTGAAATTATTTAGTCATTTTTATAATTAAGATATTTTAAAGCTAAAAACAGGTGAAACAAACATTAAACTCATAATAGACAGTGAGACTGAAACTCTCTCTCACACTTTTGATCTGCAGTTGATCAACTCCAGTATGTTCAGTTGTGGTGTTTGTGATGGTCAGAGATCCAGTTTGATGATCGACCTTCAGTCTGTCTCTGAATCTCCCATCAGGGTCATTATTTGCTGAGAAGATTCTAGTAATTTCAACTATAATTAAATTTTCTCTAAAGCTCCACAGTATCTCGTTGTCTAGATGTATTTCAGTAAGATCAGTGTTTAGAGTGACAGCATCTCCCTCCAATCACTGACACTGAATCACCAAACACACCTGATGAACATGAGGTTTACACAGAGAAGAACAGCAGCAGAAACAAAGTACACGTTTAAATATGCAGGATATATATTCAAAACATTTGTTTTTCTGAATGTCCACGACGTTTGTAATTGTTATAATTACTGTAGAAGTATTTAAAAATTATTTAAATCATGTTTTAGAAATTGCTTGGGGAAACCTTGCATTTGTAATCATTGAAATGAAGATTTCTAAAAAAAGAGAGATTTGAACACAGATGGAAACAATCTAATTTGAACCGCAGCAGTTGAATAACACAAATATATGTATAACTTACTGATCAGGCTCCACCATGTGAATCCTCCCCCAACAGAGTCTGACCCATAATGCACACACTCATGCGCATGTTATAGTTATGCAATATAAGAATGTTCTTCTGCCTCTTAGTAAGACTATCTTAATGACGGACAACACTTTCTTTTTATCATTTAACATTGATAGTTGTTAAAAGCTAGTTGCCTGGCTGTGTTAAATAGCTAAAAGTTGAAGAATATTGTCAACATTTTGGATAAACTACATTTCATGGTAAAATGGGGCGAGTGATTTCAATGTAAAGTCAATGCAAAGACGCGTTACGTGCGTACAAAATTCCTGCGGCGCGAATGAGGCATAGAGCGCGGCGCGGTAGACGCGAATACGCCTCATTCGTGCGTCAAGTTCGCTAAATCGAACTAAATCGCTCAACAATTTCATCAGTCATTTCAAAGAGGTGTTCAGTCTGACTGCTTTGGAACTCTCCATCCACGATCAACTATTCAATCTACGTCAAGGTAAACACTCAGTCTGTTCCTATGCCTTACAATTTCGCACCTTGGCGGCATCTAGTGGGTGGAATGAGTCCACCCTGCTCACTGCTTTTCGCCATGGTCTTAACACTAACACCCGTCAACTCATGGTAGTGTATGATGACTCGATGGGATTGGAGAATTTCATACAGAAGACCATCCGCGTCTCTCAACGCCTAACCTTCTGCGTCAGTTCTTCCTCCGCTGCATGTCCTCCGCCCACGACACCATCTGTCATTCCTCCAGCACCACAACCCATGCAAATCGACAGTTATCACCGGACCCAAGTGGAGTGTCAACGCAGAATCCAACATCATTTATGCCTGTACTGTGGTAAAGAAGGTCATGTTATCAACGTCTGTCCTGTGTGATCCCAGCGCCCGGCGGTGAGTACAATTAAACTTCCTCCAAGAGTAGAAACCCTATCTCGTACCACAGTTTATGTTCTAACCTCTGATGTATGTGTCTCAGCGCAAGCCCTCATCGACTCCGGTACAGCAGGGAACTTCATCTCCACCCAACTCCTTCAGAAACTAAATGCACCCAAGAAACGATGTTCCCAAGATCTTCGCATCCACACCATTCAAGGAAAGCCGCTGGGAAGGGGTCGCATTCGTTACTTCTTACCTACCCTGACGCTCTGCATTGGATGTTTACACTCGGAAGACATTACCTTTATGGTGCTGGAGGAATCCTTGGCAGATCTCATCCTGGGACGCCCGTGGATGATTCAACACCAACCACACATCGACTGGAGATCCGGTGAGATACTCCAATGGAGTGATGAGTGTTTCGTATCCTGTCTATCCTCTGTTCAAAGAAATCCTGGCAACTCTTCATCTTCATCTAACCTGAATCATCAGAGTCTCGCCATCCACTCCACCTCCATGGAAAGTTCAGACATCACTCACAAGGTTGAAATTCCGTCAGAATACCGGGCGTTCCAGGATGTCTTCAGTAAACAATTGGCGGTTACACTTTATTTTAAGGTGTCATTATTACAGTGTAATTACATATTTAAGTACTCAGTAATATTAAGCAACTACATGCACTTACTATAGGGTTAGGGTAGGATCAAGATTTGTTTGAGGGTTAGTTGCATGTAATTATGCATAATTTACTGTTATTACTATGGTAAGTACATGTAACATATGTAACAAGGACACTGTAAAATAAAGTGTTACCCAATTGGCCACCAAATTACCACCTCATCGACCATGGGACTGTGCTATCGACCTGCTACCTGGAACCACCTTACCTAAAGGTAGGGTATATCCCTTGTCCATCCCTGAGCAGAAGGCCATGGAGGAGTATGTCGAGGAAGCTCTTCAACAACAGTTTATTCGTCTATCTACGACGTCCCCTACCGCTTCCAGTTTCTTCTTTGTCACCAAGAAGGACGGGGGCTTGAGGCCGTGCTTTGACTACCGCCACCTCAACTCACAGACCGTCAAGTTCAGCTATCCCCTTCCTCTGGTCCCTGCTGCTCTGGAACAACTGAAAGGAGCCCGTATCTTCTCAAAGTTGGACCTGTGTAGCGCTTACAATTTCATCCGTATTCGTAGAGGTGATGAATGGAAAACAGCCTTCATCACACCCACAGGTCACTACAAGTACCGGGCTATCCCGTACGGCCTGTCCAACTCTCCAGCCGTGTTCCAGGGATACATGAACGAGGTATTCAGAGAATCGGTTCGTAGTGGTTTACATCGATGACATCCTCATATACTCCCGGAACCTCTCAGAACATCATCATCACATTACGCAGGTCCTAGAAAAACTTTGAAACCACCAGCTCTATCTCAAACTTGAAAAGTGCAAGTTCCACACCACCTCAGTCCACTTCCTTGGGTACGTCAGATCAACACGGCATACAGATGGACCAGAGGAAGGTGGACACCATCCGGAACTGGCCACAACCCACAATTGTCAAGAAACTTCAACGTCTCCTAAGATTTGCCAATTTCTACCGCAGATTCATCCACAACTACAGTCTCATCAGTTCACCTATGACTTCCTCCCTCAAAGGCCGGCCCAAGTCTCTGTCCTTCACCCCCGAAGCCTCAGAATCCTTTCAACGGCTGAAGGACGCCTTCCAGACCGCTCCGATCCTGGTCCATCCCAATCCTGACCTTCCCTTCATCGTCAAAGTATATGCCTCTTCTACCGGGGTCGGAGCGGTTCTTTCTCAGCGGCAGGGTGACCCTCCTAAATTCCAACCATGTGCCTTCTACTCTAGAAAGCTGTCCTCGGCAGAGCAGAACTACGACATCGGGAAAACCTACCGCCCTGGAATCAAGAACTGCAAAGCCGATGCCCTTTCCCATCTTCACCAAACTCCAGACGAAACCCTTCCAGAACTGATTCTCCCTCCAGCCATGTTCGTCAGTCCCATCACTTGGGATATCGATGAACAGATCTCTCAAGAAAACCGTTCCAACCCTGCTCTGCCGAGAGGTCCAGGAGGGCTCGTTTACATTCCACCTCCTCTGCGTTTGGCCCTTCTGGACTCAGCCCACACATCTCCGGGCTCTGGACACCCAGGTAGTAGGTGTACCCTCTCGCTCCTACGTCAACGCTACTGGTGGCCCTCCATGCCTCAGGATGTCTCCCGATACGTCAAGGGTTGCTCAGTCTGCGCCGTTACCAACACCCCGAAAAGACTTCCAGAGGGTAAACTGGTTCCTCTACCGATTCCTCGTCGACCCTGGTCTTACATCGGTATCGATTTTATGAATGATCTGCCGAAGTCGAAGAATTACACCTGTATCTTCATCGTTGTGGAACGTTTCTCCAAGGCCTGCAAGTTGATACCTATGCCCACAGCATTTTACCCACAGCATTTGAAGCCGCTGAATCTCTGTTCCAGCAAGTGTTCTGAAATTTCGGTATCCCCGAAGATATCGTGTCAGACCGGGGTCCTCAGTTTATCTCTTTAGTCTCTGTAAGTCTTTCCTCCGGCTACCACCCACAAACCAACGGCCAGACTGAACACAAGATCCAAGAAATTGGGAGATACCTGAGGTCTTACTGCCACCAGAACCAGGACAGCTGGAGCCAATACCTCCCCTGGGCAGAATATGCACAAAACTCTCTTCGCCAGTCCACCACGGGGCTCACCCTGTTCCAGTGTATATTTGGTTACCAACCTCCGCTGTTTCCTTGGTCGGGTGAGCCCTCGGAGGTTCCAGCTGTCAACCACTGGTTTGAGCAGAGCGAGAGGGTATGGGACTCAGCTCACGTGCATCTCCAACGGGCAGTGTGGAGACACAAAACTCAAGCTGATCGTCGTCGCACCTCCACTCCACTGTATCAACCAGGACAGAAAGTATGGCTCTCTACATGGGACATCCGTCTTCGCCTGCCCTGCCGTAAGCGGAGTCCTCGATATAGGGCCGTTCACCGTCCAGAGGCAGATCAATGAAGTTACCTATAGACTCAACTTACCACCTCACTGTAGAATCTTGACTTCCTTCCATGTGTCACTCCTGAAACCTCACACTGAACCCGTCTCTCCCCAACCCACAGATTCTGGTGATGCCGACGTACCTCCTCCTCCTCGTACAACCTTGCCGAAGACAAGCCTATCTACCGGATTCAAGACATTCTGGACTTACGACGACGAGGTGCCAGATTAGACTACCTAGTCGACTGGGAGGACTTCGGACCAGAAGAACAATCTTGGGTTGCTCGTGACGATATCCTCGATCCAGCAATCCTTACCCAATTCCACACTGAGTAACCAAATCGTCCAGCTTCCAGGGGTCGTGGTAGACCTCGTCGCCGTCGTCATCATCTTTCCACCCAGTCGTCAGGAGCCGCCCATGGAGAAGGGGGTACTGTCATGGCTCCACCAGATCTACAGACTCCACCCACTCGTTCACTCTCCCCTGATTAATAATCACCACACCTGTACCTCGTCACCTTTTCACTATATACATTCACTTGCACCACTCTTCATTGTCTGATCTCGTCTTTCCATGGACACATAGACTCTACCTCGATCCTTACCTGTTCCACTTACCTGCCATCCTCGTCTTCCGATCTCGTTCCACGAACCTGCTATCATCGTCAGTGACTCTCATCCACGTCAGCCTCGTTCCGTTCTCTACCTGTGAAGGACAATACTGTTATTCATCAGCTAAGTTCCATTCAACTATCTTCATTGTGTTCAACTCAACATTTACATCTGCTGATTTCCGTGCTTCTGTTCATAATAAACTTCAGTTACATTATACTTACATGTCTGCTTCATCACTCTCCGTGACATTCATATTCTAAAGGTTGTACAGGTGAAATTTTGTCAACTGTATCCTTTATATGCATAAAGTTTCCTTACTTTATTGTAAAATAATTGAATACTGTATCCATATAATGAAAGCTGTTGGCAAACTCAGGGACTGTATGAAATCTACCCACTGTGCAAAAAAAAAAAAAAAAAAAAGGTGTCAGGGAGCGCAGTAGCATTGTTAACCACCGCACAAATCATGTGTTATTGCCTAATTAGTTTAGTTTTTGTTTGTTTTCCCCTGGATCCCCTTTCCTTTTTGTTTTACCCATCCATCTCTTCTTCAAATCTCCTCCCTACCCTGCAAACTCTCTCTCTCTCTCTCTCTCTCTCTCTCTCTCCCCTGCAATTGCCACTCTACGTCCCCTGGTGTTCATCTGTGAGCTTGCATATCTCATTGTCCTTGCACTGTACTGTACTCATCTCTCCAATGTTTTTTTTGTATCTGCTTTTCCTTTCTCTGATGCCTCTTGTTGGGCTGATGTGTCACACCCTCTTCCTCTCTTCCTGATTCCTCTCCGGATTATGGCCTCACTATTTCTCCCCCTGTTTCCATTTTTATGTGCCCTTGAAATTCAATAAATCACTGTTATTCCCGCAATGGACTCCTTTTTTTTTTTTTACCACCCTGGCACAATGGAATTTTTTTATCCATTGATTTTTACAGCCATTTGGTATAACTATAAGACCTCTTATTGACAAAGAAAAAATGCATAAAATATAAGCCAGTTCTCCATTGGACAATGATGTTTCCTGTTGAGTGTTTCCACGTGCTGATGGTGTTTTTAACTGCTGTTTCTAAAAAAAACAAGAGATGGCGCCATTGATCACTTAAAATCAAATCAGTATCACAAAAGTGATGACCGAAGTATTGTCTGTCTTTATCACTACAGATTAGGGGAGTATTCCAGAGAGCAGGTTATCTGAGATACTTGGATTATGTAACACTGATCACCATAATGGTGAAGTAAAGCTAACTATTATTCCAATAAAACACCAACATCTAAACCTCTGATCATTCTCAATAAGACCTTATATAGATGCCTGACAGAAATAAAGTAAACCTGTTTAGTAACAAGTGAAGCTGGTAATGCTGTTTGTGGAGTTGTTTAATCCTCGTCTACTGATATATTGAGATATCTGTTATTGTTTAATGTTCTGTTGGGATTTAAAGAGTTTCTGTTGTCTGAGTTTTGTGAGATTACCATTGTGCTGAAGAGCAGAGCCTGTGTTTCAGTCCAGGAGGAGCCAGAAAACATTGATGTTATGCTGCATGTTGCTTTATTTAAAGGCAGTAACTGTTTAGTCACTATCATATGGATTTTTAAGATTTTCACACAAATCCTTATGATACCTTAAAGGGATAGTTCACTTTGAAATTAAATTTTGGTATGTTTTAGCTTACCTCAAGGGCATCCAAGATCCGCAGTAGTTTAAATTTTGATATTTTTAGGTCAAACCGTTCTTGTCTGTCAGTCATATAATGCAGGTCTATGGTCACCACCTCAAAGAGCATGCACAGAGAAGATACGAAACGAGCGGTTTGTGTGAGAAAACTAACAGTATTTATATAGTTTTTACCTCTTGTACACAACCGCGTCAAGCAGGGACGTCACTAGGATTGGAAGAAAGGGGGGGCTTAGCCCCCAGGGTATTTGTAACTTGCGTTTATAGAAAATCTTACAGTGAGTTTGAATAAAAAACAACTATGTTTAGCTGTATTTGTCTCTTCAACCCCGTTACCATCTTCAACCCTGTTACCCTATAGTCTTAACCCCGTCACACCTAGATTTTGATTAATTATTTTTTTTAAGTTTATGAATATGTCATTTAATGTTTGTTGAACTTAGTCAGAAATGTTCAGAGCAATCATAAGAATACTGATATTAATTCAAATTCTGAAGTTAAGCCACATCTTTGATCAAAAATGATAGGGTTGCTGTCACAAAAAGTGCCCATTTCAGGCTTAGAATAACATAAGTGTAAAATTATATGTCAATTTTATGGTGCATGTACAATTTCTGGTAAGCTACGCTTTTTTATTATTTCAATTCAATTCAATTATTGTGATTTGATTTAATATTGACTAATTTGGATAAATATTAGGTAGGCTACTCAAGATAGGCATTCATTTTTCTCAAGAAAAAAACAACTCACCTAATGCTGTAAACATACAGAGAGCCCTATCAAGTGGTAGTATTAAGGTTAAAAATAACTCAAATTAATGCGTTTTTTTATTATAATAACAACTTTATTTAATGATTTAAGTAAAAATATAATAAGTATTATAGAACACGTATTTAGCAAAATACTAGCTCTTGTTTTCTCGACAACTAACGTATGGCTTTCCTGAGGTAAATGTGCATGTTCTCCAGCTGTGTTATTGACCTCTTCACGCTGATGAAAAACACTGATATGATCGATAGGCTATTATGTATGAGGAATATACATTTAGGTAAGTTGTAGCCTACTAACGTTACTGTATCTTTCAACAGTGTTCGTGTTTTTTTACTATTAGCTAGTAGAGATCGGTTCATGTGCGCTATGGGATCTGTCACGTAAAATTTACAAACGCCAAAACGGTATTTGTTTGAATTTCGTAATAAAATTGACAGAATCTGAGAGTTGAGATTCTTTTATATCATAACTAACCTGCTCTGTCTAGTCTGTTGGTCTCCGTGTCTCTTTGCTTCGCGATTTTTCTGTGCGTGAGAAAATGGATGTGTGGCATGAGAGCGTGTGAAAAGTGTCAATTGCGTGTGTCTCACGGTGAATGCGTGAGATGAATATGAATGAGGATATGGTTATTGATAAATCGAATATTGTTGTTCTTATTATCATTTAGGGGGGCTTAGGAACATTTTGGGGTAGCTTCAGCCCCCCTAAAATAGGCCTAACGACGTCCCTGGCGTCAAGTGATCTGAGGGCGCACGCGCGCTTCCTGGTGTGTGACGTGTGCGGAAGTGATCTCTCGTGTGTACAAGAGGTAAAAACGATATAAATACTGTTCGTTTTCTCACACAAACTGCTCGTTTCGTGTCTTAGGCCATCAATGTGTACTTACGATGGGGAATTGTTTAATTTGGACTTCTCTGTGCATGCTCTTTGAGGTGGTGACCATAGACCTGCATTATATGACTGACAGACAAGAACGGTTTGACCTAAAAATATCAAAATTGAAACTACTGCGGAAACAAAGACACCTACATCTTGGATGCCCTTGAGGTAAGCTAAAACATACCAACATTTTATTTCAAAGTGAACTATCCCTTTAATGGCACTTTTCTGTCATTTTGGAACCTGGACAGCACCTGTGTTTATTAATTTTTGTTTTGATATGGAAAAGAATATTTAATTATTTTATGTCAGAAATGAGTAATATAATAGTAGTGATACTTGACCAAGCAAACACCACATTTATTCAGTGGGAATATGACTCATCTCTCTAGTGGTCAAATGCTGTAATAGGCCCTATTCGGACGGGACTAGATTTCCAGGGGGGCATTAGAGAAATTCATGTTTCACAGACGTACTTTTTCCCGTCCGAATCTGCCAAGTCATGTTTTTCTAACAAATTACCTACTTTTTTTTTGGCGAACTCAACGATCCTCTGAGAAATCTAACCAGGCCCGAATGTGAATGTCTGTGGCTGCATCCGAAATCAAATACTTCCCTACTATATGTAGGCGAAAAACGGCTTGGTTACACATGTAACCCTCGTTCCCTGAAGGAGGGAACGGAGAAGTCACGTAGGATCTTCACCTACGTATTGAGATCCCAAAGAAGGCAAAGTTGGGATGTCAATACGTCGGTGACGTTTCCGACGTGACGTTGAATGTGACTGTCTATCTGAATTCACACTAGTACTTATAAAACATAGCAAAAAGTACCCAGATGACCTTCTACTTCCAGTGAGATTCTGAAGTGAGCACGATGGACACTTTATTATCCCATGAGGCCATGGGGGAGGATTTATGAATGGCATAACTGACGCTGGTAGATCACATGATAATAACTACATGACAAATGTATGCGTCCAGATTATATTTATACTATAGGCCTACACATTCACACTATATTGAATGTACTTTTTTAGCATTCAAAATAAGTACCTACTCAAGAGAGTATGTGATTTCAGATGCAGCCTCTGATTGACAATATTGTATTATCTTAACGCTTCTCCTCATGTGTTTTTCGACATATACCTAACCTACCATTAGTGCACCAAATTTTGACATGCTTTAATTTAGTTTCAATACGAATGGTATCCGATGAAAAAATAACATTATAAAATTAATAAATAGAGACAAATCGCGGAAACTGCCAAAATGGCCCATTTTAATATCAGTGTTCTTCTGAGTAAGATACTGTTTATAGACTTTGTTCACTTATGCAAGTTACAGCCACTTCGATAAACTCATGAAGGTGACTTAAATTAGTATTTTATTATAAATTAAAATATCACCAAATAATAAAATTAAAAGACATACATTATCCGTGATGCACGCTAACATAGCACATGACCTTCTGTAGCACCAACTTCTAGAAAAAACACACTCGCTCTTCTGTAATAAACATGAAGATGTTAATCCTGTCCAAATCGGTGTGTGGAATCACAGACATTAAGTGATAAGAATTGTAACTCAAATGTTGTTTAGAAAACTAGCCCCGTTGGAAAAGGCTAACAGGATATGACCTATCAAGGTATCAGTGGGTTTATCACGAATAATTTTTCTTAAAAGGAAGTGTTGCTAGAGCTGGAAATGACTACTGAAGCCAGCACTGCTTAACTTCACGATCACAGCATGAGTATAAAAGATCATAATGCATATGCACACAAAGAATATGAAATGTTCACATTCCACTGTCATTTCTTTGTTTTATTTGAGACTTTTTTTGTCAAATACCAGCATTGATGAGTTCAGTATTTTGTAAAGCAGGTTTTAAAATAGTCATGGTTTCATGTTAGTAGGAATGGAAAAAGTCCTTCAACCACACGCTATTGACACCTCAGACACACAACTGACAGCAGACACACTCTCTGACATCAAACACACACAGCTCCGGCACAACAGATCAAGCAACATTTGTGTACAGAGGTAACAAACTAGACCACAGCAGAGTCTCCACTTCTATTGATGAGTGTTTTGCATCTACATTTTACTTTTTTTCATGAGATTTACACACATATACTTTAAGACTCAAATTAAAAACATAAAATTCCTCAATGTGCCATATGGTTTAGATAGTTTGTTAAAAGTCCTTGTAATACAGGGCAAGTTTGTTTGATGTTTTTAGGAGACCATTTTATGAATCCATTTTCAATTATTATAGTTTAAATCCGTCCCAGGTCACACAGTTGGGTCTTGTACTAAAGACTGAAGTTTGTTCATCTTCTCATTGTCAGAGGTGCATACACCACATGATCCTCCTCTTTTACTTTCTGTAAAAAACACAACACAAGATATACTACTACTAATAATAATAAATGTTAGGTTTCTTCTGATAAAGCAGTTGCGATATACAGTTTTTTCTGAATAAAAAATAAATAGTAAAGGCATTATAAAAGTAATCCATGTGACTCCAGTTGTTTAACCTCAATTGTATGGACAAAGCAAGTGCTTGATTTACTAAATATGAATCTCCAACACACATACATGCAACGCCCGCTCTCGCGTCAACACAACACACATGCGTCCTGATCTTTTATATATGTCTAATATTGTGCTGGTGTGTGATTGATCAGACAAAAACAATCTCACACTGATCTACATCTGACTCACTGCTGAAATGATAGAGACACACAACAGGAATAAACGATCTTACCTTTTTATGTGTGTTTCTTTTGTAGAACGCTGGTTCAGCGTAAGTGATCTCTTCTGCACGAGTCTCAACTGTTTCAATGATAATAGATGCATTAAAACAACACAACTCAACTAGATCTGTGTGTGTGTGTGTGTAAGACAAGTAAAAAGCGTGCTGCTCAAATTTATTGTATGCAAATACACATGTATTCTGATATGAGAGACATTTACAGAAATTGGTAAACACAATAAATACCATTTATTTTTTGGTTTCTTTTCATATAAGTGATTAAGAAGGTGGCAACTACAAATTTATGGGGATTGTTATCTATTTTAATACTTGTATGTAACACTTGCCTTCTTTGTCAATTTTTCTACATTTCCTGCAGATCCAGAAGATCCAAAATCCTGCAACAATCATCAGAGATCCAGCAGAGATCAACACTATCAGAGACACTGAGACTGGAGGAGAAGAAGGAGAGAGTCATTATTGTGAGTGAATTTGTAAATACACACATCTATCATCAGTGCTGTGGTACCTGCGCATGTGTGACAGAGTGTGTTGATGTCCAGATGTGTGGTCTGGTTGCTGATGGGATTGTTCAGCACACAGCTGTAGGTGTTTTTATCCTGATATTCCACCTCCAGAGGTAGAGAGAGACTGATGCTGAGATCACACACACTGATGCTGGACAATACACTGATTCCTGCGTACCAGGAGAGAGTCGCATCACACACATTCAACACTGATGAACACACCAATGAACAATTCTGGTGTGATGATGATGATGAAGAACAGTTTCTGCTGATGACAGGAACAGGCAGACGAGCTGAGAAAGATGAGATAAATAAGCAGAAATATGGATAAATCTACAGTGTTATTTTTGGTTCATTGTGTTGATGAGCAGTGATTGTGTCTGTCATCTCAAATTATAACATAATTAAACATCTCAATATGTAAATATCTAATAAAACAAGAAGCACAGGAGGAATTACATCTCTACTCACCATAGACGGAAACACTGAATGATTTTGATGTCAGTTTCAGCCCCTGTATCTCTAGTTTATAATCTCCAGCATGTTCAGTTGTGGTGTTTGTGATGGTCAGAGATCCAGTTTGATCGTCCAGCTTCAGTCTGTCTCTGAATCTCCCATCAAGAACATTATATAAGATCCCATAATTTCTACTCCTTTCAGCTATAATGTACTTTTCAGCTCCATATTTCCACAGTATGTAGTCTTCATGTATTTTATCAACAGAAGTGTGTAAAGTGACAGAATCTCCCTCCATCACTGACACTGACTGTATTTCATTTGTTTCGGCAGCAAACACTCCTGATGAACATGAACAGGTTTTCAGATTAATGCTCATGTTGGTCAGTTTGTAACTTTTGACAGCAGCAGAGACTACAAACTAAAGACAAGGCAAGTTTGTTTAAATAGCACATTTCATACACTATGATAATTCAAAGTGCTTTACACAGAAAGGAATTAAAATAATCACAAAATAAAAGCAAGGAAAATGTACAGTTATAAAAGGAATTAAAAGAGTAAAAAGATGATACAAAGATACACTTCACATCTGGCAAAACACTGGAGTATCATATTTTGTACATCTGTTTGTTTTACTGTGAGATTTCCCCATGGTGATTACACTGCGCGTAAGAAATCTATTTTACGTCTCCAATAGACCTGATTTTCCCCTAAAATCGGACAGGACGAGCTCTAGGACTGACCTCGGGTTCACCCCATCAGTCGCACCCCAAAGATTTGTTCGGAAGCTCTAGGAATGGAAGTGTGTGTGTGTGTGGAATGGAAGTGAACAGACAGACGTGTGAGAGTCAATAACTTCATCTTTTAATGTGTTTTAAAATGATCTGCTGTAGAATCAAATAAAAATGATATGATAAATTTAACAAGTTTAAATATGCTGTATATATTCAACACATTTTAAATGATTGAATTTCCATGACTTTTATAGTTGTTCATGATTACAGCAGAAGTATTTAAAATTATTTGAATATTTTTTTTGACATTTCTTGGGATGATTTGCATTTGAATCTTAAACAACATAAGAGATTTGATCACAGAAGATGAAAATAATCTAATTCGAACCACCGCATGAGTTTATTACTCTGAGATGAGAATTATAACTTACCGATCAGACGGCAGAAACACAAACAGAACAAAACAAACACGTGAAACATTTTCTGATGTAATAACACTAGCACAACTGATCTAAACAAACACAACAGAAGTAATGTGAGCAAGACCTCCCCCGACAGAGTCTGACCCTACTAATGTACACACACACACACACACGCACACACACTCGCACGCACACTCTCTCTCTCTCTCTCTCTCACACACACACACACACACACACACACACACACACACACACACACACTTTTAAACTATGTTATGCCCAATTTACATTTACAGAAGATTAAAACAGATTTTAAAAATCCTTGCTGCTAGTCGAGTTCCCAGCATGCACTGCGGCAGGAATGAATGATGTAGTTACTGTGAGTGAATCTCATTAATGTTATTTACTGTTACTCATTATGAGCCGCTCCTCGTCTTTCCAATTGAAACTGAGTTATTCCAACTTTAGTTTAATAATTGTTTTAATAGATTTAAAATTATGCATTCAAATTGCACACAATTACTTGCCTGACTGTGTTAAATATGTAAAAACAGAATAATATTGTCTGAATATTGGATGAATTACTTTTCATGGTAAAATAAAGACTAACTAGTGATTTTAAAATGGTTGTTTATTTATTCAGTTTTATATATATATATATATATATATATATATATATATATATATATATATATATATATATATATATATATATATATAGGGAAAATGTGGAGAGTTAAAAGCGTGTCTGATCTCACTGTACGTTTTAGTGAGGCTTGTAGTCAAACTGAAACTTGTTGGGGTTGGTTTTCTTCAGAAATGTGGTTTGATCTGTTGTTGGACAAACATCTTGTAGGTGAGAGAAGCTCTTTTTTTGAAGAGCTTCTTCCTGTCATGCTTTTAATCACACAAACATGTTGAGCATGTTGAGAAACTGAGGGAGAAAAGCAATAAATACACCATGATCATAGAACACTGCTATTCAATAGTTTAGCTGGTTAAAGTTATTATTTTTTTGTTTTAGAAATTGATACTTTTATATTACGCAAGTAGAAATACACACATTTTTACATTCTTGTACTCGGCTTCCACTAAGATGTTTTAATTACAGATGAAATTATGCCAACAGCTCCATATATAGGCTATGCCTTTTTTTTTTTTGCTGTAGTTTATGATCTAACTAAAGACATTTTCGAGAAGTTTATTTAGTAGAATCTCACGTTGTTGAATGACTTACCGCATGTTTGATTTATCCAGCATGCAAAACCAAATACGTTGATATTATTATAATAATCCCAGGATAGTCAAACTTTAAATGTATGTAAATCAATGCAATGTTTTTTAATTAAAGTAATGGAATTAATTTTCCGGTGGTGATCTTCATCAGGGGTTTAAGGTTTAGTGAAAATGTGCAATGGTCTCTTGGTTGTATGAATGCAGTGTATGAATCAGGATGTGGTTTACAGTTTTTGAAGATCGTCCATGAGACTCGTGTGTGTTTGTCTGAGAGTAGAAGTGTGAATCAATGATGTTCTTCTGCCGTTTGTTTGTGTGTTACATTTACCCTGCAATACAAACCCAGCGAGTAATCAACTGTAATTTTAAAAGCATTTTATTTAATAGGCCTATAGTATTATTATATAGATACTAGACGATGCTCTAGTATGCACACGGCTAGTAGGATTACTTTATCTTCCATTGTGTGCTTCTCACCATTTTCACTTGCTGGACGATAAACAGGTGAAAAAGATCCACAGACTTGCATTAAAGGAGGGACCTGAGCTATATAGAGACAGAAGATCACAGAGACTCTAGGTCGGCTCGTTTGACCGAAAAACAAACACAGAAAGAACCCTAGTATTATTGTTCCAGATGTGAAGTCTTATTTTGAACACTAGATGGCGCTCTGTACAGCGGGGAGCACACACAACCCCTGCTGATAGATTGAACTAAACCATGTTAGATTTAACTACACCATTATGTGGAGAAAATGCCTACTTCTAAATCCATTACTATATATGTATAGTATTATAGCAGTGTCATTTTGGAAGCTCTTAAATTGACTTAAAGAATATCAATCTTAATATTAATACCATAGACTCATCTAATGAGTTTCTTATAGTGAAATGATCCCACAGCTGGATCTGGTCCTTTATATTGAAATATTAAATCCTCTTCTCACGCTGACAGACACATACTCCACGTGACTCTCCTCTTCAGCGTTCTGTAAAACACATCACACCAAATATAATAAAATATTTTAATAAAAACAAAAAACAAATATTAGCATGAACTGCAGAGGCCTAACTATGTTAAATCATAACAACACAAGCTGAATGGGAAAACTGACAATTTTGTAATAATAATAGATCAATATTGTGTTAATATTAGCCTGAACTGAAGAGTTTCATGCATGAATTTGTGTCTGAATACAGTTTGAGTTTCTTTTCTCCCTTTAAAAGTTAATGAGTTTATTTTTTGTCCTTTCTTTTGCATAATTATATGGTTAGTTGTATTTTAGACATTTTTTTTCCTGCTGTCTGTGACACTTATATAATATTTTATTTATTTATTATATTAAAATATCTTGCAATCATTTTGTGTTAATTAATTGCTTTAAAATGTATTACTTGCTAAATCAATCATAATATGAAAGTATCATAATCTGTTGAAACAGGATCTACAATAAACTCCTTTAATTTAACTCTGTGTTTCATCGAAGCCACAAGACAATAAATCAACTATATGAAATATATTATTATAATATTCTTTTGAAAATATATGATGTGTTATGATGATTATAGAAACACAATCACACACTGATCTCCATCTGACTCACTGCTGAATGATACAAACACACACAACAGAAACTAATGATAAATGATCTTACCGATGTGTGTGTGTTTCTTTCATAGAACGATGGATGAAGTAACATAACAACTGAAGTTTTCTCATCTTCACGAATCTGAACTGTTTGGACAACAGGAGATTAAAGATTAAAAATACAATTCTAGATCTGTTTTTTTTTTTACAACATATGTGATTATTAGGCTGTCAAAGTTATTGCACACAATTAATTAAATATATTTAATACTGAAATTTTAAAAATGACAATATGGAATTTGACATTATTACTTCTCACACTCAAAACATCACTATTACCAGAGTAAAAGTAAATCCAGAATCAGTGTTTGTGTGTGAGACGAGTAAAGAGCTGCTCAGATCAATGCAACAACCAATAACCAACATTATTTAAGAACTAAATTACATTACCTACATAAATACATATTTAAATATTAAACAATAAAATGGGCTATCAATTGAAAAAAATGCATTTGGAGTAGATTTTATTATGTATTATTATTTGTTAACACTGGTTAAAAGCAGTTATTCTTGCCTTCTCGATCAGTTTTTATGTGTTTCCAGCAGATCCAGAAGATCCAAAATCCTGCAACAATCATCAGAGATCCAGCAGAGATCAACACTATCAGAGACACTGAGACTGGAGGAACTGAAGGAGAGAGTGTGTCTGGCTCTGTAATGATAAAGAAATAAATAAAGAAAGAAGTGAATGCATCAGTCTAAGACAGAAGACAGAGATCAGGCCAGTAAACACACACATATATCATCAGTGCTGTGGTACCTGCACATGTGTGACAGAGTGTGTTGATGTCCAGATGTGTGGTCTGGTTGCTGATGGGATTGTTCAGCACACAGCTGTAGGTGTTTTTATCCTGATATTCCACCTCTAAATAAACATTTAACATTTCAATATGTAAATATCTAATAATTAAGTTTTAATTACATCTCGACTCACCATAGACAGAAACACTGAATGTTTTTGATGTCAGTGTCTGTCCAATTATCTCTAGTCTATAAACTCCAGTATGTTCAGTTCTGGTGTTTGTGATGGTCAGAGATCCAGTTTGATCGTCCAGCTTCAGTCTGTCTCTGAATCTCCCATCAGTGCCGTTATATGTTAAGATCCCATATTTTCTACTGATTTCAGCTATAAAATACTTTTCAGCTCCATATTTCCACGCTATGTTGTTGTATTCATCATGTATTGTATCAACAGAAGTGTGTAAAGTGACAGAATCTCCCTCCATCACTGACACTGACTGTATTTCATTTGTTTCGGCAGCAAACACTCCTGATGAACATGAACAGGTTTTCAGATTAATGCTCATGTTGGTTTAGAAAGTCTGAGATCAGTTTGTAACTTTTAACATCAGCAGAGACTACAAACTAAATGAAAAGTCACATAAATTATCAGGCAGAATCGAGAAAATCAATAATTTGATATTTAATGTGTTTTAAAATTGTCATGGTAAACAAAACAAAAATTATATGAAAAATTAAATACAGCTTGAAAGTTTAAATATTCTGGATATAATATTCAACACATATTTTATTAATGAATTTCCATGACTTTTGTAGTTGTTTATTACTGCAGAAGTATTTCTTCAGTATTTAAAATTAAGACATTTCTTGGTAGGATTTGCATTTGTAATCATTGAAACTAAAATACCTAAAACATCAAGAGAGATTTGATCACAGTGGATGAAAATAATCTAATTTGAACCGCCACATGAGTTTATTACTCTGAGATGTGACTAAATTACAGAAATGATAACTTACCGATCAGACGGCAGAAACACAAACAGAACAAAAACATGTGAAACATTTTCTGATGTAATAACACTAGCACAACTGATCTAAACAAACACAACAGAAGTAATGTGAGCAAGACCTCCCCCGACAGAGTCTGACCCTACTAATGCTCACACACACACACACACACACACACACACACACACACACACACACACACACACACACACACACATTTAAACTATGTTCCTATGCCAAATTTACATTTACAGAAGATTAAAACAGATTTTTCTAAAATCCTTGCTGCTAGTCGAGTTCCCAGCATGCACTGCGGCAGGAATGAATGATGTAGTTACTGTGAGTGAATCTCATTAATGTTATTTACTGTTACTCATTATGAGCAGCTCCTCGTCGAGTTATTCCAACTTTAATTGAATAATTGTTTTAATAGATTTTAAATTATGCATTCAAATTGCACACAATTACTTGCCTGACTGTGTTAAATATGTAAAAATAGAAGAATATTTTCTCAATATTGGATTAATTACTTTTAATGGTAAAAGAAAGACTAAGGGATTTTAAAATTGTTTTTATTTATTCAGTTCTCAATCTTAGTATATATGTGTAGAGTTAAAAGCGTGTCTGATCTCACAGTTTTACTGACGTTCATCTTCTGAGTCAGACTGAAACTGCTGCGGTCGGGTTTCTTCAGAAATGTGCTTTGATCTGTTAGTGGACAAACATCTTAGGTGAGAAAATGGCCATTTAGAGCTGGTGTGTTTAGTTTGTAGGTGAAGAGTTTCTTCCTGTCATGCTTTTAATCACACAAACATGTTGAGCATGCTGAGAAACTGAGCGGACAAAGCAATAAATACACCATGATCATATTATACTGCCATTCAATAGTTTAGCTTGTTAAAGTTAATCTTTTTTGTTTTTATAAATTGATACTTTTATATTACATTAGTAAAAAACACATTTTTACATTCTTGTACTCAGTTTCCATTGAGGTGTTTTATTACAGGTGAGAATATGTCACCAGCTCCACTTATACTTTTGTTCAGATTTTATTGTAAAATATTTGAATACTGTATCTGGATAATGAAAGCTAATGGAAAACTCTCAGGTCTAGTAAATAAGCGAACATGTGAAATGTACACTCACTGTTAAAAAAAGACACTTTTGTTCTATTGACTTCTATTGGCTGTTGTTTATGTTTTAACTAAAGTATGTTTTTTTATCCAATCATCACGTCATTCCAACCAGCTGTCTACAATCAGTACTCAACATGTCTACCCAATCAGCAAAGTGAGTGGAGGCCTATAGGCTATATACGCAGTCAGCTCACATATGTTTGTTCTTCGACAGTTTTCAGCATCCCTCCACCACCCTGTGTCCGAGTCCTCACACTCGACTGGTTACTTTCCTAACCAGGAATACGGGGGGAGTTGGCTACTCTGGGTTCGGGCCAAAATCCCGATCTCGGAGCCCTCTCCTCGGACAACACGCCAAATACGCTTACTATTTTACTCTATCTGAATATGTGTAAGTGTGAACTTGTGAAAAAACATTTTCTAGAGGTTTATTTATTAGTGGTTTGCGAGATGAAGCCCCATGAAGCATTGAAGCTTTTCAGTCAAGTGGTTCACAAAAGGGTTCATTTCTCGAGGCTTCATTTGCTCACAATCCCACCTGGTGGACAAAGAGTGTAAAACAAGCAGATACATTACAGATGACCTGATGATCTGTGATACACTGTAGCCTATTTTGCACCAGTTAAGGCTTAAAAATAACGGTGTAAATTTTTTTTTTTTTTTTATAATAATCTATTTAAATAAATATATTGTGTAGTTTCTGGTGGTATATAATGATTGTATAATATACAATCGTTATATACCCCCAGAAACTACATAACTGTGTAATAAATGTATTGCCTTGAAATAATTGGGCCTATCAAATGTGTGTAAATCAATACTTTGGTCATAATAGGCAGGAGGGGCAATATTTATTATTTAAAACTGGAAAGTGGTTGGGTTTAAACCATTGGTTTAAATATCTGTCAAAATGTTGTGCCAAGATTCAAACCACTTCCTGAACCAGTCATATACAATCATTACTTTCCTCTCTTGAAGTCATTTGACATGACTTCAAGATCCCGGGATTTCTCGACACATGCTCCGAAGCCTCGGCACAGAACGTAACATCACTATTATTTAGTAGAATCCCACGGGTGTGAGAGACTGCAGGTTTGATTTGTCCTGCATGCAAACCCCACATTATTTCATTCAACTAATTACTGGACAGTCAAACTGTAAATATGAAAATAAATTAAATATTTTGAATTAAAAAATGAAATAAATTTTCCGTTCTTTTGAAGTGGTGATATTCATAAGGAGTGAAAATGTGCAATAATCTCTTGGTTGTATGAATGCACAAATGCAGTGTATGAATCAGGATGTGGTTTGTTTCTGTATGATATTCTTTAAGTTGTTGAAGATTGTCGATGAGACTCATGTTTGTCTGATGAGTGAAAGTGTGAAGTTTTCCTTCCTGCTCTGAAGTCTCCCTCCACCCTGAAAGTGTGTGTTGCACATCATGATGCAGTAGATGGTAAGTCTGTGGGAAAGCACGACCTGTCTGCTTCAGTCTGTCTCTGAATCTCTCATCAGGACCATCAAGTGTGAAGAATCCATCATTTCTGGTTTCAGATTAGTGCCAATTAGAGGCCCCTCAAATGCCGCCGATCTTGCGTCACTGGACAGGAACGGGGCCCTCGTCAGGTGACACATTGCACGAGGCCCTGGTAAAGTAACATATTGCAGATTATTAGCTGAAAAAAGCTAAGTACTGCATTAGCTAACTTTGAGTGAACAGTGTTTATCCGTTGTTGCGTTGATACTCCTGCTGTTCCTTCTATTTCCCCTAGAGGCTCCGTGGTGTTCCGCTGGCTTCTGATTGTGGGTTGGGCAACCTCTATAAAGACGCCTTGTCTGACGTTCGGGCTCTCTCTTGCTCTCACTTCCCATTCGCTTCTGCCTCAATTGTTATGAAACGTAACAGTCACTTAGGATGGATAGTCAAGATCGTTAAGCAGACAACAAAATGGTAAGAAAAAAATCGTCTTTAAAAATTTATATTTTAGTTATAAGTCACTCAGTCAGAATGTTATAAATCAGTTGTTTTCAAGTTTTCATCCCAGTTAAGTTTTCACGTAGCACCTGTAGCTTACCTATGGAGTTGTAAACAAACTTTGTGTTCAGTATATATAATAGTGCCATGTCAATTACAGTATGTAATGTGGCACTGACTGAGCACACTTTGCCTGTTCAGCACCATCGCTGTCAACCAGATGTCGCTGTCCGTGGTGCTGAAACATTTTTACTGGCAAACTGTTTTCTTTGTTCGTCAATACAAACTTGTCCAAAAATTTGGCTTTTCTTTGTGTTTTATTTAACATATACCGGTAAGCTTACTTGGCTCAACAAGTGACACATTATTACATATGCATTCATCAGATATTTTAATTTTTTTTTAACAGTTTTAATTTTAAAATGACTTGGTAGCAGTCATACCCCATGATGAAGCTCCACCCCCACTGTACTGAGAGTCTAGCTCCGCCCCTGCGTATACTTCATACTTTTTAAGACTTCTTGAAGTAAAAATTTTTTGTCTCAGAAATGTATACTTTTAGGTCACGTTAGTAGGCTATATTTAAACTTTTTTTTTTTTTACATTCTCAGACTGGATCTCTGACCATCACAAACACCAGAAACACAGACTCTGTACTCTATAAACTACAGATGAACAGCAGAATTATAAAGAGCTTCAGTGTTCCTGCCATTAGTAAGTGTAATTTAGTCATTCACTGCATTTTTCTTTAAAGGAACATGCTGGCTTTTTGGGACTTTAGCTTATTCACCGTATCCCCCAGAGTTAGATAAGTCCATACATACCCTTCTCATCTCCGTGCGTGCCGTAACTCTGTCTGACGCACCCACCGCTAGCCTAGCTTAGCACAAAGACTGGAGATAAACGGCTCCAGCTAGCATACTGCTCCCAATAAGTGACAAAATAACGCCAACATTTACATGTTGTGATGTGTATAGTCACAGCGTGTGCAAATAACATGGTCACATGAGATACAGCCATCTTCTAACCGTATACATACTGATTAAAATGTAGCTAATTTGTACAAATTAGTACGACCTCACTCGTACGAATTTGTACAATTTGTCTTAACCCACGTGATGGTTAGGTTTAGGGGCGGGGTCAGGGGTAGGTCATTCGTACGAATTCATACGAATTGGGCAACTTGTAAAATATGTATGACTTAGCAAAAATCATACTAATTCGTATGCGTGAAGTCTTATGAATTTGTTCGAATTAGCCACCGTGTAAAATTTGTACGAATTGCCGTGAGATCGGGTTGGCTCATCTTATGAATGTTCTTTAAAGGCAAGCACAGCTTACCATTTATACCGTATATCTAATGGGCAGAGTGATTAATAAAAATCTTCCACAAATACCCCACACCTGTTCTGACCTTCTCTCCATACACCCATCAACACCTCCAGCACCCCAACCAAGATCTTCAACAGAACACTGGAGCTGTGCAAAATCCCTTCCTGCTTCAAATGCTCCATCACCAACCCCATCCCAAAGAAACCCAAAATCACAGGACTGAATGAATGTCATTTGAAAGAATGGTGCTGACCCATCTGAAGGACATCACTGGACCCTTGCTGGACCCACTGCCAGCAAACAGGTCTGTGGATGATGCGTTCAACATGAGACTGCATCATCCACTGTTTTGAGTGTGTTCAGCTCCAGGTTGTTATAACTGCACCAGACAGCCAGCTCTGGCGCCCCCCAGGGGTATGTTCTCTCCCCACTGCTGTTCTCCCTGTGCACGAACGATTGCACCGCCAAAGACAACTCTGTCAAGCTCCTGAAGTTTGCAGATGACACCACTTATCTGGGTACCACTGCAGACTTTGTTACTCACTTTGGGTTCAATCTTTCCCCAGTTTGACGCCGAACATAATGTTTCTCATTGGATCCAAATAAATTAAACTTACTTTCATCCCTAAAGTGAACTTTTGACCAGTTCTCCTCTGTCCACACGACATGCTCCTCCGCAAAGGTTAGTCTAGCCTTTTGATTCTTTCTGCTGATGAGAAGCTTGGTCACTGCAGAGTGAGCTTTCAGTCCAAATGCTCTTAAACGACGAGTAGCTGCGTTTACATGGACACTCATAATCGGATTGACGGCTCAATCGGACTAAAAAAACCTTCATGTAAACACCTTAATCGATCTGATTGAGCTTGATCCGAATGCAATTTCGATCGGATTGAAAGAGGTAGTTTATCCCTTTTGTAATCCGATCGAGAGAACATGTAAACACTTGATCGGATTGAAAACCGAAACTGAAAGGACTGTGCATGAGCAATGACGTTAGCGTAATGACGTATGATGCGTGGAATGAGCTGTTCTTCCTGTTGCATAAACCTTTGTCGGACAAAATGGCGGATGGCGAAGTATGATTGGTCAGATCACCTGTCAATCAAGCTGAGCTACGTCGGTTGGTGACGCCCCTTTCGAAATGATTTGTCTACATAGCTTCTCCAGACCCTACACTCAGTTTCAACTGAGAAGGGTCTGGTTTTAACCAGGCTAGGACAACGTCTCACCAGTCCTTGTTTCAGTCTTTGTCCTCATCCACACATGTTTGGCTGGTGGTTATGTTGCCCGTATACCGCCTCCCATGGCCGAAACTGGTATTACGTCACCTGTCGGGCCGTGGCTAGTAATGCTAATGCTAATTAAGGTTGATATCTCTGCAGCACTATAACTTGACATTTTTTTAATGACATCATCACCCTTATTTCTTCTCATTCTTTTGATGCGTGTAGCTCATTTTTTGGATATTTGTACCTAAATTTTTACACATGGCACCTTTAAATATCTGCTTTCTTTGTTTATTAGCGCATGTTGAAGTAAAAAGAAATGGAAACTATCTCAGCGTTGAACTGGCAGGATTGTAGAAATGCAGTTAGGGAGGTTGTTTACAATACAGAAGCATTAGATGGGAACACATATAGGTTTGATGAAGGATATTATTTACGATTAGGAACATGGCAGCTATTAAATTATTCATTGTCAACACAAAGAACTTTTTTTTTTATTTATTATTTGATTAAAAATGAATGTTCTTGTGTACATCTCCCTGGATGAAGCCGTGTTCACGTGACGTCATCATGGCGGCATCAAAGTTAATATTGTCTTCCGCATGAGCTTTAAATCTGACTTCATGTCACTTTTCTTAGAAGTTGAAAAAACCATCAGAAAATCTGCGAGTAAACAGTTTCAGTCCTGTGCTCCGTTCAAGAATGATTCCTAAAATAATGTGTGTTGTTGAGGAGACGTGCTGTAATTGAGCAGATTTTCACCTGAATGAAGATGATGATGAATCAGGTGAAGAGTCCCTCAGACGCACATTGAAGGAGGAAACCGAGACATAAAAAGATCACAGAGACTGAGAAAAGCACAGAGAAGTGGGCACTTTGACTAGTAAACAACCCATATAGCCTAGTAAACAGGTAGCCTTCTCGAATCGTCCTGGACACTGCACTAACTACATATTTGCTAATTAATCTTAATATATATATATATATATATATATATATATATATATATATATATATATATATATATATATATATATATATATATATATATATATATTTGTATTATTTGAAGGATCAACACTTCTTCACCCACACCTGTGTTTTGTTCCCTGATTCATCATCATCCTACAGAACTGGAGCAGGAGTGGATATCTTGAGCTGTCCTCATCACTGCATCTGGACTTTACCACTATCAAGGAAACTTAAGGTGAGATTTTCTATCTAATTATGATCTTGATCTCGTTCTATGAATTTCTACCTTTATGTTTTATGGACAGGACCACTGTTATGCTACTGAAAAAAAATTAAGATTGTTAGCAGCGTTTAGTTAGTTTCTTGTCCATACTTGATGAAAACAAAATAAATGGAACAACCATCAAACATAAATCATAAATTGTAAGTCATACATTGCATTTTATTCTTAAAATTACACTGGCAGAAAAATGATATGACCTTTGTAAGGATATGACCCAGAGAGTGTCGCACTGCTTAACTACCCTGCTCTACGTCTGCTGGGACGTCCTACAATATGGTGATCCTCACCAAAAACTCAAACATAGACTCGGACTCGACGCTGGTCACACAGTTGGGTCTTGTACTTATAAAAAGACTGAAGTTTGTTCATCTTCTCATTGTGATTGGTGCATAATCCACATGATCCTCCTCTTCAACTTTCTGTAAAAACACACCACAAGAAATATAGTTTTATATAGTTACTGTATATATAGTTTTTCTAATAACATTTATCAGCACTGCATGCAAACTTAAACATCTTGAGGAAATGACATCAAACATCATCTTCTATATCAGTGGATCTCAACCGGTTTTGCTAACATGTTAATCTGACACAAGAACTTAAATTTATTTGGTTCATCAAAACATAATTTGTGTAAATTGGCTTGTTCTAGTCTTGTTGTGCAAACCATTAATTGTTTAAATGTTTTCCTCAATGTAATTACAATCCTTTATAGATAAATTTAGAGGTCCTGCAGTCTTTCAGTGTTTCTCAGTTGCTTTAAATATGTATTACATTTCATGAATAATAAATAGTCTTACCGTTTTCTGTGTGTTTCTTTTGTAGAACGCTGGTTCAGCGTAAGTGATCTCGTCTTCGTGAGTCTCAACTGTTTCAACTATAATAGATGCATTAAAACAACAAAACTCAATACTAATTAGATCTGATTCTTTACAACATACTGTATGTATGCATGTATGTATGTATGTATTGTTATTATTATTATTATTATTATTATTATGGCCGTCAAAGTTAAAGCATAAATGCACACATATCATTAAACGTTTAACACAGCCCTTTAAAAAAAGTGACATTAACAAATTTCATTCCACTAAATTTAAATTTAATTTTAATTTGTCACTTAAAAATTAGAGAGACATTTTTTACACATAATTTATAACTCAAACCCAGGCAGGACATTTAAGTCAAATGCATTCTTTGTTTGGTGAAATTGATGCTCAACAAGTTGAACAAAAGTAATCAATAACATATTTTAATTTTATCACCAGCTGCATCTTTACACGTCACCTTCATTTATATAGCGCTTTCAACAATATAGATTGTTTCAAAGCAGCTTTACAGTGACAATAGGAAATTATGTAACATGTACATGGAATAATTATGAAACATTTAAAATTATGTTCATAAAGTGGAGAAAGCTTTTGTATTTTTAATCTTTTGGTGCTATTTTAGAAAGGAAGGATCTGTTTTTTTGTCTTTTTTAAACACAAACTACACATATTATTTTGGTTTCTTTTCATATAAATAATCTCAAGGGTGTTAACTACAAAATAATGACAAATATTATTTTTAAATTATATTTAGGGCTATCAGTTGACTAAATATTTAGAATATATTTTAGGGTATAAAGTTTTGTTTATTATAATGTTTAAAAGCAGCAAACACTTGCCTTCCCTGTCAATTGTTCTACATTTCCTGCAGATCCAGAAGATCCCGAATCCAGCAACAATGATCAAAGATCCAGCAGAGATCAACACTATCAGAGACACTGAGACTGGAGGAACCGAAGGAGAGGAAAAAAGAGACATTAATGTGAGTGAATGTGTCAGTCTGATCTCCAGCAGAAGACAGAGATCAGGTCAGTAAACACACACATATATCATCAGTGCTGTGGTACCTGCGCATGTGTGACAGAGTGTGTTGATGTCCAGATGTGTGGTCTGGTTGCTGATGGGATTGTTCAGCACACAGCTGTAGGTGTTTTTATCCTGATATTCCACCTCCAGAGGTAGAGAGAGACTGATGCTGAGATCACACACACTGATGCTGGACAATACACTGATTCCTGCGTACCAGGAGAGAGTCGCATCACACACATTCAACACTGATGAACACACTAATGAACAATTCGATGATGAAGAACATTGTGAAGAGTTACTGATGATGACAGGAACAGGCAGACGAGCTGGAAAACAAAAGAGAATAAACAGAAATATGGATAAATCAGTGTTAATTTTGATTCATTGTTGATGAGCAGTGATTGTCTCATCTTAAACTATAACATAATTCAACATTTCAATATGTAAATATCTAATAAAACAAGAAGCAGGAGGAATTACATCTCGACTCACCATAGACAGAAACACTGAATGTTCTTGATGTCAGTGTCTGTCCTATTGTCTCTAGTTGATAAACTCCAGCATGTTCAGTTCTGGTGTTTGTGATGGTCAGAGATCCAGTTTGATCGTCCAGCTTCAGTCTGTCTCTGAATCTCCCATCAGGAACATCATCATATGTGGAGATCCCATGTTTTCTACTGATTTCAGCTATAAAATACTTTTCAGCTCCATATTTCCACAGTGTGCTATTGTATTCATCATGTATTTTAGTAACATCAATGTTCAGCGTGACAGAATCTCCCTCCATCACTGACACTGACTGTATCTCATTTGTTTCGGCAGCAAACACTCCTGATGAACATGAACAGGTTTTCAGATTAATGCTCATGTTGGTTTAGAAAGCCTGAGATCAGTTTGTAACCTTTAACATCAGCAGAGATAAATTAAATGAAAAGTCACATAAATGAACAGACAGACTCGAGAGAATCAATAATTTCGTCTTTTAATGTGTTTTAAAATGAACTGCTGAAGAATCAAATAAAATTATATGATAAGTTACAGCTTGAAAGTACAAGTTTAAATATGCTATATATTTTCAACACATTTTTAATTACTGAATTGCATTTGTTTATGATTACTGCAGACGTATTTAAAATTATTAAAATTATTTTTTAGACATTTCATGGGAGGATTTGCATTTGTAATCATTTAAATTAAAATACCTAAACCAAGAGAGATTTGATCACAGTGGATGAAAATAATCTAATTTGAACCGCCACAGGAGTTTATTACTCTGAGTCTGAGATGTAAATATACAACACAAATATGTTTATAACTTACCGATCAGACGGCAGAAGCACAAACAGAACAAAACAAACATGTGAAACATTTGCAGCTGTTCAGTGAAACGCCTGATCTAATAAGAATATCAATGAACGCACAACAGATCTTAACAAACACAAGCTTGTGAATCCTCCCCGACAGAGTCTGACCCTCCTAATGCACTCTCTCACACACACACACACACACACACACACACACACACACACACACACACACACACACACACACACACACACGTGTATACATGTTACATATACAGTACATATGTCATATAAAATCTACATTTCATGGTAAAATAGAGAGTAACTCGTGATTTAAAATTGTTGTATACAGTGGGGAGAACAAGTATTTGATACACTGCCGATTTTGTAGGTTTTCCCACTTACAAAGCATGTAGAAGTCTGTAATTTGTATCATAGGTACTTTTCAACTGTGAGTGACAGAATCTAAAACAATAATCCAAAAAATCACATTGTATGATTTTTAAGTAATTAATTAGCATTTTATTGCATGACATAAGTATTTGATACATCAGAAAAGCAGAACTTAATATTTGGAACAGAAACAATTACAGAGATCATACGTTTCCTGTAGATCTTGACCAGGTTTGCACACACTGCAGGGATTTTGGCCCACTCCTCCATACAGACCTTCTCCAGATCCTTCAGGTTTCGGGGCTGTCGCTGGGCAATACGGACTTTCAGCTCCCTCCAAAGATTGTCTATTGGTTTCAGGTTTGGAAACTGGCTAGGCCACTCCAGGACCTTGAGATGCTTCTCACTCCTTAGTTGCCCTGGCTGTATGTTTCGGGTCGTTGCCATGCTGGAAGACCCAGCCACGACCCATCAATACTCTTACTGAGGGAAGGAGGTTGTTGGCCAAGATCTCGCGATACATGGCCCCATCCATACTCCCCTCAATACGGTGCAGTCGTCCTGTCCCCTTTGCAGAAAAGCATCCCCAAAGAATGATGTTTCCACCTCCATGCTTCACGGTTGGGATGGTGTTCTTGGGGTTGTACTCATCCTTCTTCTTCCTCCAAACACGGCGAGTGGAGTTTAGACCAAAAAGCTCTATTTTTGTCTCATCAGATCACATGACCTTCTCCCATTCCTCCTCTGGATCATCCAGATGGTCATTGGCAAACTTCTTTTTTAAATTAATTACTTATAAATCATACAATGTGATTTTCTGGATTTTTGTTTTAGATTCCGTCACTCACAGTTGAAGAGTACCTATGATAAAAATTGCAGACTTCTACATGCTTTGTAAGTGGGAAAACCTGCAAAATCGGCAGTGTATCAAATACTTGTTCTCCCCACTGTATATATATATATATATATATATATATATATATATATATATATATATATATATATATATATATATATATATATATATATATGTATGAGACCTGCCCATTTTATGACTAATGGCTTTCCATGACTTTTGTAGATGTTTATAAAATTATATTATATTATTATTATTATTATTATTATTTTTTTAAGAATTGGAGACCTGCATTCAAAGTTAGTAGATTTCACAATATTCATGATTCATTTTAACAGCAGATAAAAGTCTAATTCAAACAGTATCAGACACTTTATTGCTCTGAAATAGAAAAAAAGCCATGAAAATGTTTTTATAACTTACCGATCAGACTCCAGCAGCACAAACAGAATAAAACACACGTGTGAAACATTTTCTTCAGTAGTTCAGTGTGTGAAGAAACTATCCACTGAAAAACACTCAGTCTATATGTGAATCCTCCCACGACACAGTTTGACCCTCCTAGTTTCACTCGCTGGTAGAGTTGGGAACCGAAAACCGTTTCTTATCCAGGGGAGCGTTTCCCAAAACCTAAGTTAGCAACTTTGTTGGTTGCAATGCAATTTCCCATTGCCAACCAACTAAGTTGCTAACAGGTTATCAACTATGCTTTTGGGAAACGCACCCCTGAACCGGTAGTGTTTTTTGAAAAATACCGGAACCGTGCGAAAGTCCTAAGTTTCGGTTCCAAAAAGCAGTTGTCAATATGAAACAGCTTTACTTTCACAATCTTTTCAACAACACAGTATCGGTATTCGGTGTTACAAATATTCAAATGATCACAGAAGTACTGAAATAAAAGTTTATAGTTCGAGAATAAACACTGATGTCTACGGTAGCAACCAAAACAGAGATAATAATAATAATAAATAAATCTTCATTGCCATTTAAGTGAAATTAGTATACAGGCTTGATACAAATTACAGTTTTTCTCAGTCGCTTTGGTGCATTTCTCACATCACTATTTACATTTGCACAACAGTTAGTTCAACCTCCACAACATTTAGTCATTTGTGCACATCATAGTAGCAGTTTCTCATTCCTTCCAACAAATTGCAAATGCTTTTGGACATGCATCAATTGCTTGCATACAACTCTCTGCTGTTTTATAACATTATCATTTGCTTATGTCATGTCAGTCAAAATTAACTATACTTGTGAATGATGAATAGTCATTCCATATAAAACTAATAGTCCTCATTTCATTGCTTGAGTCATTACATACAAAAATGTTGAACTAGTTGTCAAAATCTGTCATTTAAAAAAACAACAACAACAAAAATCCTGAAAAAGTCTCCTAAATTGAACAATTTGCAATTGAGCAAGAGATTATATTCGTCTGGATGTGCATGAATGATTACAGTCCTATGTATGTTGTATGTTCAGTTCCAATACAGTATATAGGCCTACTGCAATATTGTTTACAGTTGTGCACAGCTCTACCCAAAGGGGGTTTCTACCCCTTCTACCAAAGGGGGTTTCTAGACTGCTCCACTAAGGTGGTGGCCATCTTGTAAAATGGCCGCCATCTTCAAATTTCAAGTAGCTGTGGGTGGCTTATTGTCTAGTGACCATCAGAGACTGCTCATGCCAATTTTCGTGCTTGTATCACTAAATAAACCACTATATCACTTAACTGCTCCACTAAGGTGTCGGCCATCTTGAAAAATGAAAAATCTTGAAATTTCGAGTGGCTCGGACAATGTTCTTGTCAAGTGACCCATGGAGACTGCTCATGCCAATTTTCACGCTTGTATCATAAACTGAACAATTATATCACTTAGCCGCTCCACTATTAGGTAAAGCAGGTTTTAAAATAGTCGCATGGTTTCCCCTCAATTTCATCTCTGTTTTGTGTTATCTGAAGTAAATCTGCCCATCTTACTCTCTGATTGTGAATGCAAATAATCTGATACGGGTGATGATTTACTATAGTTGTGTGAGCTTATTGATTTTATTTTTTTTAATTTGATTGGTATTTTTCTTTTTCTTTTTTAAACGATTTTATTAGAGAATGTTCTACTCTGTATTTTTTTGTATTGCTGCTTTAAGCTTAATGCAAAACATTTGCTTCACTTCACTGAATAAAATAATAAAAAATTAACCAAAAATATATTTGTTTGTTGCTATTGTTGGGTTTGTTCAGTCTGTAAAACGACAGATTAACATGAGAGCTTAGTCCCATTAAAGTGCTGATGGAAGTGGAAAGCTCTAGTCGTGTGAAAATGAAAGAATACTGCTAATTTTCCATAATGACCAACACATTGATCAAGAGTTGAGATGCTGTTAATGAAACATGTTATAGGTGTGGAGCTCATAATGCTATTTTAGCAGCTGTTTAAAAAAAAATTAAACAAATAAAAATCCACCAGATGGCATCATTTATCAGTTAAATCAATATCATAGCACTGTTGATCAGAGTAGAAAGATGTAAATATCAGTACATCAGTAAAATCAATGTCAGTTTGTCTCTAGTATTAACCCCATGTTTATAGTATTTTGTGTAGGCCTAACTGTTTCATCAATTCTGTTCCTTTCTTTTTTTTACCTTTTGTGAATCATAGTGTCTCCATACATTCAACTATCAACATTGATGCACTAAACTTTCACCTCCATCCATCCATCTTCTTCCGCTTATCCGGGGCCGGGTCGCGGGGGCAGCAGTCTAAGCAGGGATGCCCAGACTTCCCTCTCCCTAGACACTTCCTCCAGCTCTTCCGGGGGGACACCGAGGCGTTCCCAGGCCAGCCGGGAGACATAGTCTCTCCAGCGTGTCCTAGGTCTTCCCCGGGGTCTCCTCCCAGTGGGACATGCCCGGAACACCTTCCCGGGAAGGCGTCCAGGAGGCATCCGGAAAAGATGCCCGAGCCACCTCAGCTGACCCCTCTCGATGTGGAGGAGCAGCGGCTCTACTCTCCTCCCGAGTGACCGAGCTTCTCACCCTATCTCTAAGGGATCGCCCAGCCACCCTGTGGAGAAAGCTCATTTCGGCCGCCTGTACCCGGGATCTTGTTCTTTCGGTCATGACCCACAGTTCATACCATAGGTGAGAGTAGGAACGTAGATTGACCGGTAAATCGAGAGCTGAGACGCCTTCTTCACCACGACAGACCGGTACAGCGACCGCATTACTGCAGAAGCTGCACCGATCCGTCTGTCAATCCCATGTCCCAAGAGCTAGATTCTGTGTCCAGGGACCGGGATGCCGAGGCCCCCGCCTTCGACTGCCGCCCGATCCACTAAGCGCCGGCCCCTTACGGTCCCTCCTTCAGGTGGTCCCACGTCGCTCCTTCGGGCTGAGCCCGGATGGACCCCATGGGGGGAGGCCCGACCACCAGGCGCTCGCATACGTGCCCCAACCCCGGGCCTGGCTCCAGGGTAGGGCCCCGGCTGCGCCATACCGGGTGACATCACGGTCCTCAAATTTATTGGCATCATAAAGGGTTTTTGAACCGCTCTTAGTCTGACCCATCACCTATGGACCTGTTTGCCTTGGGAGACCCTACCAGGGGCATATAACCCCAGACAACATAGCTCCTAGGGTCATTCAGGTACTCAAACCCCTCCACCACGTTAAGGTGGCAGTTCAAGGAGGAGTAAACTTTCACCTTTAACATGTTATTCAACATTGGAGCTTTACTAGCGGTTAAACTCAATCCTGAACACAGTGTCTAATCAACTGTAATTTAAAAGCTTTCTATTTCAAATAGGTCTATTATATTGGACAGTGGAGCTAATCTCCGAAAGGTGAATTTCAGGTTAATAACACTAGATAGCGCTCTAGTGCAGTATAAGCCATGCAATTAATTAATGTTTGTCTCTTCACTTTATTCATACATTTCTTTACATATTATAAGCTTTTCCAACTCAATATTCACGTCAAGCGATTTCAAACAAGGGCTGTTTGTCCGTAGTGCAATTTACAATGGGAAATGCGAACACCGTTACAGTGATTTTTACCTCTGTAAAAGTATGGCAATGTTTTATCAGACAGAGTTTCTGAACCGTCTAACATAGAAGAGGTCATATTAAAACTATGAATACCATGGTAGCCTACATTATTTGAATTTTTTTATGCTAATTTACTTTTAAAATGTTGTGTAGCCTACTTTAATATGACGAAATCGTAATTCTTCCCTGTGTAAATAGCACATTACAGGCTACATGCGCTCTGTACTAATACAATTGTATGTCTAGATAAATGTTTCATTCACAAATGTGGAATTGTGAATTCATCTCCCAATTTTTTTTAAATGAATTTAAACTGTAGGCTTTATAAAATACTTAAAAACTCTGAAAGGTCCTAAAGCACAAAAAATATATGATCCTAAAACACTTCCCTACTGAGGTAAATAGCTGAAAAATGATGAATTCTTCCTTTATGTTATGTTATAATTTCTTAACGTTTATCTATTTGAATTTGTTTATTTGAATATTTGTTTTTCCTTTTATAAATCATCCTTATTTTTGTTACTAAGACATTTCCTGTTTGTTTGGCTATAACATAACATGATAGCCTAATTCATACATCACAATAACACTGCACAATTAAAGACAGACAAACAGATCCAACTAAAACCACGTTTTATTGAGTCTGCAGTTATATACAAACAATAAGTAAAGCTTCAATACTTAAGGTTGTTGCAGTAGCGGACCAGCTCAACAATTTTGCTTTCTGCCTCTGGAATGCGCACACACAATGTTTCTAAACAAAAGGTGTCTGTGTACCGTTCAGAGAGGAGCCGTACGTGTTTCACACACCATATTCCGAAAATGTTTACTGAGAGGTTTTAATATAATGTAGTGTCATTTTCGATCAATTTCATTTATTAAAAAGCGAATGATTATCATGTGTTCATCACATCTCGCTGCGTGCAGCCATGTTTGCGAGACGTCACTTGTACTCGCATCTCTGAAACGAAAGTTATGGACTTCCGCATGATTTGTAAATATGATTTAAGTGGCATTATATTGCACGTTTCTTAGCAGAAGTTGGAAAGTATCACTTTGTGAGTTGGGCAAATTAACATTGAATCTAAAAAATAATATTGCACAGATGTAATTTGCAACAAAGTGATCACATAGCCTATAATGACACATGGAAAATTCCCACAGACTTGGAACGAATGAGGGATTGCAAAACTGGAAAAGGTGCAGATCTTCATCAGTCCCTCAGAAGTCTGGAGTTTGACGCCATCAGGATCCTTCAAGGTGAGATTTTGTTTGGTTTACGCCTTTTTGAGACATTTGGGATTGAACTTCATTTTCCCGAGACTGTTCTACTGCTTCAAAAAATTTTTTGTTTTAAATTGCTGCTTGAATTACGTGTGAATACGATTTCAATTATGCATTTTCTTGTATCTTTTGGCGTTGTCAAGTGCAGAATTTGCAATTCTGACGTAAATGCATTAAGAGCAATTCATGCAGATTTATGGACCGTTATGTATAAATAAGTCGGCATTTAAAAAACAAGTAAACCCTATTTAGTCCTATATAAATTTAATAGGCTCGCCAATCACGTGTCTGGTGTTTTCTGTCGGCTGTTTAGAATTAGAACCAATCCGATTCGTGAATTAATTGTTCTTTTGAGTCGGTTCTTTTCAATGAATTGGTCAAACGGGTTAGCAGAATGGTTTGAATCGAATCGCGATTCAGTTTGAATGATTAATTAAAAGGATAGTTCATCCAAAAATTAAAATGCTGTCATCATTTACTCACCGTATTGTTCCAAACCTGTGAATTTATTTATTCTGCGTAACACAAAAGAAGATGTTTTGAAGAATGTCGGTAACCAAACTGTTTCTTGTGCCCATTGACTTCCATACGTATGCTGTGTCTGAAATCGCCCTCTATACTCTACTCTATACTCTATATTAGTCCACTTGCAATAGTGAATGAAAACGAGTGAGTGAATTTAGACACTGGGAGCCCTATTTTAACAATCTAAGCGCTAGTTTTGCTAGTTTAACGACGGGAAAAATGGTCGTCGCACCCGGCGCATGGTCTAAAAAGGTTGTCCCTATTCTCTTAATGAGTAATGGGTGTGTTTTGGGCATAACGTGCAATAAACCAATCAGAGTCTCATCTCCCATTCCCTTTAAAAGGGAAGATTCACTATTTACATTGCTTCTCTAGCGAGGAAACGGATTTGCTCATGCGCGAGGTTAAAACGCACAAGCAGACCATCTACGGGACAAAGTCTACGTGTGTTGTGGACCCCCATATAAAAAAATTTTGACTTTAGACCAGTTTTCAGTTGGTCTATTTCAGTTGCCTCAAAATAGCAACGTGCCAACAATGCGCCTGAACACACCTGGTTTTCAGACCAGCACACCCATGGGCACACAAATGGGCACAAATGCATTTGCTATTTAAACAACGTGGAAACAACTTCGACTGAAGGGATGCCGCTTTGCATAGTTTGTGCTTGCCGTTTAATAGCCATCATTTGAAATGTAGCAAACTGGCAGCTCCAGTAGTAATGAAAAGATTTATCTTGAACTGTCATCGAAACTATTTATAAACCGTAATTAAACAATTTAATAATCAATTAAAAAGGAATTTATACTGGCATTAATATTACGCTTTAGCCACAGCGGTTTGAAAATGGACGATGGATTATTCAGCTGCGGGCGCCATCATCTGGTCAGATGTGGGAATTCATTCTACACACAACTCTCACAGTGCATTATGGGTATTCTCTCGAAGTTCAGCGTACGGGTGTTTCTCAATCGTAAGGCTGCATCCTACAACGGCTGCATATCTCGGCAGTCCGTCTCAATTTGAAGGATCCTTGGAAGGAAGCATTTGTTTCTCGTCGTTCATTCGGCCTGTTTTGAAGGATGCATCTGATGTATCCTTCGCAGCCTTCAATCACCCACAATCCAATGCACACATTCCAATTCATGAAAATAAACTGATAGAAAACAAGTTGGAGTTTATTATGAAATGTAAGACAAGAATAATGTTTTCGGACATGGAAGCATAGATGTTATCTTTTTTTGCTGTAAATTAATCACTAACACTAATCTGACAATAATATAAGCCACTGGGAGACCGTGGACGGCTGTACATTCAATATATTGCATTAATAAAAAGCCAGTTCATATAAAGATTTGTAATACAAAAGTATTTTTCCTAAATTAAGTTTTAAGAGTATTTTTGTGCCGTGACCGTGTGGGCGGGAACATGTGTGATGAAGCCATGCGCTCTCTTTCTAGCGTTTAATGCTGAGGAGGACACTAGTCTGCAAGCCTCAGAAGGACTGAACTAGGAGGGACACACCCTACTTCAGTTGTACACTCGTTATTGCGGTGCATTGTGGGATTGAATGAGTGCACTCAATGGGTGTTTCATAAACAGAGGCTGCGTCCTTCCTAGTTCAGTCCTTCTGAGGCTTTTAGACTAGTGTCCTCCTCAGCATTAAACGCTAGAATGAGACGGTCTAGTAAGAGCGCTTGGCTACGTCATACATGTTCCTGCCCACACGGTCACGACTCGAAAATACTCTTAAAACTTTATTTAGGAAAAATACTTATTACAAATCTTTATATGAACTGGCTTTTAATTGATGCAATACATTGAATGTACAGCCATCCACGGTCTCCCAGTGGCTTATTTTATTGTCAGTTTAGTGTTAGTGATTCATTTACAGTAAAACAAAAGATAACATCTATGCTTTCATGTCCGAAAACATTATTCTTGTCTTACATTTCATAATAAACTCAGACAAGTGCCCTATTTAAGGGTATAGGGGGCGATTTCAGACACAGCCATATAATTTTATTTTCCCATACTATGAGGCCTATGGGGGCCATCAACTGTTTGGTTACCCATATTCTTCAAAATATATCTTCTTTTGTGTTCAGTAGAAGAAATTAATTCACACAGGTTTGGAACAACACAAGGATGAGTGTGATGACAGAATTTCCATTTATTGGGTAAACATCCCTTTAATGTCTGACTCCATGAATCTTTTAGAACAGCTTTTCACTTGTAACATGAAAGTGAATCTTTCCGGACAGTCTTTTGAAACCAAACCAATGTCTTGTCTGTCAGTGATGAAGAAGGTTTTATTGAGCTGAACTTATTTGTGAATGACTCTTTACTTGTAGATTGGCCATTTTTAGACCTGAACATTAAAATTAAAAAATGTATTTTTGGTAAGATTTATTTAATATCTTCCTAAAGTTAGATTCGGACTATAATTGATATGCTGCTCCACTATGAGATATATTTATATTGCCCCATCTGTTAACAGTGTAATGTATCAGTATTACTGGCGTTGTTTCAAGCAGTTGTCACAAGCAGTTGTCACTAGAAGGCACTGTGGCCTAAGGAGAAAAGGCAGTGTAAGACATTCAGTAAAAGAAGGAGAGTGAAGGAGGTTGAGAATGAAAAGTGGTGTCCGTGTGTTTATTTAATTAAGACAGAGATGCAACACTGGCGACGAGGATAAAAAAATAAAATAAAAAAACAGTACATCTAAAGCTGTGAACCGAAACAATGACAGAGAAAAGCGGGATCCAGAACTTTGAATGTTTTTCGGACCCAGCCACGCTAGGACCGAGATGGACGCGATGGCTAAAGTCTTTCGAATTGTACGCAGATGGGAAAGGACTTATCATCACAGGGGATGTGACGGACGCGACTAAACAACGGAGGAGAGCTTTAATGCTACACCTCGCGGGACCAGATGTACAAGATGTCTTTTCAACTCTGGAGAACACGGGGGAGGTAACTGACTATGACGCCGCAGTGACCGCTTTGAATTCTTATTTCGTGCCTCAAGTCAACGCAGCATTCGCCCGACAAGCTTTTCACATGTTGACTCAGAAAACAGGTGAGACGATACAACAATTTGCCACTCGCCTGCGGCAAGCTGCAAAATACTGTGGGTTTCAAACAGACACAGACAATCAGATAAGAGATGCTATTCTCAGCAAATGCATGTCAGATTATGTTCGTCGGAAATTACTGGAGGAAGGTCCGAGTCTAACGCTCGCTCGTTCAGTGGAATTAGCGTCACAGTGTGAGAGAATTGAAGAGCAGATGTCAGTGATGTCGTTGAAACCTGAAACAGGGGCAGTTAATCGAATTGTGCAAAAAAGAGACAAAAAAGAGAAAGGATACACCAGAAACAGACCTGCAGAGGGAACAGATGAAAAAGTAGATAGGAAATGTTACAGATGTGGACACAAGGACCATTTAGCCAGAGACCAAATATGTCCAGCACGAGGTCAAGTATGTCATAAATGCAACGGAAAAGACCATTTTTCCAAGATGTGTCGCACGAAACACCAAAAAAAAGAATCGTGTAAATAATGTGGAGGAAGCTGATTATGCATTTGCAGTCCAAGAGAATACAATGTCAGAGAGGTTGACTTTCCTTGTGGGCGGTGTAAAACTAACACTGTTAATCGACTCAGGTGCCACAAATAATGTAATTGATGAAGATACCTGGGAGGATCTTAAACAGAGTAAAATTAAATGCAAGTCATATGTTCCTGAAGCTGAAAGAAAGCTACAGTCAGGTCCATAAATATTGGGACATCGACACAATTCTAATCTTTTTGGCTCTATACACCACCACAATGGATTTGAAATGAAACGAACAAGATGTGCTTTAACTGCAGACTTTCAGCTTTAATTTGAGGGTATTTACATCCAAATCAGGTGAACGGTGTAGGAATTACAACTGTTTGTATATGTGCCTCCCACTTTTTAAGGGACCAAAAGTAATGGGACAGATTAACAATCATAAATTAAACTTTCACTTTTTAATACTTGGTTCCAAATCCTTTGCAGTCAATTACAGCCTGAAGTCTGGAACGCATAGACATCACCAGACGCTGGGTTTCATCCCTGGTGATGCTCTGCCAGGCCTCTACTGCAACTGTCTTCAGTTCCTGCTTGTTCTTGGGGCATTTTCCCTTCAAATGCATGCTCAATCGGATTCAGGTCAGGTGATTGACTTGGCCATTGCATAACATTCCACTTCTTTCCCTTAAAAAACTCTTTGGTTGCTTTCGCAGTATGCTTCGGGTCATTGTCCATCTGCAATGTGAAGCGCCGTCCAATGAGTTCTGAAGCATTTGGTCACAACATGCTTTTCTTCACAACATTTGGCCAGATCAAGAACACATCCAGAAGGTTGGTGTATGTGTGTCAAAGTCAAAAATCAAGAGAAGACTTCACCAGAGTGAATACAGAGGGTTCACCACAAGATGTACTGTAAACCATTGGTGAGCCTCAAAGGAAGGCCAGATTAGAGTTTGCCAAACATCTAAAAAAGCCTTCACAGTTCTGGAACAACATCCTATGGACAGATGAGACAAAGATCAACTTGTACCAGAGTGATGGGAAGAGGAGAGTATGGAGAAGGAAAGGAACTGCTCATGATCCAAAGCATACCACCTCATCAGTGAAGCATGGTGGTGGTAGTGTCATGGCGTGGGCATGTATGGCTGCCAATGGAACTGGTTCTCTTGTATTTATTGATGATGTGACTGCTGACAAAAGCAGCAGGATGAATTCTGAAGTGTTTCGGGCAATATTATCTGCTCATATTCAGCCAAATGCTTCAGAACTCATTGGACGGCGCTTCACATTGCAGATACTGGAAGCATACTGCGAAAGCAACCAAAGAGTTTTTTAAGGGAAAGAAGTGGAATGTTATGCAATGGCCAAGTCAATCACCTGACCTGAATCCGATTGAGCATGCATTTGAAGGGAAAATGCCCCAAGAACAAGCAGGAACTGAAGACAGTTGCAGTAGAGGCCTGGCAGAGCATCACCAGGGATGAAACCCAGCGTCTGGTGATGTCTATGCGTTCCAGACTTCAGGCTGTAATTGACTGCAAAGGATTTGGAACCAAGTATTAAAAAGTGAAAGTTTAATTTATGATTGTTAATCTGTCCCATTACTTTTGGTCCCTTAAAAAGTGGGAGGCACATATACAAACAGTTGTAATTCCTACACCGTTCACCTGATTTGGATGTAAATACCCTCAAATTAAAGCTGAAAGTCTGCAGTTAAAGCACATCTTGTTCGTTTCATTTCAAATCCATTGTGGTGGTGTATAGAGCCAAAAAGATTAGAATTGTGTCGATGTCCCAATATTTATGGACCTGACTGTATACACATACTCTTCCAACCAACCCCTAACAGTCAAGGGTGCATTCAAATGTGAGGTGAATATATCCAATAAAACGGAGCAGGCTGAGTTCATTGTGATAAGAGGGAAAGGAGAACCACTTTTGGGAAAAGAGACTGCTATTAAGCTGGGAGTGCTGAAAATAGGAGCTGACATCTCTGCTGTGATGGAAATAAAACAAGCACTGCAACAAAAATATCCAGAAGTGTTCAGTGGGGTTGGCAAGTTAAACACCAATCAAGTCACCTTACACATAGACCAGAGTGTAAAACCAGTAGCACAGCCACTCAGACGCATTCCATTTAATCTCAGAAGAGCAGTAGAACAGAGAATAAAGGAGCTAATGGACATGGACATCATTGAACCCGTCAGCGGTCCCACACCATGGGTGAATCCTGTGGTCATTGTGCCAAAGGCTAACTCAGAGATAAGATTGTGTCTGGACATGAGGCAGGCTAACCGTGCTATAGTGAGGGAGCGGTACCCCATCCCGACAGTGGATGAAATTCTCCAAGGCGTTAATGGCTCAACTATATTCAGCAAGCTGGATTTAAAGTGGGGTTACCACCAACTGGAGCTCAGCCCTGAATCAAGGGAGATCACTACATTTGCGGTGCATAATGGCGTATATCGTTATAAAAGGCTGATCTTTGGTGTATCCTCCGCCAGCGAACAGTATCAACACGAGATTGCCAAAGCCTTAGCAGGAATTGAGGGGGTAGAAAATATCTCAGATGATGTCATTGTTCATGCTAGTGACAAAGAAATGCACGATCAACGTTTACATGCGGTCATTAAAAGGCTGAGCGAACGGGGATTGACATTAAACGCTGAGAAGTGCCAGTTCAACATGAGCAAATTGATATTCATGGGAATTCTTTTGTCTGAGAAAGGAATCGGTCCAACGGAAGAAAGGAGTGCGAGCTGTAAGGGAGGCAAGAGAACCAAAGACGTCTTCAGAAGTTAGGAGTTTCCTAGGTCTGGTGGGTTACAGCAGCAGATTCATCCCACAGTTTGCGACATTGTCAGAACCACTAAGACGCTTGACCAAAAAGGGGACATGCTTTGAGTTTGGGCCAGAACAAAGACAATCGTTCAAGGCGCTAAAAGAAGAATTGGCCAGAGCAAGCACGTTAGCCTATTTTGATAAATGCGCACCAACCAAAGTGATCGCGGATGCGAGCCCAGTGGGGCTGGGAGCTGTCTTAGTTCAGATCCAAAAAGGGGAGACGGTGCCAATATGCTATGTGAGTCGCTGCTTAACGGACTGTGAACGTAGATATTCACAGACAGAAAAGGAGGCACTAGCTCTCGTGTGGGCATGTGAGAGACTACACGCTTACATTTATGGCCGAGAATTTGAGCTGATCACGGACCACAAACCGCTAGAGGCCATATACAGCCCCCGCTCTAAACCCTGTGCACGTATAGAGCGATGGGTACTCCGATTACAACCATACAATTTCAGGGTCACGTACTTACCGGGCAGGCAGAATATTGCAGATCCGCTGTCAAGACTGCTGGGGGAAACAGCAAAAACTGAGAGACACATCCATAAGTCAGAGGAATACGTCCGATTCATTGCAGTGAGTGCAACTCCTAATGCGTTAACCACCAGAGAAGTCAAGAGAGCCTCTGAGAGCGACATGGAGTTGAAAGAGGTGCGTTTTGCAGTTAACAGTGGACATTTTGAGAACTGTAAAGCATATGCTCCAATAGCCAACGAGTTGTGCTGTATTGGCCATTTGGTCCTCCGTGGAACACGGATAGTGGTACCAAAAGCGTTACAACTCAGGGCATTAGCTCTAGCGCACGAAGGACATTTAGGAATTGTGGGCACTAAACAGCATCTCCGGTCCAAAGTGTGGTGGCCGGGTATGGATAAAGCCGCAGAGAAGTACTGCAAGTCATGTCACGGGTGCCAGGTGGTATCCATGCCGGACGCACCTGAACCACTAAGACCAACGCCACTACCAGATGGACCCTGGCAGGATGTGGCCATAGATCTGTTAGGACCACTCCCAACTGGTCACTCCATACTTGTCGTAGTGGATTATTATAGTCGCTACTACGAATATGATGTATTGATGTCAACAACATCAGAAAAAATTATAGACAGCCTGGAGTCTATATTTAGTAGACATGGCCTACCTGTTACATGTAGGTCAGATCAAGGACCTCAGTTCAAGGCGGAACAGTTTGGTGCATTTTGTGAGAACAATGGCATTGAACATGTGAAAACTACTCCCAAATGGGCTCAGGCTAATGGGGAGGTGGAACGCCAAAACTCCTCTTTAATGAAAAGAATTCGAATTGCACAGGCTGAGGGACTTGACTGGAAAAAGGAGCTGAGGAAATATGTCACTGTGTATAGGAGTATAGAACATACCACGACAGGAAAAAGCCCAGCCGAATTGCTTTTTAATAGAAAGATTCGAGGAAAGTTGCCCAACCTTTCAGAGGCATGCAAAGATCAGCAAGTATGCGATAGGGATGCAGAACAAAAAGCAAAAGTAAAGAAGTATGCAGATGATCGTCGAGGGGCACAGTACTCAAAAGTAAATGTCGGTGACACAGTGCTTGTGCAACAAGAGAAGAAGGATAAATTCACAACTCCATTCAATCCAATCCCACACCAGGTCGTGAGCAAAACTGGAAATCAGGTGACTGTGGAATCACCTACTGGGGCGAGATACACGCGAAACACCACTCATGTTAAAAGATTCAACACCGATAAAATGGCCGACGTAGGAACTGGACGTGAACAGACAGATCAGAACACAAACAGTTATTGTCCTGACTCTAATTTTAATGATCAAAGTCCCAAGGCTGATTTTCCAATCACACCAAAACCGGATAGACCCCAAAGGACTAGACGATTGCCTGAGAAGTTATCTGATTATGTCATGGACTGAAAGGAATAAATGCCATAGATGTTAGAGTGTTTGATCTAATGAAAATGGCAAGTGAAGTATATAAATATGTTGAGAATTGTAAAAAAAAAAAAAAGGGGGGGGTTCAATATATGTTCAGTGAGTTAATATAGAATTTAGTCTTAAACATGTTCAGTTAAGTGATGTGATTTTATATCCAAAGAAAAGGGGGGATGTAATGTATCAGTATTACTGGCGTTGTTTCAAGCAGTTGTCACTAGAAGGCGCTGTGGCCTAAGGAGAAAAGGCAGTGTAAGACATTCAGTAAAAGAAGGAGAGTGAAGGAGGTTGAGAATGAAAAGTGGTGTCCGTGTGTTTATTTAATTAAGACAGAGATGCAACAAACAGTAGAGCTATTCTTGTAGAGGTAAACTCTAGTTTTGCACACTAGAGAGTGCTCGTCTATGACTCTCTAATAACAGGGGCTCAGAGTTTAGCTGGTTAGCATAGCCTTGTTAGGCCCTGCTGTTAGATACTGTAATTATACCATTTTATAGGCAAACATCATCTTTCCTTTGATGGTAATTAAATGGTAGTAAAGTATTTTTGGATGCTTTTAATAGTGTTAAATAAATGTGTGACATTAACAGATCAACATAAGATGCGTGAACCTAGGTGTGATAACAAGATTAGTGGAAACTTCTCAAATAACTGAGTGTTGCTTGTGGTGCAAATAACTGAAGCTAACACTTCTTATCTTTAGGATCACAGCAGGAGTATATGGGGTCATGGATATATAGAGAGATGCAAATGCTGCTGAATATACAGTACCAGTCAAAAGTTTGGAAACATTACTTTTAATGTTTTTGAAAGAAGTCTCTTATGCTCATCAAGCCTGCAGTTAAAAACAAAACAAAAAAAACAAAAAAAACAGTAATATTATGAAATATTATTGCAATTTAAAATAATGGTTCTCTTTTTTAATATATTTTAAAATGTAATTTATTTTTGTGATGCAAAGCTGAATTTTCATCAGCAAGTACTCCAGTCTTTGGTGTCTTATGATCCTTCAGAAATCATTCTAATATGATGATTTGATACTCAGTTATTATCAATGATGGAAACAGTTATGCTGTTTAATATATTTTTTTGGAATACTTTTTTCAGGATTCATTGATGAGTAAAACGTTAACAGCATTTATTCATAAAAACAACATTTATTCAAAATAAAAACATTTCTAACAATATAAATCGTTACCATCACCTTTTATCAATTTAACGCATCCTTGTTGAATTAAAGTACTAATTTCTTTAAAAAAAAATAGTTATTGTTCCCAAACTTTTGAACGGTAGTGTATATTGTTACAAAATATTTCTATTCTAAATAAACACAGTTCTTTTTAACTTTTTATTCATCAAATAATCCTGAAAAAAGTATCTCAAGTTATAAAAAAAATATTAAGCAGCACAACTGTTTCCAACATTGATCATAAATCAGCATATTAGAATGATTTCTGAAGGATCATAAGACACCAAAGACTGGAGTACTTGCTGATGAAAATTCAGCTTTGCATCACACAAAAATAAATTACATTTTAAAGTATATTAAAAAAGAGAACCATTATTTTAAATTGTAATAATATTTCATAATATTACTGTTTTTTGTTTTTGTTTTTTTGTTTTTTAAACTGTAGGCTTGATGAGCATAAGAGACTTCTTTCAAAAACATTAAAAATAGTAGTGTTTCCAAACTTTTGACTGGTACTGTATACACATAGTAAATTATATTAATATTTCACATTCACACAGTAAGATCTCACAGAGAATATATTTAGAATAAACATTTTCCATTCTGTACTTTATTTTGCAGTAAATGTTATGTTTTGCATAAAGAGGAAGTAAAATTGTGGAAGTTCTTCAACCCCACAAGATTCACAAGATTCACACCTCAAGACAAGCAAACACTGATACACATTAACCACAAAAGTCCAGTCCAGTACAGACACTTTCTCTTGCTCATTCTGTCAACAGATAAAACCACATTTCTTTTCAGATCTAAAGCTGAGGCCTTCTGTGGTTTCAGTCTGTTGAATGCGATTCTGTAAAAATACACCAAAAACATCTGTTTGCTGCTATTATATGAACTAAAATTTAATGTATACTGTTATTCTGCAGTTTCATGTATATCAATCACTGACTTTTGTTCTGAATGCATTGAGAATGTGCTGTTAGGACATATAAAATGGCTGTTTAAAGTCAGCTGGGATTTCTTGACCACACACAGAGTAAAACTGAAAAATACCCTCTTCAAAATAAATACAAATATCTGAGAGATTTAACATCAATCCCAGTAGGGCATCTTGTAAATTGTAGGTTTTTACCATGTTATCTATGTAACTTTGCACTCTCCCCCAAATGTTATGTTAAATTCAGTTAATGTATGATAAATGTCTGGTAAATGTGGATGAGTTTTGGGATTGTTGAGAATCCACACAAGGGTTTTAAGAGCTCAGAGGAAACTATAGACTCACAACCCTAAAGTAAATGTTCAAAGCTAGAAACTGTTGAATAAAATCCAGTTAATGTCCAATGATGATCTCTATGTGATTCTTTGTGTAATAGTACCTTTACTATTACTGAAACACACATTACCATGCAGGATCACAATAATCAGAAAAGGTAAAAAATAAAAAATACACAACACAAACAAAACCTTTTTAGAATAAGTAACATTGATGTTCAGAGTTTACATGCACTTTGGTTTACTGCAGCATTATGAAACGTAGTGTAAGTGTCATGCTCTTAATGCTCTTAACCTTCATACAATGGCTGAAATCATTAATCCGCTTTAATTAAACCTTTCTCACACACATATGCACCTTTCAGAAAACAGTAAGAGCGTATGTAAGCATGAACACTGATTTCAAATCTTAAACAGCTTTGTTGCAATAATAGTGTGCATTAAAACCTTATTGATAAGAGCATCAGTAATGAGAAGAAAAAAAAGCCTCACAGCGAATGTAATTAACATCTGGTGACGACACCTGCGTATATCACCTCATCCTCCTGTTTAACACTCTGAAAGAAAACACAAACACAGAATATACAAAGAGAACATTTATCAATATTCATAGAATTGAATGGCAGGTTTAGTAAAAAATAAGAGCTAGAGGTGAAAGGCAGAAAGGAAGAGAAAGAGAGGCTTTTTCATAGATTGTGCCTTTGTTTATGGTAATGGATTAATTAAGTCAGTGGTGGATTTAGGCATTGACAGCACAGGCACATGACATGCTAGTACAAATTATTGTCAATTACTTGTATTATTGGTCACATTTTTGTGTGTGGGCCCTATTTAGGTGATTACCTGTTTCTACTTAAAGTTCACTTTGCTCTACATTTGCATTGTACCTGATGAAGACCTGAGGGTCGAAACGTTGTGCTTTAAATACATTTATCTGGAGTAGCTTGCAGTGTGGAAAAGCTTCACTTTTCTTTTTTTTTTTTTTTGTTTGTTACTTTGTTGTCCTGCATCTGAGCACAATCTGGGGGTTTGGGTTGTGCACACCAGTTTTGTAATTTTGATAAAATAAAACGGCATAGTCTTCACTATAAGAATATAACTTTTTTAAATTCCTATTAAAGCTACTAAAATCAGTCAAGAGCAGTAAGTGAGCAGTAAGTCTTTTGTTGTTTGATTAACATTAATGACATGGGCGGCAGCAGGTTTATTAGGCTCCTGTCACTAAGACCGAATACATGGATCCAATATATTGAAATACATAAAATTTTCTCCCAACAGTTTACGTTTAATGATGCGTTTAAAGGAACACGACGACTTTTTGGGACTTTAGCTTATTCACCGTATCCCCCAGAGTTAGATAAGTCCATACATACCCTTTTCATCTCTGTGCGTGCTGTAACTCTGTCTGACGCACCCACCGCTAGCCTAGCACAGCACAAAGACTGGAGGTAAACGGCTCCAGTTAGCATACTGCGTAGAGTCCTGCACGGGGCAAAAATCCAGCCCTAACCGAGACCTGGCCCGTGGTGTTCAAGCCCTAATCCAGCCCCAGCCCGAAAACGTCTGCAATTTTTCTGCCCGAACCCCACCTGAGACCAACATCAATATCACTTTAAGCTCTCTCTGATGCGCACTGTCTCTGCTAGACACACACATACATACACGCTACGAGGCGGCTCTACTCCTCGAAATAGTCTGTGTTTTCTAGCTGGTGCGCAGCTCGTGGTATATCACCCACTGACTGTGGAGTGACAGAGGTTCTCTCCTTCCTACAAGAGCTACTGGACCAGGGTAGAGCCCCCTCCACGCTCAAGGTGTATGTGTCGGCTATAGCGGCGTTCGCTAAACCGACGCTTGGCCAGTCACTGGGGAGAAACGATCTGGTCATCCGCTTCCTTAGAGGAGCTAAGAGGTTAAATCCTCCCAGACCCCCCTCAGTTCCCGTTTGGGACCTTTCTACGGTTCTGGAAGCCATGAAGGGGCCCCCCATTCGAGCCAATACAGTCAATAGAAGTCAAACACTTGTCTTTCAAGACAGCGTTTCTTCTGGCTCTCGCTTCTGTGAAACGCGTAGGGGACTTGCAAGCGCTTTCAGTAAGCGCAACGTGCATGGAATTTGGGCCAAATGACTCGAAGGTCATACTCAATCCAAAGCACGGATATGTTCATAAGTCCCTCAACACACCGTTCAGGGCTCAGGTGATTTCTCTGTCGGCTCTGCCGGTCTATAATGAGGAGAAGGATGCCAGCTTCCTTTGCCCAGTCAGGGCATTAAGAGCTTATGTGTCACGCTCAACCGTCTTCAGACAGACGGAGCAGCTCTTCGTTTTGTTCAGCGGACGTTCTAAGGGACTAGCTGCATCGAAACAGACCCTATCCAGGTGGATAGTTGATGCTATAGCACTGACTTACACTTCTAAGGGCTTGCAGTGCCCATTAGGTGTCAAAGCACACTCCACTAGAAGCATGGCCTCATCGTGGGCTTGGTATAGCGGGATTGCCTTGCAAGATATCTGTGTGGCGGCAGGCTGGGCCTCCCCGTCTACATTTATAAGGTTTTATAACCTAGAGGTTCCCGCTTTGCAGGCTAAGCTACTTTCTGTCCAATAAATCAGAACTACCTGCCCCGACTCTATTGGCTCAGAATTCTGAAACTGCTTGAGCAACGCTTGCAGATTGATCAAATATCTCTAATGGGCAGTGTTTAAGACCCATTATATTCATCTGTCCAGGCTGATTTCTCGCCCTAGCAGTGTGAAACAATATAAATGGCCCCTTATCAGGTGCTATTCATTTAGGGATGACGCTTTTAGCCCTCTACCTGTACTCTCTGTGAGTACCTTATGATTTTGCACTATATGAGCCCCGGGCACCTGCCCTTGGGACTTTGGTGTTGGATCTCAGCACGCACAGCGTTTTACACTGTGTTCCCCATAGTGTAAGATACTTACGCAGTACGAGAGACCTCTCGTGAGAGAACGTACTTGGTTACTAACGTAACCTCGGTTCTCTCTAGAAGAGAGAACGAGTACTGTGTATCTTTGCCGTGCATGCAACAAGCTCTGGTTCGCTTTGGCGATGAAAACCAGTGTATCAGCCTATCAAGCCATATTTATTAGGCCCACGCCACGTGAGTTTTGGCGGGACGTGACGTATTGGGGCGTGAAGCGCTCCCATTAGATCTGACATCACGGGGGCCTTTCTCGATAGGCTGCTGCAGTTGCCGCAGGGCAGCCAATAGGCACGCGAGCCGTCTTGCCTATACCTGCATGCTGCCGCAACGCGTTTTACATTATTTCAAAATTAAAGGATAATTTTTGGCTTCAGTATCTCGCAGAAAAGAGATTTCCCCATAGCGTAAGATACTTACGCAGTACTCGTTCCCTCGAGAACTGAGGTTACGTTAGTAGTACGTTTCAGTCCTGTGCTCCATTCGAGAGTGATTCCTAAAATAATGTGTGTTGTTGAGGAGTCGTGCTGTAATTTTAAGTGAGCAGATTTCACCTGAATGAAGATGATGATGAATCAGGTGAAAAGTCTCTCAGACGCACATTGAAGGAGGAAACCGAGACATCAAACCAGAAGATCACAGAGACTGAGAAAAGCACAGAGATGTGGGCACTTTGATTAGTAAACAACCCTATAGCCTTCTAAACAGGTAGCCTACTCGAATCCTCCTGGACACTGCGCTAACTACATATTTGCTAATTAGGGATATTAATTAATCTAAAAAAAAAAAGATTAAAAACAAGTGGTTTGTATTATTTGTAGGATCAACACTTCTTCACCCACACCTGTGTTTTGTTCCCTGACTCGTCGTCATCCTACAGAACTGGAGCAGGAGTGGATATCTTGAGCTGTCCTCATCACTGCATCTGGACTTTACCACTATCAAGGAAACTTAAGGGGAGATTTTCTATCTAATTATGATCTTGATCTCATTCTATACATTTCTACCTTTATGTTTTATGGACAGGACCACTGTTATGCTACTGAAAAAAAAATCAAGATGGTTTGCAGCGTTTAGTTAGTTTCTCGTCCATACTGATGAAACGAAATAAATGTTATAAAATAAATAAAAAAAACTATCAAACATAAATCATAAATTGTAAGTCATTCATTGCATTTATTCTTAAAATTACCCAGACACTGGCAGAAAAATGATATGACCTTTAAGAATATGACCCTGAGAGTGTCGCACTGCTTAACTGCAGGATCACTGCATGAGTATGTTTGGTCACTGAAATCACCCACATTTCAAAGATAATAAATTGGCGAAATAATTGTGCAAATGTAAAATTAACTGATGACCAATTTACAAATAAAATTAAGTATGTTATTAAAACTAGTTTAATCTAATAATAGGCCTAAACCAAAACCAATTTGCTGCCTTTGATGCAGATCGCTGAAATAAAATGATTTTCATTTAAAATTTTGCGATACTATTGTAAGGCCCGATATATTGGTCCAATGGTGGTTCGCCAATACACGGGGAAGGTTATCACGTGTTCTGTCCTCACTAATGCAAAGTATTGGTTGGTTAAATTTGCAATATATTAATCATATATATTTACACGTTATTTCATCTGACTCCATAAATGAAAGGTTTTAATAATATCTGTGCCTCACTAAAAGTGAGCGAATGTTTGACTATTCCTTTTAACCATTAAATGAACAATGTCAAAATCAGTTAGAATAATCACATTACAAATTAATATTTCAGATATCAGAGACCAATTCCACAATCAATTCAAATATCTAGAACATGGTTATACATTGATTACACCAAAAGGGAGAGACCACCTATTCCAGGGGTCGGCAAGTAACTTTGGCCGCGGTCCAATTTTTTTTTTAGCCAGTAGATGGCGGGCCAGCTACATGGAGTAGCCCTATGGATACAAATTAAATACTCTTAATTAATACTCTTAACGTCTACATTGCATATATCAATGAAATCATTTTAAACAGATCAAGTAGCCCACTATTGTGTTAACATATTACAGCCATTTTAATAAAGGTGTGAATAGCAATCATGCCTCATTTGCTTACAGTCCGACTTTTGAACTTTATTCCTTTTTTTATTATTATTATTGTAATAAACCTCTTGGCTGGGGTTTCTTTTAAGAGGTTTAATTAGATTTCAATGGAGGACAGAGGGTACACCACACCACAGGCTTTAATGGAAATATTACTTTATTGACAATGTTCAATTTGGAAAAGTAGTCATTATGTGAAACAGCATTTAGTTCATCAAACATCAACTCAGTACGCTCACTAGGACAAATGGCGATACACAAGTGAAACTCCAAACACGTCACTCCACTGCACTCTAGTGGTTAACCTCAGACCAGCACAGCACAATATAAATCGTGATCACACAGCAATCAGGTTTTTAAGTGGAAAATCAGCACGTCCCTAGTCCAGCATACACGAATTATAATGGCCGTGAACCTCAAAATCTTAAAATACAACATACACACTCACTCATACATGCTCACAATGATAATTAAAATATAGAACACTTCCCCGTTTCCATGACACAAGACCCCGACCCGGGGTCTAGGGAAAGGAATCAGCCGTGCCAAGCAGTCCACAACAGCACGCGCTCTCCTCAGCGTATTGAATTAGTCCTCTTTGGCCGTCACAGCTCTCTTTAGAACTTATAAAGTGTCTTTGGGCTTTACGAGGTCTCTTTGGACAGCACGGCTCTCAACCGTTCCTGGAACATGTGGCCAGCGCTCCTACACCCCAGCCCCACTATTATCTAACTACACAGGTCGGTCTAGCTAGCTATCTTCGTTGCCGGACAATGTGCCGGACCGGATAACGGTCTCGAGCAACACAAAACGTCCCCATTTCTTTCCCGAGCGCAACGAGCCAGTCCCGTGCTGCCCCCCTCTCTGCTTCTCACTCTCCTTAAATCTCCTCACTCCAGGTGAGATCAATTATCTCTTCCTTCAGGCCATCAATCAAATGTGCTGCAGAAAGTTTCAGATGGGCCGAACCAAACCAGAAAGACAAATCCCCAGCGTTCATCACACTATCCCCTCCCCTCGGGTAGGCAGGACTCGTCCTCGAGTCACATCAAATTATAATCCTTTGACCAAGCTGGTGGTCTCCGATAACGCGCTGGCTGAATCCTTTGTAGACATAGCTCTGAAAGGGAGCCTCCACCTTCTCTCCTCTGGCATCCACTCTCCTGCTGCATCTCACCTAGACCAGTGTCCACGGGAGCAGGATGTAAATTTCCACTATAAAGACCATCTTCCACTGAAGACTTTAATAGGGGATTTCCTTCAATGCTAGATACCACAGTCTTCTCCCTTATCTGGACAGCCTCTGGAGCAGCAGGTTGATGATACCCCCATACAAAATCATGTTCTCCTGCATGGCTTTCGACCTCCGGGTGTCGTTCCACAGTCCGGTCCACAGGAGTACTTTGGTTATCCTGCCCCATAGATTCTGAAACAGAACAGGCAACATAAGGTTTCAGTCGGTTGAAATGCACAACACTCTCAGAACCCCCTTCTGATAGCTGTACTCTATACAGCACATCAGACACCCTTTCCAAGATTTTAAATGGCCCCTTAAATCGTCTCTGCAACTTAGGGCACACACCCCGTTTACGAACTTTGTTTTGAATCCAAACTAATTCACTAACTACATAGTAGTGGAAATTTGCTCGAAAATCAGCACATGTCTGTCGCTGAGAAGCTTGACTCTGATGCCTTTTTACTGCTGCTACTACGGTAGATAAACTTTCTGCTATTCCAGTCACATACTCATTTACTGACTGAAATTTCTGCATATTATCCACTCCCAACATAATATCCACTGGAAGGACCATCTCCTGACCGAATAACACCTTATACGGTGTAAACCCAGTGCTTGCCTGCACACTACTACGATAAGCCATCATCACATATGGCAGCAATCTATCCCAGTTCATCTGGTTTTCATCCACGAACAATGACAGCATTGATAATAAAGTGCGATTGAACCTTTCTATTAGCCCGTCAGACTGAGGGCGATACGGAGACGTACAAAACTTGTTTATTTGCAGCAATCTACATAACTCCTTAAACAGGCCAGACTCAAAGTTTCTCCCTTGGTCAGAATGTAAACTCTGAGGCACTCCATACCGGCACACCCACTCCTCTACCAACACTCTAGCAATGGACTGGACCTCTTGATTATGAAGGGGGAATGCTTCGGTCCATTTAGAAAAATAGTCACCAATGATTAAAATGTACTTATTCTTATTTAAAGTCTCTGGTAATGGACCCAGTATATCTACAGCCACACGTTCATATGGGCGGGATACCACAGACATCTGAAGCGGGGCACAAGGGGCCTTTCCATGAGCCTTTCTAGATGCACAATCATGACACTCCCTATACCATTTTTTAACATCCCCAAACCAACCAGGCCAATAAAAACGATCCTTCACCTTAGCTTGTAACTTGTGTATCCCCAAATGCCCCCCAGTGGATGTATTATGCAGCATGGACAAGACTCCTGGAACCAGACTTCTTGGTAAAACCACCTGCACTGCAGAAGCAGCGTCAGAATTTACTGGAGGTATTCTCGCCAACCGCTGATTCTGGATCTGCAATTGGTCCCACACTGGCAAATGCTTAACAAGGGCAGGGTTTAGCTCCGCTTCCCTATAATCATTTCCTGACCTATTTTTCAACAAAATAAGCAGATGAATATTTGGATCTTCTTGCTGAGTCTTAACCAAATCATCTTCTATTTCTTGCCTCTCTTGTATGATACCTCCCATTCCATCAGCCTCACTCACTACTCGAACTTGTACCTCAGACTGACAATTTCCATCCCCCTCCCTGTTGCCTCCACTCCCAGATCCAGGAAGCCTCGAGAGAGCATCCGCATTTGCATGCTGCTTCCCTGGTCTATGAATGATCTTATATTGCAAGTTAGCCAGTTGCAACTGTCCCTCCAACCCACTGAAGTTATGCAACCACCGCAATGAACTATGATCAGTTCTCAACAAAAACTCCCTCCCAAGCAAGTAATGTTTACAATGCTTTGTAAACGTCACCACACTAAGTAGCTCCTTCTTTGTGGTGGCATACTTCCGTTCTGGTTTAGTCAAGGCCCTACTAGCATATGCCACCACCCGCTCCAAACCCCCATCCTCTTGGGACAATACAGCCCCGATTCCCACATCACTGGCGTCAGTGTCTAAAATAAATGGCTTTTTAGGGTCTGGATAGGCCAAAACGGGCGCACTAATAAGACTTGCTTTTAATCGCTGAAAGGACTCTTGACACTCCTCCCCCCAAACAAATCTTTTTCCCTTTTCGGTGAGCTGATGTAAAGGGCGAGCAATCTCAGCAAAACCTTTAATAAATCTTCTATAATAGGAGGCTAATCCTACAAAACTTCTCACCTCCGTCTGGGTTTTTGGTGTAGGCCAAGCCCGTACTGCTTCTACCTTTGATGGATCAGCCATTACTCCCTCAGAAGATATAACATGACCCAAGTATTGCACTTGGGAAGAAAAAAGGTTACACTTGGAAGGTTTAACCTTAAGATTAGCCTGACGAAGTTTCAAAAGAACCTCATTTAATCTCTGAAGATGCTCCTGAAAAGTTCGCCCAAACACAATAATGTCATCTAGGTACACTAAACAAGTGTTCCACTGCAGGTCAGCCAAAACAACATCCATTAGGCGTTGAAAGGTACTCGGAGAGTTACATAACCCAAAACTTAAAGGTGCCCTAGAATGTGAAATTGAATTTATCTTGGCATAGTTAAATAACAAGAGTTCAGTACATGGACATGACATACAGTGAGTCTCAAACACCATAGTTTTCTCTTTCTTATTTAAATCTCGTTTTTGGAAAACACCCCTGAAAAACAGGCAAATCTCCACATAACACCGACTTTACACTGTGTTATCTAGATCCAGCGCGATATTGTTTTTTCCTCGAGAGACATCGTGGCTTGCAAATGAGCGAACGAAGCATGGCAGTTGCTCAGTGTTTGGATGTACAAATGAACACAAAAATATTTCTTTAGCTCCTTCATCCGAGCCTCTGGAGAACCAGTGTGTTATGTGAATTTCTGATGTGTATTGTTCAAGTTCAGACAGATAATCTTTCTCTCAAAGTCGTTCAACGCTGTTTATGCATCAGTAAATCGCATTGCAGTGATAAGATCTTCATTCACGCAGACTGTCATCTGCTCAATGCTCATCACTGCAACCTTTATGTGATGGGAATAGATCTAAATACTTAAAAAACTTCTCATGATTTGTTAATCCCGATTGCTGTAATAGTAAAAACGTATAAAAGCTGTAATAGTAAAAGTTTTCCAGATAGCTCTACATGTAACGCCAGATATTTCATATGCAAGCATGTCAGCCAATCACAGCAGTGGGCAACAACACTGAAGTCTCACAGCAGACACGCCCCTTCAAACAGAGTGTTCAATTCAAAGGATGAAATCAGGCTAGGAAATATGCCTTTTATTTCTAAATTATAACAAATTTTGATCTAAAAAACATACCAACATTATAAGGGCACCCCAGGAAACATTATAAAATAATAAAATAATTCATTCTACGGCACCTTTAAAACGTTAAATTCAAATAAACCCTGACGAGAAATAAATGCAGTCTTAGGTCTGTCCTGAGGGTCAACCTCCACCTGCCAGTAGCCACTCGCCAAGTCTAAAGTAGAAAACCAACAGGCATTTGTTAAACTATCGAGAGCATCGTCAATTCTAGGTAGAGGATATGCATCCTTCCTTGTTACATCATTTAGTTTACGATAATCTACGCAAAAACGAAGACTACCATCTTTTTTTTTTACCAAAACCACAGGTGCTGCCCACGGACTACATGATGGACGAATAATGTCATTATCTTGCATCTGTTTAATCTGCTCAACAACCTCCTGCTGGAGGTGCAAAGGTACTCGCCGAGGAGGTAGTTTTACAGGCTGTGCAGAGCCAGTATCTATTTTATGCAGAGCAAGATGAGTTCTCCCCAAATCATTATCCCCCTTACTGAATACAGACGCATTGCGATGTAGTAACTCCTCAATTTCCCGGATCTGACTAGAATTAAACCCCCGATCCTTCAACCCAAAATGTGACACTAAATAGTCCACACTCAAAGGAGGGGAGGAATTTGGCTCAGTATCTCAGACCACCCTCAAATGGCTTCTGTTCAACAAAAGGGGGGCTGCCTTTATCTGGCCTTATCTCTGAACCAGTTTTCTCTAAACTTCTCTAAACCTTATTTCCTTTTATTTTATCTATCTGGATATGATATATCTGTACCACTCACTTTGAGACATTTCAAATGACACCAAAAACATAACAGTCAATGATAAACATTCACATTAAACCATGTTCTTGTGTGAGTTCTTAGTTGTTTCTGAGAGGAAGTGAGGTTGTATGGGGGAGGTTGAATGTTAATTAGCCAGCAGGGACCTTTTGTCTCATAGACCAGGCCGCAACCAATATTTTCAGTCTTACACCATATAGATCTGTGGGCATCACTGGACCCTTTTTGAAATACACTGTGCCCCAGTAAAATATTGCTGATAAATCATTTTCTGATATTGTAGATTACTTTCAACTCGAGAATATTCCTTTGTGTTTTCTATCAGCTGTTTAGAATCAGAATTAGCAATGCCAGAATAGAGAGCGAATCACTATTGATCTAATTAAACAGGTTTAGAAAATGGTCTGAAATGGTTTGTGATTCCGTTTTATTCGTTCAAACAGTTCACTTAATCTCTGATTTGTTTGCAGAGGTGTCACACCAAAATAATTAATGCGATATTTTATAAGACAGAAAACTAAAAGTGCCCTGGATGAGCTCCATATTTGCTTATAATCCAGGAAACAAACATGCAAATGTCTTCTTTGCCAATGATGAAACGTGTGCTGTTACAGCATAACCCCCCCCGAAGATGATAATTTAATGCTATTTTAATAACTATTTCCTCAAACCTTGTAACACAATATACTTATATTTTGACATACATTATCATCCACAATGCACAGTTTGCTTTTTCAATGCTTTTATTAATTTCAGGAATGTTTCAGAGAAGATACTGAAAAGAGATTAAAGTTTAGAAGATAGTTGATTTCAGAATAACATTTTTGACAATATAATGTCGGAAAAATGTAGTTCAATCAAAGTAACTGTGGAGCAGCTTGACGGTCTTGCAGGTTCTTAACACAAATATAGGGCCTTGAGACTGTACAGCGCGTATCGTTCCAGCAACGTTTAGCTGTAAGGTGGAATAATGAAATCAGTTATTCTGATCATTATAATGGTGTTAGAATCAACATGAAATGGAATATTTAATTTAAGGCACTTTGTAGTATCCAAATTAAGTGATTTCATGTTACTGTATGATGTTAAATTGTAGGATTGTAAATTATAATTGAAAGTATTAAAAAACAGACTGCATTCTTACAGGAAAGGTGTATCTCCAAACAGTTCTGATAACCATGTGGATTTTTGTTAGGTTCTCCAACGCACCAGTGGGTATACAGAAACACAGTTCCGTCACTCCACATCCAATGTCCATCCTAAAGAGTGAAGAGCGTGAATACAAAGAGTGCACTACAGTTGTCAGACTTCAGGAAGAAGACAATTAAGTTCAGATTCGAAGTAAAACCATCTTCATTAGAAACTTTGCCTTTAAAGCTGAACTTTTATTTTTTAGACAAACAAATAGGTCTCTTTACACCCTCTTTACAAAAAATGTTGGGTTATTTTTTCAGTATGTTGGTAGTTTTCTTGTGCTACCCAGAGCTTGGGTCAGACGTAATAAACCAGGGAGTGTGTTATTTATCGCAGGCTTTTGCCATAGTCAAAATGGTGTAGGCCTATGTTTTCTGTAAAATACAGGTTTGTGTACATATAATTTTATCTTTAAATTCGTTATTGTGCTGTATATTGTTTACATTTTATGCAAAGCAACATACAGAGGCGCGATGTGAGTCACCTTTTAGTGTCACATGATTTGCGTCAGTCTTTTTGGCTGATGGAAACGTCCGATGCCTTGCATAAAATTTTATTCAAAAATATACAGAACATAAATGCGTATGATATTAAAATATGTTCTCAGAACTGTGCACTGATTGTTTATGGACGTTATGTATTCAGTCAAAGCATATTTCAGCTACGGGTGAAACGCAGGGCGGCGGTCTAAAGTTCTCCCACTGAACATGACACAAGTTTTGACCCCATGCCAAATTATCCCCCCCCTACCCCCCCCCCATCGTTGAAGTTAGTACCTGATTGCCTAATCCTAACCCCACCCCTAATCCCAACCCCTACCCCACAACTAATCCTAAAGGGGGGAAATAATTTGGCAGGGTTGAAATTCGGCACAACACCTGTTCGAGATCCAGCGCCGTTTACGGTGGAAACGGGAAAACAGAGACTTGTCGATTGCACTTGAATTACTTATAAATGTTTAATTTTTACTTCTAATATTTCTTAAACGAGCTTAAATGTTGTCAATATGTATAAAAAAGTATATAAAATATACTGTATTGTAAAATATGATTGAAAATGAAGGAAATTATCATGCAAGCATGTATCGAGTGTTATAAAAACGTTTATAGGATTTAAGGTAATCCGTAGACATTCATTCATGTATGAAGGAAAGAAATAATAATAAAAAAGAATCAACTCTGATGGCTTAATCAAACCATTATGCTGGGTTAAATAAACAACCCAATTAGCTGTAAAATTAACCCAGCATGAGTTCTGTCCTTTATATACCCAGCCCTTGGGTTGTTTTTAACCCAGTGTTATTTTAGAGTGTGGGACACACATCTGAACTTACCACAGCATCATGAGCACCAATCCAAGTAGGTGTGGAAGAAGGCACCAGACTCAGCAGGAAATCATTTTCCCGTTTTTTACTCACAGATGCGAGGTTCGCTTTATGACTTTGACAGTTTCTCTAAAGAGACAGAATTTTTGTCAATATACAAAATCAAATGTTTTGTAGCATAAAGCAAAAGTGACAACATTTTAGACATTTGCAAACAAAGTCTGTTCTAATTGATCTATTGATAAAATCCTCGTAACAATTTGCACTAACAAGTAAAATTATGTAAATTTTACTGCTACTGCTCTCTACAACTTGCCTGTTATCAAGTAAAATCTACTTACTATTGAACTTCACATTCATTTGACATTTAATTGAAGTAATTAAGACTTAATAATATTTAATTTATTTAATTTATTTAATTTCACATATAGAATAAAGTAACATCTACTTAACTAACTTAAGTAAATTTAACAAAATGAACTTTTTACTCAACAAAATAACACTGAATTAAACCACACATTGGTGTGTATGCTTTACTTAGAAATATCTAAAATAATACAATAAATATTGTATAAATTCCATACTTTATCTAAGTAAATAAAATTAACAAAATACATGAACACTGAGACCTCAATACTTGGTACACAATGACGGTAACATTCGATAGATCGTTTTTGAGTATGACTGTGTTATTTTGTTTGGAAAATTTATCCAGATTTCACAAAACGGCAAGTTGTAAACCTAACAACAAAAGTGATGATAAAACAGAGTAAATGCATCTGGAAAACAGTGAAAAATAAACCTTATTAATTATTCATGCCCCAGTGCATGATGGTAACACCAGTATTATAAAAGTTACTTATTACTTATTACTATTGCTTATACTTAAATTAAGGTTTTACTTAATTTTATATCATTGATATCAACGGTTTAATTTCCACAAGCTTGAATTAAGGACTTATATAAACTTTAATTTGTTTGTTTTTTATTCTTGCCTGAACTAGCTTTTCCATGTAGAAATTACATTTGTTTTTTTCTGTAGTATTTACTTCACCAGAGAATAATTTGTATCAGTTTAAATTAATAATTTGAATGCACTTATTGTGTACATACATGTCTTTACATCTGTCTTTTAAGATGTAGTTAAAGACACCTAATATTAAGTTTGACCAAATCATCTTGTTGTGCACATTACCTCTGCTTTGATCCATTTAGCCGGATGAGAAAAGTACTTGTAGCATCGGAGTTCAAATTTCTTCCATCCAGTGGGGCATTTTCGGGCTAAATCAACATCCAGTCCATCCAGTCCATCCAGGCCATTAACATCTCTTGTAATAGTCACTGCAAAGAATTTGTTTTTATTTTTTATTTATGTATAGCTTATTTTATGTTTGTGTGATAATTTGCTGAAAATATGTGTACTTTATACACTGTAAACTCCTTAATAACCATAGAATTATTAGTCAATAGAATATTTCATATTTCCAAAATGTTTAGGTTTTTACAAAATAAATGTCTTGGTTACCTTCTGTATTCCCCATGGAGAAGATAATGAAAAGAAGCAGACAACTTTTCAGCATTGCCATGATGAACCTGAAATTAATAAGCAGGGAAAGTTAAATGTCTGCATGCACTCATACGCTGCACACTGTGATTCTCAATGCATTTAAAGACAAAGCTCAAAAATACTTCAGGTAGAACATTTATTCAGAAGGTTTCTGTTCCAAAAACTCACCTTGGTTTTCAAATTGTTGCCTTTAGCAGGTTTTGTGAAGATCCAGAGCCTGTGCAATACAGTTATATTCTCATATCTATTGAGTGAAGAGGGGTAATATTTATACACATAATATCAGGAAGTAACAACCGGTATCCTGTGCAAAGAACAAACGTTACCATTTATGGCATATTAATGATAGAGAGGTCACATGTTCAAATGTATGTGTGTGTCTTGAGTTGTTTGCGTGCGAGTGTACCAGGGTGCGATGTAAAATTTACTTCTTTTTTTTTTTTGCACGTTTTTGCACTCCTATTTTTTAAGCAAATGTGACATGTATGGACATTTAACTAAGTTAGGTAAAATTAACAAAGAGCATAGGCTAAGTAAATTGAACTTGGCCAGTTAGAGTTTGTGGAGTAATTTATACTTACTCATTTGAAGTTTACTTTGCAATACTCAATACATTTCACTCACTCTTTGTTTGTAAATCTTACTCAAACAATATACACAAAAAAAAAAAAACTTGTAGGATTTACTTGAAATCCTTTTAACAATTAACACATTGTCTCATTCTTCATCTAGCAAGGATACGCGAGAATTGCGTTTAATTTACCTCAGCTCAGATACGTAATTATTCAAACACAACCTACAACTTCCTTGTCTAATTTATTTGAACATCTTCTGGTCAAGTAGGCCCTATGACACATATTTAACTTTATGCCAAAAGTATGAAGCCAAAATGACTTTAATGATGAGTAATTGATTTTAGCGACTTAAGCGCGTAGCCTACTTGTTGCACGGTAATGTTTTTTTGTGTGGAAATTCACAGAGAAGAAAAAATGCACCCCTGATTAGATAGACTGTTTGAACTTGCTCCTCCTGAACTTATTTATTAAACATAATTTGTCGCTTGAATTCTCCAATCTCTCGAGATGCAGACATGTAAGAGGCACTTAGCCAACATTATAAAACCTTTATTTGAATATTGTAACATTTTTAGTTTAAAATCTTAATTTGAACATGGCAACATGATACCTCATTCTACAATTTTCTATCACTGACAGAGACCTCTCCCCCATTAGCCAATTAATGTGGACATAGTTAGTTAGCTTGTTGACGTCATGCATAGAAAGGAGGATTAGTTCACTTCAAAATGAAAATTCTGTCATCATTTACTCACCCTCAAGTTGTATCAAACCTGTATGCATTTCTTTCTTCTGCTGAACACAAATGAGGATGTTTTGAAGAATGTTGGTAACCAGGCAGTTGATGGACCCCATTGACTTCCATTGTAGAAAAAATAAATAAAAATACAATGGAAGTCAATGGGGTCCATCAACTATATATCAGATTATGAGCGTGATGCACAAACATGAGGCCAGCACTTCCCATAATGAAAGAAAGACTTTTGAATGTTTTGTTCATCAATATCTTCACGCATTCAGTCGCTATGTGAGTCGCTCAATGTGAAAAACTGTTAATGATAAATTGTCTGCTTTTTTGACGCAGTTTGAGTCCCGTGACAAGTATCTTATTGCTGTTTTTGTTAAACAAACTTTTGCCATTGCAAGTGATGAAATCCCTTATGTTTTCATCTCTACAATAATATCAGCATCATGTAGTGTACATGTTTAATTGTAATGGACGTATTGCACAGGCTTTTTGAATCGACGAATGGCTCTGTCTGTTTATTTGGCAGTATAAAACTTAAGGTCGGGATATTAGATATGCAGAAGGCCACACAGCAACTTTTCGGCACTGCACCAAGCAATACTCAATCATAATCATTACAAAGAGTAAAGATCAAGTGCCTAACAAGGTCTACGCGTGTTAATTCGAATAGCTTGTTTTCCCCCACGGCATAAATGGGTGTGACGTTTTTAGGCGTTCCCAGTAATGCCGACCAGCTGTGTCAGAAATCGTCCCCTATACCCTTAAATAAGGTATGGATTGCCACTGCTGTCACTAATAGCCGTTTGTCTGCTGTCTGTTAGCCATCACGTCACCTCAGCTAATCACGCCTTTTTTCTTTTTGCCTATTTTCATTTATCCGTGAGTGACGCGATGGCGATGGCTGGCTCCGCCCACTTTGGGCTTCAAAAATGCTCTTCAGAAACCTACGGGTGATGTCACAGACACAATGCCCTTTTTACTGTCTATGGCTCTGAACCACTGATTCGAAACAAATGATTCGTAATTGTTTAGAAGTTTCATGAAGCAGTGTTTTGAAAATGCCCATCACCATGCAGATTAATGTAGCCTATGTGGTTACTCTGTATCATCAAAACAAGGACAAAAGTCTCAGAAGCTGAAATTATCTTCCAGCCTTTGATCCGGTCTTTAAAGATGTAATATTTGTAATGTTTATGATGAACAACTTTGACTCTTTTATTATACCCTTAAATTATCATTTAGGCCTATGCATGATTCAAAGCTGTTTATCAGTTCAATAAGTAATATTTAGTTTTCTGTTCAAATACAGGAATTTATTGGTGTGACAGTTCTACACTTGTGGGGTTGCTGCATACAATTATAGCCTACAACATAATGAAAACAGCAACATAACATAAATGAAGAAAAAATTAAAACACTGCAGTTAAGAAAAAAAAAAATGGATGACATTAAAGAATAAAATGAAATAATCAAGAATACTGGCCCAATCGCCCAACACACCAGATTTGATTAAAGAACCCTTTACAATCAAGCTCAGAGTAGGCTAAAGCATTTCAATCAGTAAACAATTTCACCATGCTTAGTTTAAACCGGAAATAGGCCTATTTGCCACAATATTTCTGATTTCTGTTCTGTTTTCACTGTTTAACCTCTTGCAGCTCTGACGTCATTGACCAGAAGAACAGCAGCAGCTGCAGAAGCCACGCCCATCAGTGCAGTGACGACCAATCGCAGCACAGCTTCAGAAGAATGACAACCCCCTGTTGGGTCCAAGCCCCCTGCATGGACTTCTAAAAAAATAAATAAAATAAAATAAAGCGCTACGATGAATTGAATTGAGATTTTACTCTCTGTCATGAACTCAAAAAATCTTGTTTCCTGCTCCATACATGAAAAATAAAGTACAAACTCTTCAGAAAGACACAAGTACATGATGAAAGATTCTCCTAATTCTCCTAAAATCAACAATTTAATTCAGTGAATAAATGGCAGTGAATAAATATCAGCGCTGACATCAACTAATATCATCATCAGTGCTGTGGTACCTGCACATGTGTGACAGAGTGTGTTGATGTCCAGATGTGTGGTCTGGTTGCTGATGGGATTGTTCAGCACACAGCTGTAGGTGTTTTTATCCTGATATTCCACCTCCAGAGGTAGAGAGAGACTGATGCTGAGATCACACACACTGATGCTGGACAATACACTGATTCCTGCGTACCAGGAGAGAGTCGCATCACACACATTCAACACTGATGAACACACCAGTAAACAATTTAATGATGATGATGATGATGATGATGATGATGATGAAGAACAGTTTCTACTAATGACGAGCTGGAATAGAGATACATTTGAATAGTTCAGAAAGTGTTTACTGAAATGTCAGTCGGTCAGTGAGTGTCTCATATGATCTTAATTCCTCTGCATATATTTTTAAAAGGTTGCTTAATTGAAATTATTTAGTCATTTTTATAATTAAGATATTTTAAAGCTAAAAACAGGTGAAACAAACATTAAACTCATAATAGACAGTGAGACTGAAACTCTCTCTCACACTTTTGATCTGCAGTTGATAAACTCCAGCATGTTCAGTTCTGGTGTTTGTGATGGTCAGAGATCCAGTTTGATGATCGACCTTCAGTCTGTCTCTGAATCTCCCATCAGGGTCATTATTTGCTGAGAAGATTCTAGTGATTTCAACTATAATTAAATTTTCTCTAAAGCTCCACAGTATCTCATTGTCTAGATGTATTTCAGTAAGATTGGTGTTTAGAGTGACAGAATCTCCCTCCATCACTGACACTGAATCACCAAACACACCTGATGAACATGAGGTTTACACAGAGAAGAACAGCAGCAGAAACAAAGTACAAGTTTAAATATGCAGGATATATATTCAAAACATTTGTTTTTCTGAATGTCCACGACGTTTGTAATTGTTATAATTACTGTAGAAGTATTTAAAAATGATTTAAATCATGTTTTAGAAATTGCTTGGGGAAAACTTGCATTTGTAATCATTGAAATGAAGATTTCTAAAAAAGAGAGATTTGAACACAGATGGAAACAATCTAATTTGAACCGCAGCAGTTGAATAACACAAATATATGTATAACTTACTGATCAGGCTCCACCATGTGAATCCTCCCCCAACAGAGTCTGACCCATAATGCACACACTCATGCGCATGTTATAGTTATGCAATATAAGAATGTTCTTCTGCCTCTTAGTAAGACTATCTTAATGACGGACAACACTTTATTTTTATCATTTAACATTGATAGTTGTTAAAAGCTAGTTGCCTGGCTGTGTTAAATAGCTAAAAGTTGAAGAATATTGTCAACATTTTGGATAAACTACATTTCATGGTAAAATGGAGCATAACTCCACTGATTTCAAAAGATTGATTGTAAATATTCAGTTCTCAATTTTAGTTTATGGAAAAAGTACAAAGTAAAAACCATGATCTTACAGAACCAGTTTACTAGAGTTAATCTTCTGAGTCAAACTGAAACCTGATGTAGGATTTTTTATTTTATTTTTTATTTTTAGAAATGTGGTTTGACAATTGGGTGGGGAAACATCAAGTGCATGAGAGAATGGGCATTTAGTGTGTGTGTGTGTGTGAGAGAGAGAGTGTGTTTAGTTTGTAAGTGAAGACCCCTTACTGTCCTCTTGTTGTAAATGGCTTTGGTGCGTTCACACAGGACGTGAATAGCGCGTCAGGCGCGAGTGATTTCAATGTAAAGTCAATGCAAAGACGCGTTACGCGCGTACAAAATTCCTGCGGCGCGAATGAGGCATAGAGTTCCTATGCCTTACAATTTCACACCTTGGCGGCATCTAGTGGGTGGAATGAGTCCACCCTGCTCACTGCTTTTTGCCATGGTCTTAACACTAACACCCGTCAACTCATGGTAGTGTATGATGACTCGATGGGATTGGAGAATTTCATACAGAAGACCATCCGCGTCTCTCAACGCCTAACCTTCTGCGTCAGTTCTTCCTCCGCTGCATGTCCTCCGCCCACGACACCATCTGTCATTCCTCCAGCACCACAACCCATGCAAATCGACAGTTATCACCGGACCCAAGTGGAGTGTCAACGCAGAATCCAACATCATTTATGCCTGTACTGTGGTAAAGAAGGTCATGTTATCAACGTCTGTCCTGTGTGATCCCAGCGCCCGGCGGTGAGTACAATTAAACTTCCTCCAAGAGTAGAAACCCTATCTCGTACCACAGTTTATGTTCTAACCTCTGATGTATGTGTCTGAGCGCAAGCCCTCATCGACTCCGGTACAGCAGGGAACTTCATCTCCACCCAACTCCTTCAGAAACTAAATGCACCCAAGAAACGATGTTCCCAAGATCTTCGCATCCACACCATTCAAGGAAAGCCGCTGGGAAGGGGTCGCATTTGTTACTTCTTACCTACCCTGACGCTCTGCATTGGATGTTTACACACGGAAGACATTACCGTTATGGTGCTGGAGGAATCCTTGGCAGATCTCATCCTGGGACGCCCGTGGATGATTCAACACCAACCACACATCGACTGGAGATCCGGTGAGATACTCCAATGGAGTGATGAGTGTTTCGTATCCTGTCTATCCTCTGTTCAAAGAAATCCTGGCAACTCTTCATCTTCATCTAACCTGAATCATCAGAGTCTCGCCATCCACTCCACCTCCATGGAAAGTTCAGACATCACTCACAAGGTTGAAATTCCGTCAGAATACCGGGCGTTCCAGGATGTCTTCAGTAAACAATTGGCGGTTACACTTTATTTTAAGGTGTCATTATTACAGTGTAATTACATATTTAAGTACTCAGTAATATTAAGCAACTACATGCACTTACTATAGGGTTAGGGTAGGATCAAGATTTGGTTGAGGGTTAGTTGCATGTAATTATGCATAATTTACTGTTATTACTATGGTAAGTACATGTAACATATGTAACAAGGACACTGTAAAATAAAGTGTTACCCAATTGGCCACCAAATTACCACCTCATCGACCATGGGACTGTGCTATCGACCTGCTACCTGGAACCACCTTACCTAAAGGTAGGGTATATCCCTTGTCCATCCCTGAGCAGAAGGCCATGGAGGAGTATGTCGAGGAAGCTCTTCAACAACAATTTATTCGTCTATCTACGACGTCCCCTACCGCTTCCAGCTTCTTCTTTGTCACCAAGAAGGACGGGGGCTTGAGGCCGTGCTTCGACTACCGCCACCTCAACTCACAGACCGTCAAGTTCAGCTATCCCCTTCCTCTGGTCCCTGCTGCTCTGGAACAACTGAAAGGAGCCTGTATCTTCTCAAAGTTGGACCTGTGTGGCGCTTACAATTTCATCCGTATTCGGAGAGGTGATGAATGGAAAACAGCCTTCATCACACCCACAGGTCACTACAAGTACCGGGCTATCCCGTACGGCCTGTCCAACTCTCCAGCCGTGTTCCAGGGATACATGAACGAGGTATTCAGAGAATCGGTTCGTAGTGGTTTACATCGATGACATCCTCATATACTCCTGGAACCTCTCAGAACATCATCATCACATTACGCAGGTCCTAGAAAAACTTTGAAACCACCAGCTCTATCTCAAACTTGAAAAGTGCAAGTTCCACACCACCTCAGTCCAATTCCTTGGGTACATCAGATCAACACGGCATACAGATGGACCAGAGGAAGGTGGACACCATCCAGAACTGGCCACAACCCACAATTGTCAAGAAACTTCAACGTCTCCTAAGATTTGCCAATTTCTACCGCAGATTCATCCACAACTACAGTCTCATCAGTTCACCTATGACTTCCTCCCTCAAAGGCCGGCCCAAGTCTCTGTCCTTCACCCCCGAAGCCTCAGAATCCTTTCAACGGCTGAAGGACGCCTTCCAGACCGCTCCGATCCTGGTCCATCCCAATCCTGACCTTCCCTTCATCGTCAAAGTATATGCCTCTTCTACCGGGGTCGGAGCGGTTCTTTCTCAGCGGCAGGGTGACCCTCCTAAACTCCAACCATGTGCCTTCTACTCTAGAAAGCTGTCCTCGGCAGAGCAGAACTACGACATCGGGAAAACCTACCGCCCTGGAATCAAGAACTGCAAAGCCGATGCCCTTTCCCATCTTCACCAAACTCCAGACGAAACCCTTCCAGAACTGATTCTCCCTCCAGCCATGTTCGTCAGTCCCATCACTTGGGATATCGATGAACAGATCTCTCAAGAAAACCGTTCCAACCCTGCTCTGCCGAGAGGTCCAGGAGGGCTCGTTTACATTCCACCTCCTCTGCGTTTGGCCCTTCTGGACTCAGCCCACACATCTCCGGGCTCTGGACACCCAGGTAGTAGGTGTACCCTCTCGCTCCTACGTCAACGCTACTGGTGGCCCTCCATGCCTCAGGATGTCTCCCGATACGTCAAGGGTTGCTCAGTCTGCGCCATTACCAACACCCCGAAAAGACTTCCAGAGGGTAAACTGGTTCCTCTACCGATTCCTCGTCGACCCTGGTCTTACATCGGTATCGATTTTATGAATGATCTGCCGAAGTCGAAGAATTACACCTGTATCTTCATCGTTGTGGAACGTTTCTCCAAGGCCTGCAAGTTGATACCTATGCCCACAGCATTTTACCCACAGCATTTGAAGCCGCTGAATCTCTGTTCCAGCAAGTGTTCTGAAATTTCGGTATCCCCGAAGATATCGTGTCAGACCGGGGTCCTCAGTTTATCTCTTTAGTCTCTGTAAGTCTTTCCTCCGGCTACCACCCACAAACCAACGGCCAGACTGAACACAAGATCCAAGAAATTGGGAGATACCTGAGGTCTTACTGCCACCAGAACCAGGACAGCTGGAGCCAATACCTCCCCTGGGCAGAATATGCACAAAACTCTCTTCGCCAGTCCACCACGGGGCTCACCCTGTTCCAGTGTATATTTGGTTACCAACCTCCGCTGTTTCCTTGGTCGGGTGAGCCCTCGGAGGTTCCAGCTGTCAACCACTGGTTTGAGCAGAGCGAGAGGGTATGGGACTCAGCTCACGTGCATCTCCAACGGGCAGTGTGGAGACACAAAACTCAAGCTGATCGTCGTCGCACCTCCACTCCACTGTATCAACCAGGACAGAAAGTATGGCTCTCTACATGGGACATCCGTCTTCGCCTGCCCTGCCGTAAGCGGAGTCCTCGATATATTGGGCCATTCACCGTCCAGAGGCAGATCAATGAAGTTACCTATAGAGTCAACTTACCACCTCACTGTAGAATCTTGACTTCCTTCCATGTGTCACTCCTGAAACCTCACACTGAACCCGTCTCTCCCCAACCCACAGATTCTGGTGATGCCGACGTACCTCCTCCTCCCAACCTTGCCGAAGACAAGCCTATCTACCGGGTTCAAGACATTCTGGACTTACGACGACGAGGTGCCAGATTAGACTACCTAGTCGACTGGGAGGACTTCGGACCAGAAGAACAATCTTGGGTTGCTCGTGACGATATCCTCGATCCAGCCATCCTTACCCAATTCCACACTGAGTAACCAAATCGTCCAGCTCCCAGGGGTCGTGGTAGACCTCGTCGCCGTCGTCATCATCTTTCCACCCAGTCATCAGGAGCCTCCCATGGAGAAGGGGGTACTGTCATGGCTCCACCAGATCTACAGACTCCACCCACTCGTTCACTCTCCCCTGATTAATAATCACCACACCTCGTCACCTTTTCACTATATACATTCACTTGCACCACTCTTCATTGTCTGATCTCGTCTTTCCATGGACACACAGACTCTACCTCGATCCTTACCTGTTCCACTTACCTGCCATCCTCGTCTTCCGATCCCGTTCCACGAACCTGCTATCATCGTCAGTGACTCTCATCCACGTCAGCCTCGTTCCGTTCTATAGCTGTGAAGGACAATACTGTTATTCATCAGCTCAGTTCCATTCAACTATCTTTATTGTGTTCAACTCAACATTTACATCTGCTGGTTTCCGTGCTTCTGTTCATAATAAACTTCAGTTACATTATACTCACTTGTCTGCTTCATCACTCTCCGTGACATTCATATTCTAAAGGTTGTACAGGTGACATTTTGTCAACTGTATCCTTTATATGCATAAAGTTTCATTACTTTATTGTAAAATAATTGAATACTGTATCCATATAATGAAAGCTGTTGGCAAACTCAGGGACTGTATGAAATCTACCCACTGTGCAAAAAAAAAAAAAAAAAAAAAGGTGTCAGGGAGCGCAGTAGCATTGTTAACCACCGCACAAATCATGTGTTCTTGCCTAATTAGTTTAGTTTTTGTTTGTTTTCCCCTGGATCCCCTTTCCTTTTTGTTTTACCCATCCATCTCTTCTTCAAATCTCCTCCCTACCCTGCAAACTCTCTCTCTCTCTCTCTCTCTCTCTCTCTCTCTCTCTCTCTCTCTCTCTCTCTCTCTCTCTCTCTCTCTCTCTCTCCCCTGCAATTGCCACTCTACGTCCCCTGGTGTTCATCTGTGAGCTTGCCTATCTCATTGTCCTTGCACTGTACTGTACTCATCTCTCCAATGTTTTTTTTTGTATCTGCTTTGCTTTTCCTTTCTCTGATGCCTCTTGTTGGGCTGATGTGTCACACCCTCTTCCTCTCTTCCTGATTCCTCTGCGGATTATGGCCTCACTATTTCTCCCTCTGTTTCCATTTTTCTGTGCCTTTGAAATTCAATAAATCACTGTTATTCCCGCAATGGACTCCTTTTTTTTTTAACCACCCTGGCACAATGGAATTTTTTTATCCATTGATTTTTACAGCCATTTGGTATAACTATAAGACCTCTTATTGACAAAGAAAAAATGCATAAAATATGAGCCAGTTCTCCATTGGACAATGATGTTTCCTGTTGAGTGTTTCCACCTGCTGATGGTGTTTTTAACTGCTGTTTCTAAAAAAAACAAGAGATGGCGCCATTGATCACTTAAAATCCAATCAGTATCACAAAAGTGATGACCAAAGTATTGTCTGTCTTTATCACTACAGATTAGGGGAGTATTCCAGAGAGCAGGTTATCTGAGATACTTGGATTATGTAACACTGATCACCATAATGGTGAAGTAAAGCAAACTATTATTCCAATAAAACACCAACATCTAAACCTCTGATCATTCTCAATAAGACCTTCTGTAGATGTCTGACAGAACTAATAAGGTTAGTAATAAGCAAAGTTTGTGTCTGGTAATGCTGTTTGTGGAGTTGTTTAATCCTCGTCTACTGATATATTGAGATATCTGTTATTGTTTAATGTTCTGTTGGGATTTAAAGAGTTTCTGTTGTCTGAGTTTTGTGAGATTACCATTGTGCTGAAGAGCAGAGCCTGTGTTTCGGTCCAGGAGGAGCCAGAAAACATTGATGTTATGCTTCATGTTGCTTTATTTAAAGGCAGTAACTGTTTAGTCACTATCATAATATGGATTTTTAAGATTTTCACACAAATCCTTATGATACCTTAAAGGGATAGTTCACTTTGAAATAAAATGTTGGTATGTTTTAGCTTACCTCAAGGGCATCCAAGACGTAGGTGTCTTTGTTTCCGCAGTAGTTTAAATTTTGATATTTTTAGGTCAAACCGTTCTTGTCTGTCAGTCATATAATGCAGGTCTATGGTCACCACCTCAAAGAGCATGCACAGAGAAGATACGAAACGAGCGGTTTGTGTGAGAAAACGAACAGTATTTATATAGTTTTTACCTCTTGTACACAACCGCGTCAAGTGATCTGAGGGCGCACGCGCGCTTCCTGGTGTGTGACGTGTGCGCGCGTTCTGGCTTAGTCTGCGCAAGCGCCGGAAGTGATCTCTCGTGTGTACAAGAGGTAAAAACGATATAAATACTGTTCGTTTTCTCACACAAACCGCTCGTTTCGTGTCTTAGGCCATCAATGTGTACTTACGATGGGGAATTGTTTAATTTGGACTTCTCTGCGCATGCTCTTTCAGATAGTGACCATAGACCTGCATTATATGACTGACAGACAAGAACGGTTTGACCTAAAAATATCAAAATTTAAACTACTGCGGAAACAAAGACACCTACGTCTTGGATGCCCTTGAGGTAAGCTAAAACATACCAACATTTTATTTCAAAGTGAACTATCCCTTTAATGGCGCTTTTCTGTCATTTTGGAACCTGGACAGAAATGAGTAATATAATAGTAGTGATACTTGACCAAGCAAACACCACATTTATTCTGTTGGAATATGACTCATCTCTCTAGTGGTCAAATGCTGTAATAGGCCCTATTCGCACGGGACTAGATTTCCAGGGGGGCATTAGAGAAATTCATGTTTCACAGACGTACTTTTTCCCGTCCGAATCTGCCAAGTCATGTTTTTCTAACAAATTACCTACTTTTTTTTTGGCGAACTCAACGCTCCTCTGAGAAATCGAACCAGGCCCGAATGTGAATGTCTGTGGCTGCATCCGAAATCAAATACTTCCCTACTATATGTAGGCGAAAAACGCCTTGGTTACACATGTAACCCTCGTTCCCTGAAGGAGGGAACGGAGAAGTCACGTAGGATCTTCACCTACGTATTGAGATCCCAAAGAAGGCAAAGTTGGGATGTCAATACGTCGGTGACGTTTCCGACGTGACGTTGAATGTGACTGTCTATCTGAATTCACACTAGTACTTATAAAACAGAAAAAAGTACCCGGATGACCTTCTACTTCCAGTGAGATTCTGAAGTGAGCACGATGGACACTTTACTATCCCATGAGGCCATGGGGGAGGATTTATGAATGGCATAACTGACGCTGGTAGATCACATGATAATAACTACATGACAAATGTATGCGTCCAAGATTATATTCATACTATAGGCCTACACATTCACACTATATTGAATGTACTTTTTTAGCATTCAAAATAAGTACCTACTCAAGAGAGTATGTGATTTCGGATGCAGCCTCTGATTGCCAATGTTGTATTATCTTAACGCTTCTCCTCGTGTTTTTTGACCTATACCTGAGCTACTGTTTTTGCACGCTAACATAGCACATGACCTTCTGTACCACCAACTTCTAGAAAAAAACACACTCGCTCTTCTGTAATAAACATGAAGATGTTAATCCTGTCCAAATCGGTGTGTGGAATCACGTGATAAGAATTGTAACTCAAATGTTGTTTAGAAAACTAGCCCCGTTGGAAAAGGCTAACAGGATATGACCTATCAAGGTATCAGTGGGTTTATCACAAATAGTTTTTCTTAAAAGGAAGTGTTGCTAGAGCTGGAAATGACTACTGAAGCCAGCACTGCTTAACTTCACGATCACAGCATGGGTATAAAAGATCATAATGCATATGCACACAAAGAATATGAAATGTTTTTGTCAAATACCAGCATTGATAAGTTCAGTTAAAGCAGGTTTTAAAATAGTCATGGTTTCATGTTAGCAGGAAAGGAAAAAGCCCTTCAACCACACGCTATTAACACCTCAGACACACAGCAGACAGCAGACACACTCTCTGACATCAAACACACACAGCTCCAGCACAACAGATCAAGCAACATTTGTGTACAGAGGTAATAAACTAGACCACAGCAGAGTCTCCACTTCTATTGATGAGTGTTTTGCATCTACATTTTACTTTTTTTCATGAGATTTACACGCATATACTTTAAGACTCAAAGAAAAAACATTAAATTCCTCAATGTGCCATATGGTTTAGATAGTTTGTTAAAAGTCCTTGTAATACAGGGCAAGTTTGTTTGATGTTTTTAGGAGGCATTTTATTGAATCCATCTTAAATTATTATAGTTTAAATCCGTCCCAGGTCACACAGTTGGGTCTTGTACTAAAGACTGAAGTTTGTTCATCTTCTCATTGTCAGAGGTGCATACACCACATGATCCTCCTCTTTTACTTTCTGTAAAAAACAACACAAGATATACTACTAATAATAATAATAAATGTTAGGTTTCTTCTGATAAAGCAGTTGCGATATATAGGTTTTTTTTTATAAAAAATAAATAGTAAAGGCATTATAAAAGTGATCCATGTGACGTCAGTTGTTTAACCTCAATTGTATGAACAAAGCAAGTGTTTGATTTACTAAATATTAATCTCCAACGCACATATATGTAACGTCCGCTCTCGCATCAACACAACACACATGCGTCCTGATCTTTTATATGTCTAATATTGTGCTGGTGTGTGATTGATCAGACAAAAACAATCTCACACTGATCTACATCTGACTCACTGCTGAAATGATAGAGACACACGACAGGAATAAACGATCTTACCTTTTTATGTGCGTTTCTTTTGTAGAACGCTGGTTCAGCGTAAGTGATCTCTTCTGCACGAGTCTCAACTGTTTCAATGATAACAGATGCATTAAAACAACAAAAGTAATACTAACTAGACCTGTGTGTGTGTGTGTGTGTGTGTGTGTGTGTGTGTGTGTGTGTGTAAGACAAGTAAAAATTGTGCTGCTCAAATTTATTGTATGCAAATATTCTGATATGAGAGAAATTTACAAAAATTGGTAAACAATAACTACCATTTATTTTGGTTTCTTTTCATATAAGTGATTAAGAAGGTGTTAACTACAAATTTATGGGGATTGTTATTTATTTTAATACTTGTATGTAACACTTGCCTTCTTTGTCAATTTTTCTACATTTCCTGCAGATCCAGAAGATCCAAAATCCAGCAACAATCATCAGAGATCCAGCAGAGATCAACACTATCAGAGACACTGAGACTGGAGGAACTGAAGGAGAGAGTCATTAGTGTGAGTGAACGCTTCAGTCTGATCTCCAACAGAAGACAGAGATCAGGTCAGTAAATACACACATATATCATCAGTGCTGTGGTACCTGCACATGTGTGACAGAGTGTGTTGATGTCCAGATGTGTGGTCTGGTTGCTGATGGGATTGTTCAGCACACAGCTGTAGGTGTTTTTATCCTGATATTCCACCTCCAGAGGTAGAGAGAGACTGATGCTGAGATCACACACACTGATGCTGGACAATACACTGATTCCTGCGTACCAGGAGAGAGTCGCATCACACACATTCAACACTGATGAACACACCAATGAACAATTTGATGATGATGAAGATGAACATTGTGAAGAGTTACTGATGATGACAGGAACAGGCAGACGAGCTGAAAAAGATGAGATTAATAAACAGAAATATGGATAAATCTACAGTGTTATTTTTGCTTCATTGTGTTGATGAGCAGTGATTGTGTCTGCATCTCAAACTATAACATAATTAAACATTTCAGTATGTAAATATCTAATAAAACAGAAGCACAGGAGGAATTACATCTCGACTCACCATAGACAGAAACATTGAATGTTTTTGATGTCAGGTTCACTCCAATTATCTCTAGTTCATAAACTCCAGCATGTTCAGTTGTGGTGTTTGTGATGGTCAGAGATCCAGTTTGATCGTCCAGCTTCAGTCTGTCTCTGAATCTCCCATCAGTGCCGTTATATGTTAAGATCCCATATTTTCTACTGATTTCAGCTATAAAATACTTTTCAGCTCCATATTTCCATGCTATGTTATTGTATTCTTCACGTATTTCAGTAACATCAGTGTTCAGCGTGACAGAATCTCCCTCCATCACTGACACTGACTGTATTTCATTTGTTTCGGCAGCAAACACTCCTGATGAACATGAACAGGTTTTCAGATTAATGCTCATGTTGGTTTAGAAAGTCTGAGATCAGTTTGTAACTTTTACCATCAGCAGAGACTACAAACTAAATGAAAAGTCAGACTACGAACAAATAGACGCGAGTGAATCAATGATTTGATCTTTAATGTGTTTTTTAAATGATCTGCTGTAGAACAAAAATTATATAATGAAAAAAAAGAAATATTTATATATATATTATTAAAATGTATGTGATACATTTATTACAGCTTGAAAGTACAAGTTTAAATATGCTGGATATATTCAACACATTTTTTATTGTTTGACTTTTGTTGTTGTTTATGATTACAGCAGAAGTATAAAATGTTTTGAATTATTTTATTTTATTTTTTCCATGGGAGGATTTTCATTTGTAATCATTGAAAGTAAAACATCAGGAGATTTCGATCACAGAAGATGAAAATAATCTAATTTGAACCGCCGCATGAGTTTATTACTCTGAGATGTGACTAAATTACAGAAATGATAACTTACCGATCAGACGGCAGAAACACAAACAGAACAAAAACATGTGAAACATTTTCTGATGTAATAACACTAGCACAACTGATCTAAACAAACACAACAGAAGTAATGTGAGCAAGACCTCCCTCGACAGAGTCTGACCCTACTAATGCACACACACACACACACACGCAAGACCTCCCTCGACAGAGTCTGACCCTACTAATGCACACACACACACACACACAGACACACAAACACACACACGCACACACACACATGCACAAATGCTGAACATCATTTAAAAAAAATCCTTGCTGCTAGTCGAGTTCCCAGCATGCACTGCGGCAGGAATGAATGATGTAGTTACTGTGAGTGAATCTCATTGTTGTTATTTACTGTTACTCATTATGAGCAGCTCCTCGTCTTTCCTATTGAAACTGAGTTATTCCAACTTTAGTTTAATAATTGGTTTAATAGATTTAAAATTATGTATTCAAATTGCACACATTTACTTGCCTGACTGTGTTAAATATGTAAAAATAGAAGAATATTGTCTGAATATTGGATGAATTACTTATCATGGTAAAATAAAGACTAACTCTAGTGATTTTAAAATTGTTGTTTATTTATTCAGTTTTTAATATATATATATAGGGAAAATGTGGAGATTTAAAAGCGTGTCTGATCTCACAGTTTTAGTGAGGTTTGCAGTCAAACAGAAACTTGTTGCGGTCGGTTTTTCTTCAGAAATGTGGTTTGATCTGTTGGTGGACAAACATCTTGTAGGTGAGAAAAACTTTTTTTTAAGAGCTTCTTCCTGTCATGCTTTTAATCACACAAACATGTTGAGCATGTTGAGAAACTGAGGGAGAAAAGCAATAAATACACCAGGATCATATAACACTGCTATTCAATAGTTGTTAAAGTTATTATTATATTCCGCAAGTAGAAAAACACAAATTTTTACATTCTCAGTTTACACTGAGGTGTTTTATTACAGGTGAAAATATGTCAACAGCTCCACTTATATGCACAGTTATTTTATAGCTATTTTACAAATATTCTTTTTTTTTTTTTTTTTTTTTTTTTTTTTTGCTGTTGTTTATGATCTAACTAAAGACATTTTCTAGAGGTTTATTTAGTAGAAACTCACGTTAGTGAATGACTTACCACATGTTTGATTTATCCAGCATGCAAAACCAAAGACGTTGATATTATTATAATAATCCCAGGATAGTCAAACTGTATGTAAATCAATGCAATGTTTTTAATTAAAGTAATTGAATTAATTTCTCGATGGTGATCTTTATCAGGGGTTTAAGGTTTAGTGAAAATGTGCAATGGTCTCTTGGTTGCATGAATGCAGTGTATGAATCAGGATGTGGTTTATAAAGTTTTTGAAGATCGTCCATGAGACTCGTGTGTGTTTGTCTGAGAGTGGAAGTGTGAATCAATGATGTTCTTCTGCTGTTTGTTTGTGTGTTACATTTACCCAGCAATACAAACCCAGCGAGTAATCAACTGTATAGTAGATGATGCTCTAGTATACGGCTAGTAGGCTTACTATATTATCATCCATTGTGTATATCTCACCATTTTCACTTGCTGGACGATAAACAGGTTTAGAAAATAAAGGAGGGACCTGAGCTATAAGATCACAGAGACTCGAGGTCGGCTCGTTTGGCCGATAAACAAACACAGAAAGAGCCCTAGTGTTATTGTTCCAGATGTGAAGTCTTATGTTGAACACTAGATGGCGCTCTATACAGCGGGGAGCACACACAACCCCTGCTGTTAGATTTAACTAAACCATGTTAGATTTAACTACAACAAAATGCCTACTTCTAAATTACTTCTAAATGCATTACTATATATTTATAATAGTATAGCAGTGTCAATTTGGACGCTCTTAAAATTATTATTATTTTTTTTTTTGCTGGCTGGCTGGAAGGTTTGAAATATCGTGATCAGTCAGGTGACATTTGCATGATAGCATTACAACAGTACATCGTACATTAAATTTGTTTCCTAAAATGACTGAATTTATTCATTGGTTCCATTCTAGAATTGACAAAAACAGGATATGTTATCTTTATATAGGCTATATATAAAGAAGCTGCATGCTACTCTTGCAGGAAATAACTACTTAAAGTAATGCATATCAAAGTACGAGTCGCTATATGTGAGATCATGAATATATATTCCCTTGAATATCAATCTTAATATTAATACCATAGACTCATCTAATGAGTTTCCTATAGTGAAGTGATCCCACAGCTGGATCTGGTACTTTATAATGAAATATTTAATCATCTTCTCATGCTGACAGACACATACTCCACGTGACTCTCCTCTTCAGCGTTCTGTCACATCACATCAAATATAATAAAATATTTTAATAAAAACAAAAAACAAATATTAGCATGAACTGCAAAGGCCTAACTGTGTTAAATCATAACAACACAAGCTGAATGGGAAAACTGACAATTTTGTAATAACAATAGATTAATATTGTATTACTATTAGCCTGAACTGAAGAGTTTCATGCATGAATTTGTGTCTGAATACAGTTTGAGTTTCTTTCTCCCTTTAAAAGTTAATGACTTTATTTTCTTTCCTTTCTTTTGCATAAATATACGGTTAGTTGTATTTTATTCATTATTAATTTCTTATATTAAAATATCTTGCAATCATTTTGTGTTAATTAATTGCTTTAAAATGTATTACTTGCTAAGTAATTTGTAATGTGATCAATCATAATATGAAAGTAACATAATCTGTTGAAACAGGATCTACAATAAACTCCTTTAATTTAACTCTGTGTTTCATCAAAGCCACAAGACAATAAATCAACTATAGATGGCTTTTACTCAAATGTTTTATATAATAGTGTTAACAGTAAAATAGCTTCTTTTGAAAATATCTGATGCGTGATGATGATTATAGAAACACAATCACACACTGATCTCCATCTGACACACTGCTGAATGATACAAACACACACAACAGAAACTAATGATAAATGATCTTACCGATGTGTGTGTGTTTCTTTCATAGAACGATGGATGAAGTAACATAACAACTGAAGTTTTCTCATCTTCACAAATCTGAACTGTTTGAACAACAGGAAGAGATTAAATGTATGTTTATTTATCTATTTGTTTATTTATTTATTTTAACAACATATGTGTGATTATTAGGCTGTCAAAGTTATTGCACATAATTAATCAAATATATTTAATATTGAAATTTTAAAAATGGCATTATGGAATTTGATATTATTACTTTTCACACACACAAAACGTCTCAGGTTACGTATGTAACCCTGGTTCCCTGAGAGGGAACGAGACGCTGCGTCGAGACGCGGTGGGAACGCCCTGCGTGATTGCGTCGTGAAGCACGTGTATAATCAGTCCAATGGAGAGACGAGACGTCATAGGCGGGTGACGTCATCGACCAGGAAGCTATAAAGCAGCGCTGAAAACAGACCGCGACAGCTTCTGAAAAGCCGAAGCAAGTCGATCACAGGCATGCAGGGAGTATGGCAGGGCGACGCAGCGTCTCGTTCCCTCTCAGGGAACCAGGGTTACATACGTAACCTGAGACGTTCCCTTTCAAGGGAACTCGAGCTGCGTCGAGACGCGGTGGGAACCCTATACCCACGACGCCATATGACAAATGCCTGTTCTGTATGAAGACCATGCGCACACTAGGAACAAGCACCGTAGACCCTGGAGTGGAGCCTAGGACCAAGTCATAAAATCTAACAAATGTATGCGGTGAGGACCAGCCTGCCGCATTACAGATGTCATAGAGTGAAACTCCTGTTAATAAAGCCTTAGAGGCAGCCATACTCCTGGTAGAATGGGCCGGGACAGCCAAAGGTGAAGGCTGTCCGGCTGCTTCATAAGCAAGTGAGATAGCCTCAACTACTCACTTGCTCATTATCTGTTTAGATGCAGGGCAACCTATCTTACATGTAGGTAACCCGAAGCAGACGAATAATTGCTTTTATATATACGCCACAGGGCAGCTCTGTGGATATAAGCACCCAAAGCCCGGACAGGGCATAACAGATTAAGTTCTTCCTGATCTGGGGTATGAAGGTGGAGGACAGAAGGCCTGCAGCACAAATGACCCGCACATTTAGTAGGGACCTAGGAATACAACCCGGCAAGGGGTGAAGAAAGACTATCACCATACCAGGTGCAAATCCAAGTACGTGCAGGCCTTTGCCTCTATGTACCACGGAGAAGACGAAATAAGGATCTCTCCTCAGAGATAACCCAGCAAAGAAACATTCATTGCAGAAATCAAGTACTGTACCATAGGGCAGATAACAAGATTCAGAAGGCGTTCTCCGCACCAGGCAGAGAAAAGTTTCCATTTCAGTTCATATTCAGTCTTCTCGTGAAGGGAGCTCTAGACTGGAGTATGGTCTCCACGACCTCAGTCGAGAGACCTGAATCTATGAGCTGGGCCCCCTCAGAGGCCGAGCCCACAGTATCCATAACTCCGGATGAGAGTAACTCCCAGGAGCAAAGATATCGAGAAATGCGTACAGGTGTAGCCTCAACCACACCTCATACGTTGCATCCAGTTCAAGCAGAGCTGGATGCATCAGGGAGAATCACATAGGGCAATATGTTGTATAAATGATGCGAAAGATAGACTTGAGTCTTGACCGAAGTTCTCCCAAAGGAGCTCCACCACCTCGGGGTGAAATCTCCATTCCCCAGGCCTCAGCCCCTGCCTCAACAGGATATCTGCTCTGATATACGAGACCATCAGTGTGTTGTCCGGAAGGACAAGCACATGGTGACCTCTCAGGTCTGGCAGGAAGTATTTGAAAGCTCGAAATACCGCCATCATTTCTAGCCGATTTATATGCCAGAACGTTAATGGTCCTGCCAAAGACCTTTCGCCGAGCGGCCACTCATGACCGCCCGCCATCCCGTGAGGGAAGCATCCGTCGAAAGCGTTACGCGTCGACAAGAAGCCCCCAGCACTGGGCCCTGGGTGAGGAACCAAGGTTTCTTCCACATGACCAAGGCACGAAGGCATCGCCGCGTGACCTTGATCGTGCGAAATGGATTTCCCCTCGGAGAAAACCCCTTGGTCCTGAGCCACCACTGCAGAGGTCTCATGTACAGAAGGCCAAAAGTAATTACGTTGGACGCAGCTGCCATGAGCCCCAACAGTCTGAAACTGTTCCACAGTGAGTGACTGGCCTAGTTTTATCCCAGTTACGGCGAAGCCGCAACCCCAACATCTTTAAATGAGACAGAACGACACCTCGATGCCGAACTGCCATCTGCTCAGATTGAGCTAGGATCAACCAATCATAGATAAAGTATAATACGCAAATGCCCTGGAGTCTCAGAGGAGCCAGAGCTGCATTCACGCATATTGTAAAGGTGCGGGGTGATAAAAAGGCCGAATGGAAGAACCCGATACTGGTATGCTTTGCCCCCGAAAGCAAACCTCAGGAACCTCCTGTGATGAGGATGGATAGATAAGTAAGCGTCCTTCAAGTCTATTGTGACAAACCAGTCCTCGGACTGAATCTGTGACACAATCATATTAGCTTAAGCATACTTTGAACTTGAGATTCTGAAACCTGCTGTTTAATTGACGCAGGTCTAGAATAGGACACAACCCCTCATCCCCTTTCGGAACAATGAAGTAACGGCTGTAAAACCCTGACTGTCTGCTGGGAGGAGGAACCCCTTCTATAGCTCCTTTTGCAGAAGTGTCAGTACTTCCTGCTCCATAAGCAGAGCCTGCTCGGGGTCCACCACTGTGGGGAGGACCCCTAGAAATCTGGGCGGACGAGAACCGAACTGAATTCTGAAACCCTTTTCTATAGTGTGCAGGACCCACTGAGAAATATGTGGCAGTAGTTTCCACGCTGCCAGAAATTCTACTAGGGGAACCAGTCTCTCGAGACTGGCCTCTGGATTTGGTTGAACAATCACTTTGGTGCCCTGAAACGGCGAACCGGCAGGGAACAACCGAACTGACCGTTCTACGCCCCTCCTCGGAGGATCGCATGGGGACGCTGACACCTCGGTGCCCTGAACGGAGAACCGGCAGGGAACAACCGAACTGGCAGCGCTGCGACCCTCCTCAGAGAGTCGCACCCCAGAGGGTGCCGAGGAGAAACGATTTCTCAAAACCGTCCCTGCCCCGGAGGAACCTTAAGAAGCCTGATAGCCTCAGCGTCAGGACTTCTTATTTAAGTTTATTTGAGATAACGACAGTCCTCAGATCTTGCCTACCTCTAACTAGCTTTGTTCCTACGACCCTCCTCAGAGGATCGTTAGAAAAAGCAGGCACCTCAGCGCCCTGAAACGGCGAACCGGCAGGGAAACCAAACTGACTGCTCTACGACCCTCCTCGGAGGATCGTTTGGGGATGCTGACACCTCGGTGTCCTGAAACGGCGAACCGGCAGGAAAACCGAACTGGCAGCGCTGCGACCCTCCTCAGAGAGTCGCACCCCAGAGGGCGCCGAGGAGAAACGATTTCTCAAAACAATCCCTACCCCGGAGGGGACCACACTCAGAAGCCTGCAGCCTCAGCGTCAGGGCTTCTTACAATTTTGCTATTTTAGAGATTAAACAGTCCTCAGATCTTGCATATCCCTAACTGGCTAGACTGCGACCGCCACCCAGGTCCCCCTCGATTGTGGATGAGCCTGAATGGCGAATCTCTGTTTTGCCGCACTCTATGCTGCGAGGAGCTTAGTAGGCTGAGACTGCTCCCGCCCAGCAGTCTCAGGAACATTAGATCGGTGAGGAAGAAACCTCTGGAACGCCCCTGAAGAGTTTATTTCTTCGTCTCTTGAAAGCGGAGCGTCCAGAAGAACAGACATATTTTATTATCTTTATTTTTCTTTACATCAGAAAAACTATATATAAATATAAATATATATCACTCCGTGGCCACCAGCAGGAAACAACCGAACTGGCAGCGCTGCGACCCTCCTCAGAGAGTCGCCCCCCAGAGGACGCCGAGGAGAAACGATTTCTCGAAAACGTCCCTCCCCGGTATAGTTTATCTGTTGCGCAACGCAATTCTCGAATAGCGTCAGTGCTGACATCCTCACATTCATCCATGTTCTTATATACTTTACCCACCAGTGCTGCCTAATAATATTTATCTATTATTTTATGATGGCTGGTGGGTAACGTCGGGGTTATGATGACGCCGACCCGGGTGAGAGATAGCTCGCAAGCGTCTCTTTAACCCGAGGCACTGTCATACCAAGATACTTAATACCCATAGCATTACAATAGTAAAAGTTTAGGGATAAAACACAAATAGAAACCGGTTTATTCCATGATCTCGATACCTCAGTGTGGAGATAGGGAAAAACGGCACTCCCCGACGAGGAGGCTTGAAATATAGAGTTTTCCTTATATTTTCACTCTCATATATGTTCGGCTGGCCAGTAATATTTAACTTGGCAACAGCACTAGATAAAACCTCCTTTTATAAGCTCCTCTTTATTCAACAGAGTTATGAGCTGACTTTATTTATTTATTGAAAACTCATAAACATCTGCTTTATTTTCTTTTATTTATTTATTTATTTTTAAAACAAAAACACTAACGATACCAATTCCTCGGAACTGGAAATCGCAGGATGAATGCCTCATCCCGGGGAGGAGAAACCGCAGAGCGTGCTTCTCCCCGAGATAAAGCACTGGATTCAATAGGTGTTTGTTAGAACATAACCATTTGCGATCCCCAAGATGCGCGTCGACGCCGTGCCTCGGCAGCAGCGGGACCCGCGCCTCGGGGGGCGCGCACCGAACCGTCCTCCTCGAAGAACGGCAGGCGGGAGCGGAGCGTCCTCACGGACAGCTTCTCGCAATGCTCACAGTCAGCCCCCCGAGAACTGACTGTTGGCATGCTCCACTCCCAAACAAGCAACACAAAGCTTTTTACTCTGGAGTGTGTGTCCCCACCCGTGATATAACGTGGGCAGAGAACAACACAACGCTTGCTTGCTCTCCTTTTTTGCCATAATATATATATATTGCAACTTGACAGACAACAATAAATATGACAAGGACAGAATACACAGATCGCTTGCTGAAGGCACAGAAGCTGTCGCGGTCTGTTTTCAGCGCTGCTTTATAGCTTCCTGGTCGATGACGTCACCCGCCTATGACGTCTCGTCTCTCCATTGGACTGATTATACACGTGCTTCACGACGCAATCACGCAGGGCGTTCCCACCGCGTCTCGACGCAGCTCGAGTTCCCTTGAAAGGGAACATCACTATTACCAGCTAAAAGTAAATCCAGAATCAGTGTTTGTGTGTGAGTCGAGTAAAGAGCTGGTCAGATCAATGCAATAACCAATAACCAACATTATTTAAAAACTAAATTACATTACCTACATAAATACATAGATATTAAACTAAAATGGGCTATCACTTGAAAAAAATGCATTTGGAGAAGATTTGATTATTTATTATTATATGTTAACACTGGTTAAAAGCAGTTATTCTTGCCTTCTCGATCAGTTTTTCTGTGTTTCCTGCAGATCCAGAAGATCCAAAATCCAGCAACAATCATCAGAGATCCAGCAGAGATCAACACTATCAGAGACACTGAGACTGGAGGAACTGAAGAAGAAAAGAGAGACATTAATGTGAGTGAATGTGTCAGTCTTATCTCCAACAGAAGACAGAGATCAGGTCAGTAAACACACACATATATCATCAGTGCTGTGGTACCTGCACATGTGTGACAGAGTGTGTTGATGTCCAGATGTGTGGTCTGGTTGCTGATGGGATTGTTCAGCACACAGCTGTAGGTGTTTTTATCCTGATATTCCACCTCCAGAGGTAGAGAGAGACTGATGCTGAGATCACACACACTGATGCTGGACAATACACTGATTCCTGCGTACCAGGAGAGAGTCGCATCACACACATTCAACACTGATGAACACACCAATGAACAATTTAATGATGATGATGATGATGAAGAACAGTGTGAAGAGTTACTGATGATGACAGGAACAGGCAGACCAGCTAAAAAACAGAGAATAAAATGGAATATGGATGAACTTGAAAAATGAGAGTAAATGTTTAGTATAATAACACTTAGTGAGTGTGTTTGTCATCTCAAACACTGAAAACTTTTGTAATTTAAAAATTTAAATAGATCCAGTAAATTAAAACAAGAATATGTGAATGTTTGGACAAATGATCTCTACTCACCATAGACAGAAACACTGAATGTTTTTGATGTCATTTTCTCTCCCCTTATCTCTAGTTGATAAACTCCAGCATGTTCAGTTCTGGTGTTTGTGATGGTCAGAGATCCAGTTTGATCGTCCAGCTTCAGTCTGTCTCTGAATCTCCCATCAGGAACATCATCATATGTGGAGAAGACTCGGGTCTCAATGCTGATTTTAGCTATCAGAGAGTTTTCAGCTCCATATTTCCACAATAAATCTTCATCTTCATATATTTCAGTAAGATCAGTGTTTAGAGTGACAGAATCTCCCTCCATCACTGACACTGAATCACCAAACACACCTGATGAACAACACGGATTAGGTTTTCTGATGGTTTACAAAGCCTGAAATCAGTTTTTCAGCGGCAGAAACACAAAACTAAATGAAAGGTGAGATTTACAGTCTGTTGTATTATATCATGTTTAACACATATTAACAAATCAGGGATAATAATTCATTATTATTCAAAAAGGGAAATAAAACATTCATCCGTTCATTTTGTCCACCATGATGAATTCACCATTATAATTAAACATCATCAACATATCAATAATATTACATTTTAATATTCAGAAACTTTCTCTCTGACATCAGTAGCTCTTGATAAAGGAAATAAATGTGTAAAATATATTTATAAACTGCTAAAGTTACTGAGAGACTGTCAGAAAACATTACGGCAGCGCTTATTAATTACCTGTAAATATATTTATAGTATGTATTAATGGACTGATATGGCAGCATAATTTATGAAAAAAGGAAAGATACATTCAGTAGCTTAATGTCAGTGTCTTCTACCACAATAATAATTATTATTATTGTTATAATTTTACAAATGCCCATTTTAAACAAGCAAATACAATGCATTGGATTTTCACACTAAATATTCCAGGATGTTTAATGCTGTACATTAAAACAATTGTATTAACTCCAGATATGATAAAAAAGAAACAATGTTTACAGTCATGTAACTTCATTAAGGATTTTACATTAAAGTAATATGGTAATCATAAATGTATAGTAAAACCAGGAGAATGATGGTTTAAATGTAAGTGCATATTTTGAAACAAAGTTTAGGGTTTGGTGCAAACCGATTTATTAGATAAACCTTGATTTAGTCTAGATTTAAGCATAATCCATTTTTTATTTGTTTTAAAATTAGCGATAAAATTAAAATTAAAATGAATCAAGAATCAATACATGATAATTATTACAGACTGAAAGTACAAGTTTTACAGAGCTTGTTTACAGAGTTTTACAAATATATATATATATATATATATATATATATATATATATATATATATATATATATATATATATATATATATGAGACCTGCGCATTTTGACTAATGGCTTTCCATGACTTTTGTAGCTGTTCATAACTACTTTTATTTATTTATTTTTTTGTAAGAATTAGAGACCTGAATTCAAAGTTAGTAGATTTCACAATATTCATGATTCATTTTAACAGCAGATAAAAGTCTAATTCAAACAGTATCAGACACTTTATTGCTCTGAAATAGAAAAAAATCCATGAAAATGTTTTTATAACTCACCGATCAGACTCCAGCAGCACAAACAGAATAAAACACACGTGTGAAACATTTTCTTCAGTTGTTCAGTGTGTGATGAAACTATCTGCTGAAAAACACTCAGTCTATATGTGAATCCTCCCACGACACAGTTTGACCCTCCTAGTTTCACTCGCTGCATTTGCACATGATATAATGTTTTAGTTCATCTAGCCTTATTAAGACTTAAACTGTTCTTAATGGGTGAAAAAAGAGTCTAAAAGAGTCTATAAGTCTAGTGATTTATTTATTCAGTTCACAATTTTAGTAAATGGAAAAAATGTTAAAATCATGTATGATCTCACATTACCTTTTTTTAGTCAAACTGAGATCTGCTGTGGTTGGTTTTCTTCAGAAATGTGGTTTGATTTGGACAAACATCTTGTGTGTGAGAACGGGTATTTAGAGCAGGTGTGTGTAGCTGAAGGGCCTCTTCAAAGGTTTAGATTGATTTCTTTTTTTTTTTTTTCTGTCTGTCAGGGCTTGGCTGGAAGGAGACAGTTGAAGGACTTATTTACAAAGCGGTATTTATTAAATACAGTTTAAGGAAAACCACTGGAAGACAGCAATCCAAACCATACATTTATTAAAAACATAAAAAGCAAAATGCACCTGATGCACATTTTTTGTTCTTCATTTTCCAGAAGTAGTTTAAAAATCTTGCTGTATTTTTACGTCTTGCTCTGATGAAAGTGATTTCCCACGAGGACTTGAATGCTCCATGATCCTGGAGGACACAGAGAAGTTTGCCTTCTTTAATGATGGACCTTGAAATCTCTCAATAATAAAACCATCTCTGGATCCAGTGTTTTTTAACAGATGCCAGTGAGCAGAGTTTATGTAGTGAACACTATTTGAGTTTATGCGTATATGAGGAGGGGGGTGCATATGAATCATGATGTGGGTTGTATGATGTTCATTAAGATTCAGATCATCCACGAGACTTGTGCATGTTTGTCTGATGAGTGAAAGTGTGAATCAATTATGTTCTTCTGCTGTTTGTTTGCATTATGAGTCCAGACATATTTCTCTACCTACAATCTTTATGATCTGTTCAAACACATTTACACAGTAGGCCTACTGTCCCGTTGAGTATATATTATTTGTTCCACTATCAAAAGCTGTAATGCTGTTTCAGCTGCTGTTATTCAAAACCACCAGATGGCGCCACTCAATATCAAGAATGAAAGTGATGACAGTAGAAAGGTGTAAATATGAGTCAAAGATATTGATAAAATCGATTATCAGTCAATCTCTAATAATAATTATATCTATTTATCATTACAGCTTCAGGTCTGTCTTCTGGTCCTATAGCAGGATTTTGTGTTGTTGTTCTGCTGGTGTGATTTACTATCACTGCACTCTTTGTGGAAATATGTAACAGTTTTATAGAGATTGTTACTGCAGTACACCTGTGGTAATCTGATATCAGACACCACTGTCTTTAAAAATGGCAACTTTCTAAGCTATGAACAGGATTACCCAATGATGGAGGGAGGTTATAGGTTTACAATACAGAAACATTAGGTGGAAGCACACATTAGTTTTGTTGCGGGATAGGCTAATTTATGTATAAGGATATACGTTTAATATATTATACAGTATATGTAGTTTTGCAGTTGTCCACTGTCACCATAAAATAATGCTAAATTCAGAACCACATACTAGCATACAGATTTCTGCCTTAGAAAGATATGGTAGATAAACGAAGTAGTGCGGGTTTATGATTATTAACAGAGAGGGTCATTTAGTTCCACCTCAGCCGTTTATTATATGTTTTATATTAATGTAGTGTAAGAACTTCGACTCATTGATTAACTTTATTTGATTAAACCTGAATGTTTATGTGTACATGAACTCCCTGGTGTCAGTGAAGTCACAATCTCGGCAGCGTTGAAGTTATGGACTTCAGCATGAGTTGTGTCTGTCTGACTTCAAGTGGCGTGATGACACTTTTCTTAGTAGAAGTTGGAAATCGCGACTTTCTGAGTTGAATTGAACGCAGAAGTATCTGTGTGTAAACTGTCCTGCACAGTTTCAGTCCTGTGCTCCAGACATGAATGATGGATTCTTCATATGTGTGTTGTTGAGGAGACATGTGCTGTTAAATGCTGTTAAGACTCATGATTTCCCCCTGCTGGTGAATGAATCAGGTGAAAAGTCCCTCAGACGCACATTGAAGGAGGGACCCGAAACATATCAAACCAGAAGATCACAGAGACTGAGAAGATCACAGAGATGTGTGCTTTTTTGACCACCTAGCAATCACATGTAGCCGACTAAAAAGGTACTGAAATCCACCAGAACACCGCACTAACCACATATTTGATAATTGTGCCTTTTCGTTTATCGAGTATTGGCCTAAAGATAAGATTTAAAAACCAAACGGTTTGTTTATTTGTAGGATTAACATCCCTTCAGACTTGCCCTGACTCTGGTTTGTTCCTGATTGATGGCGGTTCAGAGCTGGAAATTAAGGTGAGATTTTTTTGTCCACACTTTCTCTGATCTTGATCTTGAGGTTCAACTTTGTCCTTCTCTTGAGAGTTTGCTATTGAACAGTTCACCAAAACACATGATATGTCATTAGACGTTGCATCCTCCTGGGCACTGGCATGTGGCTCTTCGCTAATGATGTTTTATAAACAAAGTTCGGGAGGAGCACGTTCAAATAATCAATCCAATCTACTCGTCATCAAACAATTATGTCTACCCTAATCAGCATGACAAGAAGTATATATATATATCCACTCTGTCAACTCACCTAATATTCCTTGACAGTTTTCCAGCATCCCTCCACCACCCCGACTCCTCACTCTTGGCTTGTTCTTTTACAGCCAGGAATACGGGGGGAGTACTCTGGGTTCGGGCCGAATACCGAGCCCGGAGCCCTCTCCTCGGACAGCACGACAAATACGCATTTATTCTATCTGACTTATTTGTAAGTGTGAACTAGTGAAACAGATATCTGTAGAGCTGCGGGCTGGGCGACACCTAACATGTTCGCTAGATACTATAGCCTACGTGTAGAGCCCGTGTCCTTCCTTGTTCTCACCCTGAACGGGAAGAAGCACTGTGAGTACTGGCTCTGTGGGCTTGCTGCACCCTACTGTGCGTCCTTATTGCCCCAGAGTCAAACCTGTTTAGTCCACCAACACCCTCGGGTCGGATATGGCGGAGCGTCCGGTGCCAGGCCTTTATCCGCTGAATCCTTGAGAACCGGGTCTAGGCTGGGTCTCATGTGTGACCCTACTAGGATCCCATGTGTCTATATTCTTTACGGCTGCTCCTAAACGGAAGCCCGTGACTTTCCCTTGGGCTAAGTCACCCACTATTCATATGCAGTAAAACCCTCGGGTTAGTCCATATGTGTATTCCCACATAACTCTTTTAAGAATGTGGCTCCCACAGTGTTCCCCTCCCTCAGATCGGGCACGCTTTCCCAGTGTTATCCAATAATCTCACTGTATGGGTTATCACGGAACAACAGTGACAGATAAACTCAGTGTAAGCCCTCTCCTATCGTCCTTCCAGGCAAGAAGGTGTGGAGGCTTACTCAGGCGCTGGACGGGGTGCAGCAGTTGTGGCCCTTTAGTAGGGATTCCTATTCATCCGTCTCAACGTGGCGTCGACTGACCGACCGACCGAAAGGGAACGTCTCGGCGCTGGCGCCCCCCAGGGGTTTGTTCTCTCCCCACTGCTGTTCTCCCTGTGCACGAACAACTGCACCGCCAAAGACCCCTCTGTCAAGCTCCTGAAGTTTGCAGACGACACCACTTATCGGCCTCATGGTTCTGCTTACAGACTGGAGGTTAAAGAGCTGGCTGCAGGGACGGACTGACAATCTGTGCGTTCTGGAAAAGTCCAGAACGGCCTTCCAACCGAGGGCCGTTGGCACAAAAAAAAAGTGTAATAAAGCAATATAAACAGCCAACAGCAGGGGCACTAATACGATCACTTATATGCTATGTGTAAATAAACAACAACTGAGGAAGAAAAGTCGGCCTACTAGCCACTGACAGAAAGTTCGTTTTAAAAGGCTTACCTACCTCACTTTTAAATTTGCTTACATTATATTTGAATAGTTAAGTTATAGTAAACACGCTAAACACATTCTATAAATAACCCCAACTTGCCAATAGCGATTTATCACAATGTTGATGTGATAAATGGGATTAAAAACATCAAAGAAACATTCTCTGAATGGTGAATTCCTAGTTTTGACACTAGATGGTGGTCTAACACAGTCTATATACTGCTTGTAGTGCACACTTTATGTATTAATGAAATTTTAGGTAATTTATCCTCCTGATGTTTCAACGCAGAAGTAAGCTGGACGCAGAATGTGTGAGACTTCCTATTTATTATCAGCTATAGAGAAATAACGAGAAGAATATACCAAAGTTCAGTTAACTTTAAACTGTTTGCTGCCGTGCCTGCTCTTATCTGAAAAATAAGGTGATAATAAGGGCACATTGTGTGGGATGTTGTTCTTACAAATAATAATAATAATAATAATAAAGATCATGGGAAACAGTAACAGTTATTATAGTGAAATTTAATAGATTAAGACATGAGTGACTTAAAAAATAAATGACAATTTAATTATAATTTCTTTTACACTCTTTGAAGATCTCAAATTATAATTGTATAATAGGAACAATAACTGTACTATTTTGTGGAGAAATATAATTACCATGTTCAATCTCTCCATGCCATGGCAATGAACATTATTAATATCCTTTATAAAAACAGTATAGGCTTTGACGCTTGAGAAAGCAAATATATCAACCACATTTATTCTGGGTGGGAATGTGATTAATCCCTCTAGTGGTCAAGTGTTGTTATAGTTATTTCTAGGAGATATCATTAGGAAGCATGGCATTAGTTTTCACTGTGATGCCGATGATACTCAGCTCTATATTTCTTCACACCCAGACGAAACTTACCAATTCACTAAATTAACAGAATGGATAGCTGATATAAAAAATTGGATGACTAGCAATTTCCTACTTCTTAACTCTGAAAAAACAGAGTTTCTAATTATTGGACAAAAAACTTCCTCACATAATAACCTAGAATACTGTCTAACACTTGATGGCTGCTCTGTTAAGTCTTCGTCGTCGGTTAGGAACCTGGGTGTGCTCTTTGATGCCAATCTTTCATTTGAAAGTCACGTGTCTAGTATCTGTAAAACTGCATTTTTCCATCTTAAAAATATATCTAAATTACGCCATATGCTCTCATTGACAAATGCGGAACACTTAGTTCATGCGTTCATGACCTCAAGGCTAGATTATTGTAATGCTCTACTGGGTGGTTGCCCTGCATGCTTAATAAACAAACTACAGCTAGTTCAAAACGCAGCAGCTCGAGTTCTTACCAGAACCAGGAAGTATGACCATATTAGCCCGGTTCTGTCAACACTGCACTGGCTCCCTATTAAACATCGTATAAATTTTAAAATATTGCTGATCACTTACAAAGCACTAAATGGTTTAGCTCCGCAGTACTTGAGCGAGCTCTTAACGCATTATACTCCTTCACGTCTATTGCGATCTCAAAATTCCGGCCAGTTAATAATACCTAGAATATCAAAGTCGACTGCTGGCGGTAGATCCGTTTCCTATTTAGCACCAAAACTTTGGAACAGTCTTCCTAACATTGTCTGGGAAGCAGACACACTCTGTCAGTTCAAAGCCAAATTAAAAACACATCTCTTTGACCTAGCATTTACATAACACATTATAGACTTCTATAATTCAATGTTAGGCTGCATAGATTAGGTCAGCCGGAACCGGGAACACTTCCCATAAATCCTGATGTACTCGTTGCATCATAAGAAGAATGGCATCTACGCTAATTTTAGTGTCTTTGTTTATCCCGAGATTTTCCCACAGCCTGCCGGATCCAGGCCGTTTCCAGATCTGATGAAGGACCTTCGCCTGGACCCGATGTCAACGCAGTGTTGAAGTGCTAACTAGTCTCTCCCTATGGAGGATCCCTTTACCACTCCAGATAAAGCGTTGTCAGGAAATTCGTTTTGCGTACCGACCTCGAAGTGACAAAATAAAATAAAATTTTGTATCAAAAATTATAAGGAAACGCCAGTACTTTGTTTAGGCTTGGTTTGTAGGGAATTCCAAACCTGCGCACATATTCAAACGCACATAACTATAGAACCAATTCTTAATGCGCATGTGAACGCCATCAGCGTTTCTCACAGGTTCGCGTTTAAAGTCTGTGTAGAGAGAATTGTGTCGTCTTGGCGGCCCCTAATTTACGAACAAATGATCGTTGAGACGGAAGCGAATCAATCAAAACTAACTTTAGCTGAAAAATAACTTTATTAAAGAACCGCTATAAAGCCAAAACAATCTCTGTTACCTTAAATTATACGTTTATCTCTGTAAAGCTGCTTTGAAACAATCTACATTGTTAAAAGCGCTATATAAATGAGGATGACTTGACTTGACATGTTGAAATAAACGGAAACTATATCTCAGCGTTGAACTGGCAGAATTGAAGAAATGCAGTTAGGGAGGTTGTTTACAACACAGAAGCATTAGATTGGAACACAAATAGGTTTGATGAAGGATATTATTTACAATTAGGAACATGGCAGCTATGAAATTATTCATTGTCAACACAAAGAACTTTGAATATTTTTTTTATTTATTTATTTATTTTTTTAATTTTGATTAAAAATGAATGTTCTTGTGTATATCTGTGTGTAGGCCCCTTCTGTCTCGAAAGACAATGGCTGCGCCTTCTTTATCTTTTTTCAGTCAATTTTGCTGTTGGCAACATCTGGAGTGGCTCAGTAGTCCTATCCGTGCATGGCAGTCTCTGCCGCAATTTAGGCAGACAAAGCTGGATGGCGGGTTGGAGCATCCAAACATCAGAAAATCTGTGAGTAAACAGTTTCAGTCCTGTGCTCCGTTCAAGAATGATTCCTAAAATAATGTGTGTTGTTGAGGAGACGTGCTATAATTTTAAGTGACTTTCACAGGAATGAAAATGATGGTGAAAAGTCTCTCAGACACACATTGAAGGAGGAAACCGAGACATCAAACCAGAAGAGATTCAGAAAAGCACACAGATGTGGGCACTTTGACTAGTAAACAACCCTAGCCTACTAAACAGGTAACATCCAACAGAACAAGTATGTACTAACACATATTTGCTAATTAGGGATATTAATTTATCCAAAAAAAAAAAAGAGAAAAATAAACATGGTTTGTATTATTTGTAGGATCAACACTTCTTCACCCACACCTGTGTTTTGTTCCCTGACTCGTCATCATCCTACAGAACTGGAGCAGGAGTGGATATCTTGAGCTGTCCTCATCACTGCATCTGGACTTTACCACTATCAAGGAAACTTAAGGTGAGATCTTCTATCTGATTATGATCTTGATCTCATTCTATGAATTTCTACCTTTATGTTTTATGGACAGGGCCACTGTTATGCTACTGAAAAAAAAATCCAGGTTGCTTGCAACGTTTAGTTAGTTTCTCGTCCATACTGATGAAAACAAAATAAATTAACAACCATCAAACACAAATCATAAATTGTAAGTCATTTATTCTTAAAATTACCCAGACACTGGCAGGAAAATTATATGACCTTTGTAAGAATATGACCCTGAGAGTGTCACACTGCTTAACTGCAGGATCACTGCATGAGTATTGATCATCACACATGCAAAGTATATGATATTTTTGTTAAACACCAGTGCTGAGTTCAGTATTTTGTAGTAAAGCAGGTTTTCTGTAGAGCAGAAGTCGACGGTTTCATGTGAGCAGGAATGGAAAAAGCTCTTCAACCACAGGCTATTCACAGGCTATTCACACCTCAGACAGAGACGATCACAAACTGACATCAAACACACAAATTCATCAGCAGAAACATTCTCACGCACAAGCTGTCCATCCACCCAGCAGATCAAACCACATTTCTGTTCAGATGTGAATACATGAGACCACAGTGTTCATGAGTGTTTTGCATTATGTTTTTCATGAGATTACACACACGTTCCCTTTAAGACTTAAAAAGTCAAACACAGCTCCAATGAATCATATGATTTAATTGGTTAAAAAGGCAAGTTTGTTTCAAGATTTAGGAGACCACTTCAAATAATACTTTAAATGTTGATCCTGCTCTGCGTCTGCTGGGATGTCCTGATACAATATGTTGATTCTCACCTAAAACTCAAACATAGACTTGTTGTCACAGTTTGGTCTTTAACTAAGAAAAAGAGTTTGTTCATCTTCTCATTGTGATTGGTGCATAATCCACATGATCCTCCTCTTTTACTTTCTGTAAACACAACACAAGATATATTACTATATATAGTTTTTTTCTTATAAAAATTCTCAGCACTTATCAGTATAAAGCATCTTGAAGAAATGACATCAAAATTATCGCATGACAACAATTCAAAGTTTAACAAAACTGCATTTGTTTAAAATAGCTCTTTCAGTCTTGTCGTACAAACCATTAATTGTTTTCTTCAATGTAATTACATTCATTGAACATATTAGATATTCTTTGTAGATGAAGTTTAGAGGTCCTGCTGTCTTTCAGCATTTCTCAGTGTCTTTAAAAATGTTTTTCATTTCAAATGACTAATTGCTTGCTAAAAATGTAATCTGTGATGTGATCCAAACAACTCAATAGGAAAATCATTGTATTTATTGCATTGATTATATTATGGCTTTTATTAAACTGATCTGATCCAAAATCTGATTTGGTGCTGCTGTGTGTGTAATCATTATACAGTCAAAAACACAATTTGCACACACTGATAAATAATACAGAGAAACACAACATAACTTAATAATAAATAGTCTTACCGTTTTCTGTGTGTTTCTTTTGTAGAACACAGGATCAGCGTAAGTGATCTCGTCTTCACGAGTCTCGACTGTTTCAACAATAAAATGCATTAAAACAACAAAACTTAAAAATTTAATTTGACTAAATTTAAAGTGAACTATAACTTCAAATTTGGATACATTTTTTTACACATAATTTATAAATCAAACCCAGGCAGTACGCTAAGTCAAAAGCTAAGTGAAATGCATTCTTGATATGGTGAAATTGATGCTCAACAAGTTCAACATAAGTAATCAATAACATATTGTAACTTTAGCACCAGCTGCATCTTTACACATGTACAATTATGTTCATAAAGTGGAGAAAGCTTTTGTATTTTTAATGTTTTGACATTTTTTTTCATATAAATCATCTAAAGGCTGTTAACTACAAAATATTAACAATAATTATTTTTAATTCTATTTAGAAAAGTATTTATAAAGTTTTAGTAAGTTTTATAAAGTTTTGTTTATTATAATGTTTAAAAGCAGTAAACACTTGCCTTCTCTGGCTATTTTTCTACATTTCTTGCAGATCCAGAAGATCCCGAATCCAGCAACAATCATCAGAGATCCAGCAGAGATCAACACTATATAAAACAAAGGTAGGCCTTGATCTGTAATGGACAAAATAAGCCGTTAGTGTGAGTGAATCTGTCCGTCTGACCTAGCTAACACTCAAACATCAGCACTGTATAGCATGAAAGATCAGGCCAGTAAACACACACATATATCATCAGTGCTGTGGTACCTGCACATGTGTGACAGAGTGTGTTGATGTCCAGATGTGTGGTCTGGTTGCTGATGGGATTGTTCAGCACACAGCTGTAGGTGTTTTTATCCTGATATTCCACCTCCAGAGGTAGAGAGAGACTGATGCTGAGATCACACACACTGATGCTGGACAATACACTGATTCCTGCGTACCAGGAGAGAGTCGCATCACACACATTCAACACTGATGAACACACCAATGAACATGATGATGAAGAACATTGTGAAGAGTTACGGATGATGACAGGAACAGGCAGACGAGCTGGAAAACATGAGAGAATAGAGAGAAATAAATCTAAACATCAATCTTATGTTGAGTGAAATGTGTTCACTGTCAGTATGTGTATCTCAAACTATACATGATTAAATATTTCAGTGTATAAATATTTAAAAGAATATTCTGGGTTGATTTTAAGGTAAGATCAATCTAATGCAATTTTGACATAATGTTGATTGCCAAATGATTTTCCATTTGTCCACCAGAAAAGCAATTAATTAATTATTAATATAATAGCAAATTATTATGTATTATTATTTCTGCTACAGAATAAAAAAAAACTGTAACATATCAATTTTCTCTCGCAACTCTGACTTTTTTCTTGCAAGTGGGAGTTTATATCTTGCAATTCTGAGAAAAAAAAATCTGAATTGTGCAATTAAACGGGGCAATTACCTTTTAAATTTATAGTATGTGCCGGAAACAAGTTTTCATAGAATGGGGCCGATCTGTAAATGTTAAAATACTCACTGTTTTAAAAGTACAGCCACAGGATGTGAACAATATGTGTGTTAACATGGTTTTAGTGTGAAAAATCACTTGCAAATCTTTTGCTACAACAATACGCCATAAACCTTAAAAATACTGTAAAAATGCTGAAGTGCTTCTGAAGTTTCCTTTAAATCCTCCAAATTTTGGCCTCGTTCACATTCCTTTATAAGTGCTTCGTCGTAACCTCCAAATGAGGGATGAGTCTGAATTAATTTTTGTGGTAATCAACACAAATTATGTGGATTGAGCTTAACTTGTAAATATGTAAAATACGAGACAAATGATCTATACTCACCATAGACAGAAACACTGAAAGTTTTTTTTGTCAGTTTTACTCTGCTCATATCTAGTATATAAACTCCAGTATGTTCAGTTGTGGTGTTTGTGATGGTCAGAGATCCAGTTTGATCGTCCAGCTTCAGTCTGTCTCTGAATCTCCCATCAGGAACATCATCAAATGTGGAGAAGATTTGCTTCTTTTTGCTCATTTTAGCTATTAGAGATTTTTCAGCTCCATATTTCCACAGTATGTCTTCATCTTCATGTATTTCAGTAACAGTGTTTAGAGTGCCAGAATCTCCCTCCATCACTGACACTGACTGTATTTCATTTGTTTCGGCAGCAAACACTCCTGATGAACATGAACAGGTTTTCAGATTAATGCTCATGTTGGTTTAGAAAGTCTGAAATCAGTTTGTAACCTTTAACATCAGCAGAGACTACAAACTAAATGAAAAGTCACATAAATGAACAGGCAGACTCGAGAGAATCAATAATTTGATCTTTAATTTAAAAATATTTGCTGTAGAGCAAAATAAAAATTAAATGATGAATTAATCACAGCTCAAAAGTTTAATTTCAATACATTCAATATTAAATATATTATTGAATTCCCATTATGTTTGTATTTGTTTATGATTACTGCAGAAGAATTAAAAATAATTTAAATTATTTAATTTTTTTAAATTGCTGGGTGTAATCATTGAAATCAGGATTTCTAAACCATCAAGAGAGATTTGATCGCAGTGGATGAAACTAATCTAATTTGAACCGCCCCAGGAGTTTATTACTCTGATATGTGAATAAACAACACAAATATGTTTATAACTTACCGATCAGACGGCAGAAGCACAAACAGAACAAAACAAACATGTGAAACATTTGCAGCTGTTCAGTGAAACGCCTGATCTAATAAGACTATCAATGAACGCACAACAGATCTTAACAAACACAAGCTTTCCTCCCCCGACAGAGTCTGACCCTCCTAATGCACACACACACACACACACACGGTACATACACATCATATAAACACACACACACACACACACACGTATACACATGGTACACATCATATAAACACTACATTTTAAGTTAAAATAGAGAGTAACTCATAATTTAAAATTTGTTGTATATATTTATTCAGTTCTTAAATATAGCTTATGGGGAAAAGTACAACTTTAAAACCATGTATTCCTTCTGAGTCAAACTGAAACCTGCTGTGGGTTATTTCTTTCTTTCATTCTTTCTTTCTTTCTTTCTTTCTTTCTTTCTTTCTTTCTTTCTTTCTTTCTTTCTTTCTTTCTTTCTTCTTCTTTTTGTGTGGTTTGATCAGTTGGTGGACGGACATCTTATATGTGAGACTGGGCATTCAGTGCGTGTGTGGAGTTTATTTCTGTCCTGCCAGGAACAGCTTTGAACTTTAATCTACAGAAACATGATGAGAAAATGTTTCACACAAAAACAGAAAACATAAGAAACTATGATCATATTTAACACTGCCATTCACAAGTTTAGTCTGTAAAAGGTAAAATATATTGGTATTTTGATATTTGATATACACCGATCAGGCATAACATTATGACCACCATCCTAATATTGTGTTTCTCCCCGTTTTGCTGCTGAAACAGCCCTGACCCGTGGAGGCATGGACTTCTCTAGACCCCTAAAGGTGTGCTGTGGGATCTGGCACCAAGATGTTAATAGCAGATCCTTTAAGTCCTGTAAGTTGCGACTTCTGATAGATACTGACCACTCCAGACCGGGAACACCCCACAAGAGCTGCAGTTTTGGAGATGCTCTGACCCAGGAGTCTAGCCGTCACAATTTGGCCCTTGTCAAACTCGCTCAAATCCTTTTGCTTGTCCATTGTTCCTGCTTCTAACACGTCAACTTCGAGGACAAAATGTTCACTTGCTGCCTAATATATCCCACTAGTGTAGTCTAGTGTAGGCCTTATCTTATGCGGAGGTTTAATAAAGCGTGATCAGTCACGTGACATTCACTGCTGGAGTCACGCTACACATGCCAAAGACTAAACAGTAGGCTAAGAACTGTCTAAATAATTATTTTATTGAATTTTGGTGGATTTATTACGTGAACTAAAGCCATTTGTCACAGAACAGACCAGGGGCCTCATTTATAACTGTTGCGTACGTACAAAACAGGCCCTGAAAGAGGCGTACGCCACTTCCGACGCATAAGTTATGATTTATAAAAACAAACTTGACGGCAAAATTTGCGCACCTGCACGCAAACTCTGACCCATGCGTACGAACGTTTTGGAGATGGAGACGTTTGGCGACACCGATGGTGAGCTGGAGTTAAATGTCTTTTTGGTCACTTTTTGACAGACAATCTAAAGAAAATTAAACATATACAGAAAGATAATACAAATATAATTTCACTCACCAAGCCTATCACTTGGAGCAAATATCCATCCCTTCTTAAATGTCCACGCCAGCGAGCGCGTTGGGCCGTTTAGTGAAACTGACGCAAATAACAGTTTAAAGGGACTGTGTGTAGGAATTTCTCCCATCTAGTGGTGAAATTGTATTTTGCATTCAAACGAATAATGCTCTCCAGCGCCTCACTTTTTTAAATGTAATCTCTGTTTTGTAATCTCCGGTCACGTTTCCTTTTACGATCTATTTTGGACTTTTTAAACTTGCCGGGGTAGTGACAAGCGCCTCTCACTGCTCTGCTCCTCCGCTTCTGCTGACTTCAGTCACGTGACGCTGGTTCTGAACGAAAACGCGTTGTGGAAACGCGTTAGCCTAGTACTTTTTGTCCCTCTCTCCTATTATAGTTTTTCAAGATGGCGGAACTACATGGAAGCCTCCGTGGACCTACCCGTCCCATGTATATAAAGATAATAAATTCTTCGTTTACGAGGATTAGTCTGATCATTGGCATAGGTATTTGTACACCATTGAGGGCATATTTATGAATAAAAATATTGATTTTAGATAATAAAATACCTAAAAAGCTACACATAGTCCCTTTAAATAAATAAAATAATGATTTAAACTATGTTTTACTTCTGATATAAACATTTAGATTAAACATGCCATTAAAATTAACAGAGTTAAACACTTAAACATGAAATCATTACTGAGAAGTTACAACATTTTTTTATATTCAATCAATAGAAATATTTTTTGTGGATGTGATGCTTCTGAACACTTTTCCTGTGGCGTGCAGTGTTTTAATGTTTTAACCACAGAGATAATTGCTTATCATGATAGCCTACCAGATTGTCTGAGAAAATAGTTTAGTGCAAAAAATGCCCAAGGCCTATCTGTTTCCATTAAAAATATAAATCAATTAAAAATACAATTCGGCCAGTGGAAAAGATTGAGAAAAACTTTCTCTGAAATGTATTTTACACTATTTGATTTAAGTATTCAAAAACAAGGCAAGGATAACTACATGATTTTTATTAATGTAATGTGTCTTGTACTGTTAAAGCAGCACTAGGTAACTTTTCAACCTTCATAATATATTTCCAAAACTCTTGTGATGGTACATCGACTTACAATAGGTTGAATGACACATTTGCCATAGCCTGACGGGGTCTGTATCGTTTTTAATCGTACTTTTAATCTTCGGGTTTCGGGTAGTAACCCGAGAAGAGAACAAAAAGAACTACAAAATTTGACTGCTTTACGGCAAGGCTACCTCACTTCCCCCAACACGTCCTCACATGCTGTTGGACTTGTAAGTAACGTTATATTGCTTATATTGTATATCACTCGGACAAGCTTTCACTTGTTGGTGTGAGCTAAAAAGCACCTGGCGTTCTTGTTGATGGATTAGTAGACATCTTCGGAGGCTAGCTGTGCTTGTTCGATGTCCGACGATTTGTAACGCGTTGTGTTTATTCCCCAATCGAACTCGTGTAACTGTCTGTCACACGTTCTACCGTCCACAGCATTACTTGATAGACAAAAATAGGACAAGAATGAGCATCAAACAGAAACAACCCGCTTACGGGGTGTTCGAGGCGCACATACAATACAGACTGCCGGCAGTTCAACAGGGCGCGCGCAGCTCTTAAAGGGGCCACACCTTATTTCCACTCGTTACAGCTTCCATCCGACTGAACAGGGACCGGTATACGGGGGGAGGGGATCAGGCCGTAAGTGAAGAGACTGCTCTGCGTGAGTGGTATTTACGACAGTAACGTTAAATACAAGTAGTCCACAGCGACTCTAGGGGTCGTTGTTTGACCAAAACGGAATTCTTACCTAGTGGGGCTTTAAACGTTATCACGTGGATGAATAATCATATGCAAATGATATGCAGATGAGGATCTGCATAGTAAAACTAGGCGTTGTAAGCTCCATATATGGTTATTTCGGGGTGGAGACGCATGTGTGCACAATCTTCCGCTGACTGGGATTTATAAAGTGAATTCTGCGCAGGTTCTGGCGTAAGGTTCCTACGCACAGTTTTATAAATGAGACCCCAGAGCCTTAAATAACGGACTTTGGTTACTATCGTAACCTCAGTTCCCTGAGAGTAAGGGAACGAGTATTGCGTAGCTATAACCAGTGGGGGAAACTCCTTTTCCTTGATAATACTGAAGCCTAAAATGTAAAACGCATTTGCAGCTGCACAGCTAGCATACTGAGTGTCTGGCTCACTCATTGGCTGTGCTGCGGCAACTGCACATCCAATGGCGTGGTGCCTCAGACTGCCAAAATAGGGATTGGCAAGTCTATATTAGGGACCGAATTTGCCATTTTAGCAGGTTTAATTCGACTGAAGTGACAACTTGCCGTGTTACTACAGTGCGGCCAGCTACGCAATACTCATTCCCTTACTCTCAGGGAACCGAGGATACGATAGTAACCGAGTATGTTCCCTTTCGAGAACGGTCACTTCGTATTGCGTAGCTATACGCAGTGGGGACGCCATGATGAGTAACTGGTTGCCTACTGCAGCTCAGGACTCATGAGCTCACAGAAACAAGCCAGAACCCAAAGTATGTATATTGGAAAAGACTGGACACCACCGTGTCTAATAATATATATAATGTCAGTAACCTTAAACCCAACATAATATACCAACTCCAAACACCGTCGGGTCTATTAAGTGTAGTGGCAAACAATTTTACATCACTGAATAAGAGACAAACAGGTATCAATTGTCTTTAACAATTATTTATTCCCTTGCAAGGAAAGGTCAGCAGTCATACAGTCATTACAAAGTGCCTGCAGAGTGTGAAAAGGAGCGGGGGGTATCCTTCATGGGAATATAGCCATGAATAGATTAGAGGGTGACTTCCAAAGGGTGAGTCACCAAATCCAAACTCCAAACAGGAGGGGCTCACTGAGAGCGCCTGCAGATCCCCCACTTGCTTGATAGATGCCAGTGCCAGCAGGAGAGCAGTCTTTAGCGAGAGAGGTTTAAGATCAACCGACTGGAGCGGTTAAAATGGTGGTCTCTTCAAGGCCCCCAGGACCGTGGAGAAGTCCCATGACGGCACAGACAGAGGTCTGGAGGGGTTCATCCTCCTGGCTCCTTTTAGAAACCATACCACCAAGTCGTTTCTTCCTAGCGATTGGCCAGCCACTGGAGCATGATGAGCTGCAATGGCTGCCACATATACTTTGAGAGTGGACGGGGAATGGCCCGCGTCCAACAACTCTTTTAGGAAGGAGAGTACCACTGATACCTCGCAAGACCTGGGTTCAAAGAGTTAATCCGAGCACCAGCTGGAGAACATTGACCACTTCAGAGCATAGAGGCGCATGGTAGACGGGGCCCTAGCCTCAGTGATTGTGTCTAGGACCTTCTCAGGGAGGTCTTTGGGTACCCGTTGAGGGGCCACACATGGAGGGCCCATAAGTCTGGTCGCGGATGCCATATCGTTCCATTCGCCTGCGTGAGGAGATTTTTCTTCAGCGGGACAAGCCAGGGGACTTTGTCTGTCATCTGAACCAGCTCTGGAAACCACAGCCTGGATTTCCAGAGGGGGGCCACTAGGAGGACTGGGCATCCACTCTCCCTGATCTGTTTGATGACCTGGGGAATTATTGAAATTGGGGAAAACGCATAAAGGGGCGGCTGGGCCAGAGATGGGCCAACGCGTCCCTGTTCTTCGAGAAGAACACTGCGCAGTGAGTGTTGGTTTTTGAGGCGAAAAGGTAGACTTCGGCCCTGCCGAACACACTCCATATCAGGGTTCGGGGACCACTCGCCTAGGGGAGTGTTGCCCCGTGAAAGCATATCCGCACCCAAATTCTGAATGCCAGGGATATGTGCTGCCCTCAAAGAGCTCAGATTGGCTTGCGCTCAGATAAGGAGGTCTCTCTCCATGATGTACAGGTTGCCCGACCTGACACCGCACTGGTGATTTATGTATGACACCACTGACGTGTTGTCCGTGCTGACTAAGACATGGTGTCCTGTGAGGTTTGACAGAAATGCTTTCAGGGCCAAACCAACTGCTTTCATTTCCAGACAGTTGATATGTAAGCTCTGCTCCGTGCTCGACCAGAACGATTTTTATGACTTTAGATGTTTATGATCACTACAGAAGTATTTAAAAAAATAAATAATTTGGAGACATTTACATTTGCTGTAGAAATGTCCATTATTATTATGACCTTTCCAGACCTGGAAATTTCAATTTAAAATTCTGAACAGAGACCTTAATTCAAAGTCAATAGATTTCACAATATTAAAAATTCATCTCACACATAACGGCATATGAAAATAATCTCATTTGAACAGATACTGTCAGAAAAAAAGGTACAAAAGCTGTGACTGGAGCGAGATCCTTTCACTTATTAATCTCTAAAGGATGCATATTAGTATCTTAAAAGTATCATATTTGTTCATATTAGTTCATCATATTAGTTCCTAAATGATGATAGTATATCTTTTGAAAGTGTGTCACTGCATTGACAGCTTTTGTACCTTTTTTTCTGAGTGTGTAGCAGCCACTGTATTACTCTGAAATGGGAAAAAAAAATAAACCATAAAAATGTGTTTCTAACTTACCAATCAGACGGCACCAGTACAGACAGAACAAAACGCATGTGAAAAACACGTAAAACATTTTTTCCAGTATTTCAGTGTATGATGTAATAAAACTATCTGTAGGCTGTATGTGAACCCTCCCATGACACAGTTTGGCCCTCATAGTTTCACTTGCTGCATTTACATATCATATAATGTTATAGTTCTACAAGCCCTTATTAAGACGTCACCCATTACATTTCATAATGGGTGACAATCTTTATTTCTTATCATTTAAAATACTATTTGAAAAGTAGGTGTCTGACTGTGTTAAATGGCAAAAGTAGAAGAACTGTGTGTTGAGCGTATAGGACTTGATACTGTAGTGCAATCCCTTGGAAAAATCAGCACTTTCTTAACACCTTGAGTTGGGGGTAGGGGTAATCACTTCTTGGGGTCATCAGGTCGGAACCCTCATTTCTTGATGTTTTCACTGATAGGCCCACAACACCTCCAATGGGCGCAAAAGCAACACTGGCATCTGTCAACTGGGTTCGCCCAGCAGGGTCAAAATAATTTTGGACAACGCCCCTTCACTCTCTTTCATTGGTGAAAAGTGAAGCCGCCAAAGTCCTAATATTGCACTGACATCTTGCACTGATTTGGGACCTGATTCTGCTCAGTAATGAGCGTGAAGTTTAGCCGTGATATCAAGGTCCTGCTCTCACTCCCACAGAAACGGTTAGTACAAAGTTTATTGCAGAGCAACTCATTGTGTCGGTGTGAAATAAACAGTTATGGACATGTAGAAATTAAAGTTGAAGCTCCAATCTCCTCCCGAAAATTCTCCAAAAAGTCAGTTGGACTACTTAATTTAGAGAAGCTGTCAATCATGACGTCACATTCCCGTTTTTATAGCATCAAATAACTAACTAAAACCAAACTTATTTAAAAAATAAATGAACACTTAAACTTACATCAGCATGATAAATAATACTTAAAATGACTAAATATATTTGGAAAAAATGTATTTGAAGTGTAATTTGATTGTTTAGTTTCCATCGCGTCCATTAGACTTCATGGGGAGGGTGGGGTTTATGACCTATACTGGGACCAGCCACCTGGGGGCGATCGAGACACTTTGGCTTCACTTTTTAGGACTTGCGGCACGCTTGTTGGCTTCACTGGAAGTTGTCCTGCTCTTATGAAGGCAGTGGATTTTGAGAATCCATGCTTGGAGGAGGAAGGGCATTGGTGGTGGTTCTCCTTCCTTCCAGGATAATCGCCTGTTGTCCCAGGACCTGATTGTGCCTCCAGGTGTAACGGCCTTGGGATAGACTTTAAGGGTTTAACAGAGTGGACATAATGGATCTTCTCCAGTCCACTGGTTTATGTTCTTCGGTGTGGGAAGAACATCATAGGTTGCTCTGATGATGAAGCTCAGTCTGTTCCCTTCCATCTCCCAAAGATCCTTCCAGGTGAGCTTACGTTTCTCCAGGTTTTCCCAGTTATTCCACTGTCCCTGTTTGGACTGTGAGACTGCCTTTGCATCGCTTCCTCCTCTTGCTGCCGGACCTCGGCTACTACCAGCTTTCTTCTCTGGGCTGATGTTGCCTTGTACCATATGGGTCCGCTTGTGCCGAGTCCAAAAACCCCTCTTCCCTGCTGCACCTGTCCTACAAAATACCCCCAACAGATTTTGCTTGCTGTATGGCCTCAGTCGATGTCCACTTTCTCCCAGTTGCCAGTCTGAGAGCAGCAGCTTGTATTATAACTGTCACTTTAAAAGCTTTTTGAAATACTTATATTAGATGGTGGAGCTGATTCCTGGTTATGATACTAGATCATGCTGTATGCATATGGCTTGTAGTATGCATACTATAAATTATTTATCATCCATTGTGTGGACTTCTCACCATTTTCACTTACTGGATGATAAACAGGTGGGGGGAAAAAATCCCCCAGACTTGCATTAAAGGAGGGACCTGAGCTATATAGAGACAGAAGATCACAGAGACTCGAGGTCGGCTCTTTTGATTGATAAACAAACACAGAAAGAACCCTAGTATCATTGTTCCAGATGTGAAGTCTTGTTTTAACTCTAGATGGCGCTCTATACAGAGGCTGTTAGATTTAACTACACCATTATGTATAGGAAAATGCCTATTTCTACATTTAAAACTATTTATTTATAGTAGTATAGCAGATGTTTCACCAGTGATTCACCTGCAATTAAAAACACATAATTTGTAACATATATTAAACAAACATATTCAACAACAACATATTTAACAAACCCAAAAACATAAGGAAAATTCATCAGATCACTCAATTCATGTGTAAAATTCAAAACGACTGATAGAACGAAACAAAGGTATCAAGAATAGTTCTTCTTAGAAGTGTTACAGCTGGAAAAAAACTACTGAAACTGGCACTGCTGAACTGCACGATCACTGCATATAAGTATATGATCATGATGCATATGCACACAAGGTATATTTTCATATTTCAATATCTCTGTTTGATTTGAGACCTTTTTGTCAAACATCAGCATTGATGGGTTCAGTATCACCCATGTGCTGTAAAGTTGTTTTTCTGTTGAGCTGAAGTCAAATGGTTTCATGTAAGCAGGAATGGAAAAAACACCTTCAACCGCATGCTATTCACAGACACGCACTTCACACCTCAGAGAGACGATCACAAACTGACACTGAAACTTTGTTGCAAGCAGAGATTGCAACAAAGCAACAAGTTTATTGCGCACAAGTTTATTAACTAAATCACAAACACAACTAATCTAAACATAAACACACAATCACACATACACGGGTGTGACAGAAAAGTGACAGAATGAAACCGTAAACAGGGAATGAAGCTCTGAAGAAATGACAGTCTGACTCTGTTGGGTGAGTGAAGATATAGCAGGCTGTGCTCAAGGCCTGCCGTTGCCCATAGGCCCCGGTGAGGGTCCCCACAGACATCAGCCCGAAGAAGCCGCAGTAGAAGCCAGAAGAGAGGGGGTCACTGTGAATTTGGCTCAAATAAAGCCTGAGAAAAGTCCCACCTCTCCGGGTTTGCTTGACCAATGGCCAATGATTGGTTGCTGAGGAAGAAACTATTAAAGGTGATCTAAGTAACTTTTTAACCTTAACTGAACAGCTTCGGAGTCAGTGGAATGGTTATATTACTTATTTCGGGTTGAATGGTGGTGGTTTCGCACCCCCCTGGTGCCCGAGAGCGGAAAAACTCACTTGCAACTTTGGGCCGCCGGCCTCGCCGTCAAGAAGTATCGCGTGATATCAGGTCTCGCGATGTAACGAATTGCTTGACGGCACTGCACACGTACACGCCCCCATTCAAGCACCGGCTAGCTATACGCAAAGGGCAACGATAGATTGAGTTATGGCTGAGCCCGTAAAAAAGAAGCAGAAAGCTAGGAAATCTTTGTCGGAGTACCAACGAAAGAGGAAACGGGAGACTGACCGAGCAAGAAGTCAGACTCGAGTAAATATCGGACCGGCTTTTTCAGAATGGGGAGAACTGAGAGAAACAGAAGCCTGCAAAACGGATGCTAACCTGGCCTTCTTGCTGTTGCACTTGTAAGTATCTTTGGAATAAACTGTGTTTAATATTTAAATTTCAAGTAATTGTGACCTCAGGATGTTTGCTATTGTCTGTAAAGGTTTTTATTATGATCGCTGTCTGTTACGGGCTTACTAGTACGCTAGATACTATGACTTTCGGTAAACCGTCATTCTACCAGATGAACTTATAGACCTTGCTAATATAACTTTAGACAAATATTAGCCTCCTATATATATATATATTTATGCTCATGCCCACTCTCCCAAAAAAAAAAAAAAAAAAAAAAAACACGAAAGCAGTAGTTCGTCTCGTTCATATCGTTCGTTCCCGGTAAAAATACTAGTATGCATGACAACACAATAAAAAAAAAATCGCCATCAGTTGGAAAGAAAATATTGCTTTACTTGCCTCAGTAGACATAACTAGTTTTGAAATAGCCGGTTCCTCTGCTCAGCTGGGTTGCTCGTGGCAAGGGGGGAGGAACAACAGTTTGTTTTTACTACCAGACACTAGGGGGAGCTTCGTAGAGAAAAAACACTCAGGCTTGCCTGGTGTCCCTTTAAAGATTTTTGTAATACTAATATGTTGCGCAGCCATCGACATATCATATACACGACCATTTCGATCTTTAAAGTACCAATTCATAGAGACCAAACATGGGTGAGTTTAAATCATAAAATACATAGTATCAAAAAATAATAGTATCAAAAGACATTACACAAGACAGTAATAATCATTTGTACAATGTCCTGGGGTGCATGCTCATTTACATATCAGTTTGTCCATAAATTAATGCAGGAAAGTCTGTTTTAAGGGCTGTGGGTCTTTCCTATGGCCTCTGCTTTTCCACATGACCACATTTTTAGAGCAATAAACCATCTTATCAGTTGGTAGTCATGGTATTGAGGCCCTTCTTGCCCTAGTTGGTCCTTTGGCGGATGGGTCCATAGACCCCAGAGTGAGTTTTAAAGATTATTTGTTAAATACAACAAATAATTGTGTGATTTGTCTCAGTCGTTACACTGCTGTGATTTCCTGATGAAACGTGGTGATTCTCACAATCCCAAAACTCAGCCATTGATTCGGAGTCTGAGGACGCTGGAGGTGAAATGATCACAATCTGGGTCTTGTACTCAGAAAAGGACTGAAGTTTGATTATCTTCTCATTGCGATTGGTGCATAATTTACACAATTGTCCTCTTCAACTTTCTGTGAAAAATGCATAACATGAAATAATAATAATAATGAATAATGTGATATATAGTTTATTCGAAGTAACAAGTAGGGCTGAACGATTAATCGCACTTTCCATGTAATCGCACTTAAATCGAGATGGCTTATCGCGATTTTAAAATCGCATAGGCTGCGATTATTTTTTTTATGCGCAGTTTGTCATTGATATACGGTTCTGTAAACACTGCTCCATCTGAAAGCACTGTGAGTTTGAGTCACTTATAACGTGCATTTGAAAAATCAACACGCATCAAACATCTTTCCAAAACATGAGAAGCATTTATGAACCTCTTGTCCAACAACAGACAACATTTAATAACATGCATTTACTCCAAACTCACTTCATAACGACAGTTGAGCATCCTTCTGTGAGATGATGTGCCTTCTTACACAGAATAAGGCAGTCTTGTATTTATAAGTCATGTTTAATCAAAGCGTTTCAATCTTCTGTTTATTCAGATACAGCGATAGGGATTTCCTGGAATGATGCGCATTATTGTACTTCTGCGGCGGGGCATATTTATCATGTTTGCATGAAAGCGCCCTCTGGCGTTCAAATGGGGCAGTATTTACTACCAATCAGCCGCACTGCACTGACAAGCTGCGCACAAAATAAACACAGCCTTTGCCAAATTGCATGCGGTTTTATTGCGATTAATCGTTCAGCCCTAGTAACAAGACTTTTAAATATCTGATGGCGCTGTTGTGTTTCTTGATTTATGTGATAGATCATTATAATATGGAAGCCGATTTCCACCACATTAGAAAAAAATGCTCTGGTAGATCATTGTTAAAACATAAGTGAAAATTGTGACATAGAAAGTGTTTCTTCCTTAGGGACGTTTAGAGTGTGTTTTGTGTGTGTTTCTCTTTTCGGTTCCTTGTGTCTCTCTCTATAATTTCACTTTAACAGGCAACATGCTGATTGGCTGTTTTTCCTGTCAATCATCCGTGACGAGTGGATTGGCTGTGCCCTGTGAGGGGACACCTGGGGAATCGCTACTTCAGGGATATGCTACTGCCAGAGCAAGAGATACATTTTGTATTGAATTTGATTTGTGATGTGTTTTGTTTCTCTTGGTTTGATTTAGTTTTGTTAAGTGCTTTGACCATCATGTTAATCTTTCCTATTTTGACTGCCCTAAAAACTAATCATTTGTGTGCTCTAAGCGATGTCACGCATTTTTAGGCCCAACATTTTTTTTGTCTCATCTAGCAAACATCTCCTCACTATCCGCTAGCTGCCTGTCCCCTGAACACACTGTAAAAAAATACGGTCTCTGTAGACAGCCCAGGCTCCACAAACGGCAACAAAAACAAACTGGCCCAGCCTGGACCACGAAACATAACAAACAGTGTTCCAGCCAATCACCGACAAGAATGATTTGGTGGTGGGGTTTGGGGTGTTTGTGCGTGTCCACATGAAAGGGGGTGTGGGGAGTGGAGGAGAGAGAAGCATGAAGAGGGAAGCTAGCTAGAGGTGAGATGTCATGGACATGACTAACGTTAAAAATGTATATTCTTGAGAATTTTGAAATGGCCGACACACGACCAAAGAGACGACGTTCCGATGAAGAAATAACAAAGAATAGGGAAAAGGAGAAGGAACGCGCGAAGTCCCGAATTTACATCGGAAAAGCGTTCAAAAGGTGACAAGAACTCCGCCGGCAGAAGGGCTTCCAATATGACATTCAGGTGGCTCTGTTTGCTGGACAGGTGTGCAAATCCAGTTTGGTTTTTCTAAATGGTTCATGACTGTTTCAGGAAGCATGGAAGGGGGTGGGGAGGAGGGAGGGTCGAGCTAGCCTCCGTTTTGTTTGACAATACTTTGAACGTCAACAAGAAGTGACTTCACCCAACATCGCTTAGAGCACCTTTAATATTAATACCATGTGAAATGATCCCACAGCTGGATCTGGTACTTTATATTGAAATATTAAATCATCTTCTCACACTGACAGACACATACTCCACGTGACTCTCCTCTTCAGCGTTCAGTAAAAAACACATCACACCAAATATAATAAGATATTTTAATAAAAACAAAAAACAAATATTAGCATGAACTGCAAAGGCCTAACTATGTTAAATCATAACAACACAAGCTGAATGGGAAAACTGACAATTTTGTAAATACCTTAAAAACAATATTGTATTAATATTAGCCTGAACTGAAGAGTTTCATGGATGTATTTGTGTCTGAATAGAGTTTGAGTTTTTTTTCCCTTTCTTTTGCACAATAATACGGTTAGTTGTATTTTAGACATTTTTTTCCTGCTGTCTGTGACACTTATAGAACATTTTATTAATTTATTATATTAAAATATCTTGAAATCATTTTGGGCCCTATCTTGCACCCAGCGCAATTGACTTTGTACACCGACGCATGTATCATTCCTATTTTGCAACCGACGCACAGTGGACTTTTCCCTCCACAGACGCACGTCTGTAAATTAGGAAATGAACTTGCGCTCCCGGGGACGGTGCAGCGCAAAGAGGAGACGTGTTCCGGCGCAAACATTCCCTGGTGCTATTTTGCAGGTTTAGAAAACAATTCCGCCACTGACCAGGAAAAACCTAGTCTAAAGTCTGTGGCATGTTGCGCATGTTATTCAAATGCTATTTAAGGGCGCATGTTTGGCCATAATCAATGCGTGCATGCGCACAACACGCATACACTTTGATTCTCTCATCTACACACAGACGCAGCAGTTCTCATTTTTAGAAAACCATACATTATTACAAGGAAAAATATTAACACGAGATAAATCATTTGTGTCCATGAGGATGTGAAAAAATAGGCATAAATAGCTTACACATTTACCCACATTATTATACGCCTGTTTAACCGAAGCTAATTTGGGTGGGTTTCTCCCATCTAATGTCACTTTTCTGTGTTTTACGGCCCTGACGAGAACGTTGCTCTCCTCGGCTGTGAACCGCTCCTGGCGCGCACCTGGCAAATCCGCCGTTATAATAGCAATCCGCCATGGAACAAGCGCGCCTGCTCTTGAAGGGAATGTGAGATGTCGCTCTGATTGGTTTATTTCACATTACACCCAAACCACACCTATGAATAATGAAGCTACTTCAGACCAACCCATTTTAGATTTGCGTCGGGCGGCAACAACGCCCAAGATCCGCCCACAAAGTTACTTGCGTTTCGCGCAAGCGGCAACCTCCCCGTCTCTCTCTTGAAACCAACACGGAAGTGAGTTAAACTGCAATTCATTGACTGGCCGCTTGGCCTGGCTGCAGAAGTGAGTCAAATCTGTATCTCCCTCATGTTAAAATTACCAACTTTACAGCAGAAAAAAATATGTTTACAGCCTGGATCTCTATGTGGCTTTGGTCTATACAGCTAATTTTGCCCTTCATAACAACTGTGAGGGGGGTGAATTATTTTATAACTCGTCCGTTTAGTTGATTAATATTTAAATTTAAGGGTGTGGCCAGTGGCCACTTGAGTGACAGATGGATTGCCGCTGTCAGTGCTAGCCGTTTGTCTGCTGTTACTAGCCATCACTTCACCTCACCTCAGCAAATGTTAGCTGCTGAACTTGCCATCTCTGCAGTGTTTGTGCTTTTTTTCGGGATTATTTCATACAATTTAATACTTGGGTACAAAGCCCACGTCTTTGGATTCCGTCGTTATCGTTCGAGAGAACAACCAGCGCTGTATTTCAGTTGTTTTCCTCTGTGAACATGCACTAATGGATTTCTACATAACACCCCCTTGCACCCCCTTCCATGAAAATGACTCTTGCGCCTATCTATCTATCTATCTATCTATCTATCCATCCATCTATCTATCTATCTATCGTAATAATGTTTGATTTGCAAAAATGAAAACTGCTGCTTCTGTGTAGAAGCTGAAATAATATTGATGAGAAAACTCGCTCGCTGATCGCTGATCGATTGCTCCTGTCTGCCTCACTGCCTGCTGTGAGTGTGTTTGTTTGCTTCGGTGCTGTAAGCTCCGTCTTAGCCTTGTATTTCTTTGTTTTGAACCATCATTTACTACCATTTCTAGTTGTTTATACTACTACATTCTACCCAACATCTCAGATTAAACTGACATCGCTAGCTTCTGTTATTAGTGGTGCTTGCTGAAAGCAAGGCATCACTATTGTTATTGCTCATACTTATTAGTGGTGCTTTTCAAAGCAACACTATTGTTATTGCTCATACTTATTCTGGACAAAAGTTTGGCGCGTAACTCGCCCCACACCGTTTGTCTCAGACCCCTGAGTGAGGTGTCAAATCGACCGGCTCATTGAGGAGAGGTGTGCTATATCTTTTCTAAGCGATCGGGTGTACGGTGTTCGCACAGCGGACGAAAGAGCGGCCAAAAAAGTCCCATTGACTTAACATGGGGATTTCTAAAAACATTTGAATCCCAACTGCCGTTTTCACACACACAGACTCCAAAGGGCCTGACACCCCTGCGTCTCTCCCTCTCTCTCTCCCTCAGAGGATTTATATTATCAAGCAACCAATAAGTAATGGCCTAAAATATTCTTAGGCACACCCTAGCAACCAGTTACAGCACCCTAGCAACCACTAAGAGCTCCCTAGCAATCACCCTAAACCAAAAAAATATTTTTTTTACATTTTTTTGTATTTTTTAAAGCAATATTACACTCGTGGCCTTGCAATATTGCTCCATGCTTGTGCCTATTCGGCCATAGGCACGAGGCCGCAGGCCGAGTGCCGTACTGAAGGCACTCGCAACCACCCAGAACACCCTAGCAACTGCTTTTTTTTTTTTTTTTTAAAGCAATATTACACTCGTGGCCTTGCGAAATCGCTCCATGCTTGTGCCTATTCGGCCATAGGCACGAGGCCGCAGGCCGAGTGCCGTACTGAAGGCACTCGCAACCACCCAGAACACAATAGCAACTGCCTAGCAACCACCCAGAACACCTAGCAACTGCCTAGCAACCACCCAGAAAACCCTAGCAACTGTCTAGCAACCATCCAGAACACCTAGCAACTGCCTAGCAACCACCCAGAACACCCTAGCAACTGCCTAGCAACACCCTAGCAACCACCCAGAACACCCTAGCAACTGCCTAGCAATGCCTAGCATCCACCCAGAATACCCTAGCAACTGCCTAGCAACACCCTAGCAACCACCCAGAACACCCTAGCAACTGCCTAGCAATGCCCTAGCAACCACCAAGAATACCCTAGCAACCGCCTAGCAACCACCCAGAACACCTATGAAACTGCTTAACAACACCATAGCAACCACCAAGAATACCCTAGCAACCGCATAACAACCACCCAGAACACCTTAGCAACTGCCTAGCAACGCCCTAGCAACCACCAAGAATACCCTAGCAACCGCCTAGCAACCACCCAGAATACCCTAGCAACCGCCTAGCAACACCATAGCAACCACCCAGAATACCCTAGCAACCGCCTAGCAACACCATAGCAACAACCCAGAACACCCTAGCAACCACCTAGCAACGCCCTAGCAACCACCCAGAATACCCTAGCAACCGCCTAGCAACACCATAGCAACCGCCTAGCAACACCATAGCAACCACCCAGAACACCATAGCAACCGCCTAGCAATGCCCTAGCAACCACACAGAACACCCTAGCAACACCCTAGCAACCACCTGAACAACATGAATAAGCCATATCTCAGCACCAGAACATCGTACAGACATGTTTGTTGGCTTGTATGCAATCATGTACCACACTCTAGCAACCGAGTGGCGAGTTTTGCCACTGCAAGCACCACTTCACATTTTCTTCAGGAAATGTACATTCTAGTTAGTACTACTAGCACAAAACGCTAGTAATTCGCTAGCCTGTTAACGCGCCACCCGTGCGCTCAGCTATTTTTATTTATTTATTTTTCTCTCGCGCGTCCGCGCCTTTGAGTTCATAAAAGCTCAGGTGAGTAAGAATCAGTCAACAAACACGGTGAGTAATGTCTTGTCCTGTTATTGTCACCTGCACTTCATGTCACATGTTTAGCATAGCCTTCTCTGTCGACAATATAGGATTTATATGTGATAAATGTAAGGAGACAGTTAGGTTGACAGAGAAGATTTCAGAATTAGAAACACGCATCCAAACTTTAATTGAGGATAGTAAGAGTGCTAGAGCTTCAGATGTTTTGGATGCGCATAGCATAGTGAAAACTTTACATGAGTCGGTTCCGGCTGAAGTAGAGCCTGTGCAGCCGGGCAAATGGGTGACAGTGAGGGATACACAAAAGAAATATATTTTCATGTATATATTTTGGAATATATGCAAATATTTGAAATTGGCCCAATAAATATATTTCATACTTATATTTCATATATTTTTGTTATATTTCAGAATATATTTCAATGTATTTTTTTTCTGTATGGGTCCCCAAAAGTGTCAAAAATATATGTGGCATATATTCCAAATACATTGAAATATATTCTGAAATATAACAAAAATATATGAAATATAAGTATGAAATATATTTATTGGGCCAATTTCAAATATTTGCATACATTCCAAAATATATCCTGAAAATATATTTCAAATATATTTCTTTTGTGTATGGGTAGTCGCGGATCTAAAAACCACTCTTCCGTTCCGATTACCATAACAAATCGATTTGCCCCGCTCAGTGAAACACCCACTGAGAATGATTGTGCCCTAGTTATTGGCGATTCTATTACACGGAACGTGAAAATAGAGACACCAACCACCATAGTCACATGTTTGCCGGGAGCCAGAGCGCCTGACATCAAAGCAAATTTAAAAGTGCTGGCTAATGCTAATCGTAAATTCTCTAAGATCATTATTCATGTCGGCACTAATGATGTTCGACTCCGCCAGTCGGAGATCACCAAAATTAATATTAAAGAGGTGTGTGAACTTGCAAGTACGATGTCAAGGACTGTAATTTGCTCTGGCCCCCTTCCTGTTCGCAGGAGTGATGAGATAGTTAGTAGATTGTGTTCGCTTAACGGTTGGCTGTCTAGGTGGTGTCCGCTTAATAATATAGAATTCATAGACAATTGGAAAAGTTTTTGGGGCAAACCTGACCTGTTGAAAAGAGATGGTATTCATCCCTCCTGGGATGGTGCTGCTCTTCTCTCTAGTAATATGGCTCATAGTCTTAGAGCTCAAGCATGACAATCTGGGGCTCAGGTCAGGAAGCAGACAGACTGGCTTAACCGACCGTCTGCTAGCGGCCTCGCGTCACCCAGGTCAGATAAATCCCATCACATAGAGCCTCTTTCACCTAGCTATCATCATATAGAGAATGTGTCTGTTCCCCGAATTTGGAAATCCAAAAAACGTTTTAACCCATCTAAGGTTAAAAATTTAATTGATGTTCAACAAATAAAAAACAGCTATAATACAGATGAGCAAATGCTAAAGCTTGGGTTGCTGAATATTCGATCGCTTACTTCAAAAGCACTCATTGTTAATGATATGATTTCAGATAATAACCAAGATGTGCTGTGTTTGACAGAAACCTGGCTAAAACCAAACGATTACATTACTTTAAATGAATCAACCCCGCAAGATTACTGTTATAAACATGAGCCTCGTCTGAAACGCAAAGGGGGTGGTGTTGCTGTAATTTATAGTAATAGTTTCAAAACCACTAAGAAATCAAGTTTTAAATATAATTCTTTTGAAGCATTGGTGCTTAATGTAAAAATATATAGTGTAAATGATAAATCACGTTTGAGATTTGTGCTGGCTACTGTATACAGGCCACCAGGGCACCATACAGACTTTATCAAAGAATTTGCGGACTTTCTATCAGAATTAATATTGACTGCAGATAAAGTACTAATTGTTGGTGATTTTAATATACACATCGATAATGAAAAAGATGCATTGGGATTGGCATTTAAAGACATTGTAAATTCAATTGGAGTTAGACAACACGTGTCAGGACCTACTCATCGTCGTAATCATACTCTAGAGATCTAATATTATCACACGGAATAGATGTGGATGCCGTTGAAATTCTGCAGCAGAGCGATGACATCTCAGATCATTATATAGTCTCGTGTAAATTGCATTTAGCCAAGGCTGCAAAGCCAACTCCATGTTTCAAATATGTGAGACCTATCACTTCTGCTACTAAAGATTGCTTTATTAATAATCTTCCTGATCAGTTTCATCATCTCAGCATCCTAGATAGCTTAGAAGAACTCGATATTGCAACAGAAACTTTTAACTCTCTCTTTTCCAGCACTTTAGACACAGTTGCTCCGTTGCGCTTAAAGAAGATTAAAGAAAATAGTCCAACGCCTTGGTACAACGAGCACACTCGGGCCCTTAAGAGAGCAGCCAGAAAAATGGAGCGCAACTGGAAGAAAACAAAACTAGAGGTATTTCGCATTTCATGGAAAGAGAGCTCAATTACTTACAGAGAGGCTTTAAAAGCTGCTAGATCTGCTTATTTTTCAACCCTATTAGAAGAAAATAAATAAAACTTTAGGTATTTATTTGAAACGGTGGCTAAACTAACGAAAAATAAAGCTTCAAGCCCAGAAGTTTCCAAGCAACACAGCAGTAATGACTTTATGAACTTCTTCACTTATAAGATTGATAATATCAGGGAGAAAATTATAACTATGCAACCGTCTACTACAGTATCGCATCAGGCAGTGCATTGTAGTCTTCCTGAGGAAAAATTTGATTCATTCGTTGCTATAGGAGAGGAAGAATTCGCTAAACTCATTAAATCATCTAAATCTACAACATGTATGTTAGACCCTATACCGACTAAGCTACTGAAAGAGATGCTTCCAGAGGTCATAGATCCTCTTCTTAATATCATTAATTCGTCTTTGTCTCTAGGATACGTACCAAAAAACTTTAAGCTGGCTATGATTAAACCGCTTGTTAAAAAAATGCAACTTGATCCTTCAGAATTAGTCAATTACAGGCCGATCTCGAATCTACCTTTTCTGTCAAAGATACTAGAAGAGGCAGTATCTTCACAACTATGTTCCTTTCTAGAAAGAAATGATATCTGCGAGGATTTTCAGTCCGGATTTAGACCATACCATAGTACTGAGACTGCTCTCGTTAGAGTAACAAATGATTTGCTCTTATCATCCGATCGTGGTTGTGTCTCGCTATTAGTGTTACTCGATCTTAGTGCTGCGTTTGACACTATTGACCACAACATTCTTTTAAATAGACTATAAAACTATGTTGGCATTAGTGGAATTGCACTAGCATGGTTTAAATCAGGGGTTTTCAAACTGTGGGTCGCGACCCATTTGTGGGTCGCAGATTGGGAAGAGGTGGGTCGCGCAGTCACTATTGGCTGCAGCTAAATTTACGTTTCATGAATGACACACACACAAACATTTTGCACGATGTACCAACGTTAAATAGAAATCGCTATGAGATCGCATTACACAGGAGAATTCAAATGTCACGAAAGGCGCTGCGTTTCCCAAAAGCATCGTATGCCTAAGTAGATCGTAAAACCGTTGCCACTTATGGTCTCTACGATCAGCTTAGCTCCCGGTGCTTTTAGGAAACGCAGCGGAGACCTGAATCAGCCTTTCGTGACATTTGAATTATCCGGTGTAGCCTAATGCGATCTCATGCAGAATGCAGAGCAGTGATTGGAGTAAACGAGTTTCTTCTTGTTAATAATACGCACATAACCGCTTAATGAACCGTGCCGCTCTGCGACGCTGAAATTGTTAACACATGTCGCAAGCGCGCGCTTCATGAAACAAATCGCACTAATTTCTCTGTCGTCTGTTCAACACAGCACTGTTGTCTTTCAGAGATATGGTCGTCGTAAGAGTGCGTTGTTTGCGTTCCCTTGCATGCATTTTGCTACAAAAAATATAGCCTATATATAAAAAGTATTTCACATGTACACACATGAGCACGAAAGCGTTTTCTGCGCTGAACAACGCAATGAGTTTAACAACACTCGCAGCATAAATATTAGTATTGAAATTCTAGGTCCAGGGTCTACTGTCAAATAAAATTATTAGTCTATTATATTTTTTATATTCTGATTTTTGTCATATCAAACCTTTGGTTATGAATAAGCTTACTTTTAAATTTTTTTTTCATTTCTTTAAATTTGTTCTGCCATGTCTGGTAAATCAGTTGAGGCAGCAGACAAAAACTACTCAGTATTCTTCACATTATTTCAACAGCCATTAGGCTGTTAGGCTCTCAATTTTTGATAATGTGCCAAAAGTTTGTATTGCAATTAAGCTTGTCATTCATACTATAACAAGGGAAAAAAAACTGCTCCAAAGAGAACTAACGCCTCCCACCCCACATTCATGCTTTAAAATTATTTTATATTTTGGTGGGTCTTGAGAGAGATTATTCTTGTCTAGGTGGGTCCTGGAATGGAAAAGTTTGGGAACCCCTGGTTTAAATCATACTTATCTGACCGTTATCAGTTTGTAGCAGTAAATGAAGAGATGTCTTATCAATCACAAGTTCAGTATGGCGTACCACAAGGCTCAGTACTAGGACCGCTGCTGTTCACTCTGTACATGCTACCATTAGGAGATATCATTAGGAAACATGGAATTAGCTTTCACTGTTATGCTGATGATACTCAGGTGTATATTTCTTCAAAACCTAACGAAACTTATCAATTCACTAAATTAACAGAATGGATAGCTGATATAAAAAATTGGATGACTCGTAATTTCCTACTTCTAAATTCTGAAAAAACAGAGATTCTAATTATTGGACAAAAAACTTCCTCATGTAATAACCTAGAATACTGTCTAACACTTGATGGCTGCTCTGTTAAGTCTCCGTCGTCGGTTAGGAACCTGGGTGTGCTCTTTGATACCAATCTTTCATTTGAAAGTCATGTGTCTAGTATCTGTAAAACCGCATTTTTCCATCTTAAAAATATATCTAAATTACGTCATATGCTCTCATTGACAAATGCGGAACAATTAGTTCATGCGTTCATGACATCAAGGCTAGATTATGGTAATGCTCTACTGGGTGTTTGCTCTGCACGCTTAATAAACAAACTACAGCTAGTTCAAAACGCAGCAGCTCGAGTTCTTACCAGAACCAGGAAGTATGACCATATTAGCCCGGTTCTGTCAAAACTGCACTGGCTCCCTATTAAACACCGCATCAATTTTAAAATATTGCTGATTACTTACAAAGCACTAAATGGTTTAGCTCTTCAGTACTTGAGCGAGCTCTTAACGCATTATACTCCTTCACGTCTATTGCAATCTCAAAATTCCGGCCAGTTAATAATACCTAGAATATCAAAATCAACTGCTGGCGGTAGATCCTTTTCCTATTTAGCACCAAAACTTTGGAACAGCCTTCCTACCATTGTCCGGGAAGCAGACACACTCTGTCAGTTCAAATCTAGATTAAAGACACATCTCTTTGACATAGCGTTCACATAATACATTATAGACTTCTATAATTCAATATTAGGCTGCATAGATTAGGTCAGCTGGAACCGGGAACACTTCCCATAAATCCTGATGTACTTGTTACATCATGAGAAGAATGGCATCTACGCTAATTTTAGTGTCTTTGTTTATCCCAAGGTTTTCCCGCAGCCTGCCGGATCCAGGCCGTTTCCAGATCTGATGAAGGACCTTCGCCTGGACCCGATGTCAACGCAGTGCTGAAGTGCCAACTAGTCTCTCCCTATGGAGGATCCCTTTCCCACTCTACAGATAAAGCGTCGTCGGGAAAACTCAATTTGCGTATCTACCCCGAATTGATAAAATAAAATAAAATTCTGAATCAAAACTATAAGGAAACACCAGTAATTTGTTTAGGCTTGGGGTCCGTTCTTCGTACGTCGCTAACTCACTTAGCAGGATTTGATTGTTGGCGATTTGGCATGATCTTGGATTGTTTGGTTCTTCAACGCTCATCCTGGACTTGCTGTCATAGCAACATGTGCGCAAACTTAAACCTGCTCGGGAGCAGGCTTATTTCATGTAAACAGGATTAGATCCCGGCTTCATAAGTGGAGCTGATACGGGAAGTCCAGCGCAGCGCGAAAGTGCACTTTCTTTCTGAGATATATATTTTTTCTCGTGATTCGTGAGATTGTCGTTTTTGTCGCTTTTATGTTTAAAAGACAGTTTTAGGTTTTTTTTTTTTTTTTTTTTTTTTTTTTTTTTTTTTTTTGTGGCATTTCCAAGCCACTTAAGACCCAATGTTGTAAAGCAGTGTTTTTTTTTTTTTGTTGTTGTTGTTTGTTTGTTTTTAGGCTATCATCATTTTTTATGAAGATCATACAATCATGACCATGCCGATTACAGATATGTCACTCAGGCTTCACTAACGTGATTGGTACCATAGACAATAGGCTACCATAGACTGCCATCAAGGCCTCAATGAAGGGGATTATGTGAACAGAAAGGGGATTCACAATGTAAATGTGCAGCCCAGTTACTATTGTGATTCTTAATATTCCAGATTAGTAATACTATATCAAATAAAAAAAAGGCAGTTGACTAAAATCTTCCATATCACAAATGTGAAAGCAAAATGCCCAGGATCTGTGCATGACTTAAGAATTTTCAGAGATTCACATTTATGCACATTATTTGAAAGTGGTAAGAAAAGTTCCACAATTAAATATCAAGCTCACTGTATTACATACACTTATGCTGATCCTAACAGAACTGCATTTTTTCATAGGTGATTATGACATGTTCCTGCCTGCAGACAGGGGTTTTATGACCCCATTCCCTGACCCAAACCAGTTACAATGCAGTTCTAGCCAGGACAAGGGCACACAATGAAATGAACTTTCGCTAACTAAAGGGAAGATGTCAGTGTCTGAAAAGTCTGAGGGTTGCACACCTGACAGGGCCTGTGACACTGTTGCATGTGCCATATTACACAACATTGCCAAAAAAAAAAAAAAAAACACTTTTCATTAAATTTTTTATAAAAGACAAATATGCTTAGTTCCTTGAGTTTTATTTCAATTGTTCTTTGTAAAGAAAAGCCAGTGGTCAAGTGCCTGCAACAAGAGATATTAGACACATGCCTCATGCAACAAATAAAAAGGAAAAGTTGGCTATACACTGTCCACCTGTAGGCCTATGTCTCCTCTGTCTGTGCAGACTCTTCTGTAGGCCTTTCTGTAGATGTGGAATCCTGCAACTTATATTGCAGCCATAAAGCATACAAGTATAAATGAAGTAAAGTTATTTATGCACTTGCAGGTAGGCTAGTTCTTATGACAGTTATCTGAGAGGGTTTATTCACTGTCCAGTGCAATGGAAACAAATGGACATTACAAAGTCTTATACTTTCTTTCCTTTGGAAAGTTAGAAAATGTCCACTTACTGCACATATTTCAGCCACCACTTTCTTGGGAACAGATACAAGTGTTGGTGTATTATGTAAAAGTGCACAAAAGAGGAAAACACAATGACATTACAATGAACAACACTCGGGAAAAATGTGATCAATAACTCATGGCAAAATATGTTTACATTAACATAAGTTTATCAGTTTTCACTTTCACAAGTCAAAGCAATTCATCGTTACTCAAGATATAACAGTTGAAATGACTATACGGCCTTAATTTAATGCAGCAAAAATTATTTTATAGTGTAGGCTACTAAGATCTTTTCTTTTTTTCTCAGCCTTTTTCTTGGTTGCTTTTATAAACAGACAACCATTTATTTAACAGTGTCTTTTATAAAATAGCCTATAATATAACTAAAAATTACCATTATGTAGAATATTGTTGTACTTCACTTTTATTTGTTACCATGTTCTAGTGGTGACTGACATTACAATGAACAAAGTAATTATGCAATTATTAAAATACAAAAAGATAGGCTAATAAGTGATAAAAACATCTAACATGGCCACTTCTAACGGATTTAAATTGTCTGCTACTTTTTTCTACTCCTGGCTTTTGCAGACTTTGAGGTGTTCCCTGGCGTTTTGATTAAACATTAAAATTCCGAATAAACTTCGACTATTAGTTCTTGCTCTGCTGAGGAGAAAAACTGAGCGCGCTCTTTGGCCACGCTGAGCAGCCAATAGCAGCGTTGCTGATCAATGTTTCTACTATCGATACATATCCCCTTTTAACCAGCGCATGAACGCGCAATTATCTCAGATAACTCAATCCAGCGATACTAATCATATCCGGCAAGTGTGTTCGAAGAACCGAGTTAGCCAGATCATGATTCGCACGATGATATCATCTTGGATGTGACATTTGATCTCGGATGTAATAAGCAACGTACGAAGAACGGACCCTTGGTTTGTAGGGAATTCCAAACCTGCACACATATATTCAAATGCACATAACTATAGAACCCGTTCTTAATGCGCATCTGAACGCCATCAGCGTTTCTCACAGGTTCGTGTTTAAAGTCTGTGTAGAGAGAATGGTGTCATCATGGCGGCCCTAATTTAAAAACAAATGATCGTTGCGACGGAAGCGAATCAATCAAAACTAACTTTAGCTGGAAAATAACTTTATTAAAGAACCGCTATAAAGCCAAAACAATCTTACGTTAAATTATACATTTATATCTGTAAAGCTGCTTTGAGACAATCTACATTGTTAAAAGCGCTATATAAATGAAGATGACTTGACTTGACTTGACATGTTCCTGCCTGCAGACAGGTGTTTTATGACCCCATTCCCTGACCCAAACCAGTTACAATGCAGCTCTGACCAGGACAAGGGCACACAATGAAATGAACTTTGGCTAAAGGCAAGATTTCAGTGTCTGAAAAGGGTTGCACACCTGACAGGGCCTGTGACAACAACATTGTCAAAAAAAAAAAAAAAAAAAAAAAACACTTTTCATTAAATGTTTAATAAAAGACAAATATGCTTAGTTTCTTGAGTTTTATTTCAATTGTTTTTTGTAAAGAAAAGCCAGTGGTCAAGTGCCTGCAACAAGAGATATTAGAGACATGCCTCATGCAACAAATAAAAGGGAAAAGTTGGCTACACACTGCCCACCTGTAGGCCTATGTCTCCTCTGTCTGGGCAGACTCTTCTGTAGGCCTTTCTGTAGATGTGGAATCCTGCAACTTATATTGCAGCCATAAAGCATACAAGTATAAATGAAGTAAAGTTATTTATGCACTTGCAGGTAGGCTAGTTCCTCCATATGACAGTTATCTGAGAGGGTTTATTCACTGTCCAGTGCAATGGAAACAAATGGACATTACAAAGTCTTATACTTTCTTTCCTTTGGAAAGTTAGAAAATGTCCACTTACTGCACATATTTCAGCCACCACTTTCTTGGGAACAGACACAAGTGAATGTGATCAATAACTCATGGCAAAATATTTTTACATTAACATAAGTTTATCAGTTTTCACTTTCACAAGTCAAAGCAATTCATCATTACTCAAGATTTAACAGTTGAAATGACTATACGGCCTTAATTTAATGCAGAAAAAAATATTTTACAGTGTAGGCTACTAAGATCTTTTCTTTCTTTTTTTTCTCAGCCTTCTTCTTGGTTGCTTTTATAAACAGACAACCAATTATTTAACAGTGCCTTTTATAAAAGAGACTATAATATAACTAAAAATGACCATTATGTAGAATATTTTTGTACTTCACTTTTATTTGTTCCCATGTTCTAGTGTGGTGACTCTGACATTACAATGAACAAAGTAATTATGCAATTATTAAAATACAAAAATATAGGCTAATAAGTGATAAAAAAAACATCTAACATGGCCACTTCTAAAGGATTTAAATTGTCTGCTACTTTTTGCTAACCCTCTCTCCTGGCTTTTGCTGACTTTGAGGTGTTCCCTGGCGTTTTGATTAAACATTGAAATTCCGAATAAACTTCGACTATTAGTTCTTGCTCTGCTGAGGAGAAAAACTGAGCGCGCTCTTTGACCACGCTGAGCAGCCAATAGCAGCGTTGCTGATCAATGTTTCTACTATCGATACATATCCCCTTTTAAACCAGCGCATGAACGCGCAATTATCTCAGATAACTCAATCCAGCGATACTAATCATATCCGGCAAAAGCGTTCGAAGAACCTAATTAGCCGGATCATGATTAGCACGATTATATCATCTTGGATGTCTCATTTGATCTCGGATGTTTTAAGCAACGTACGAAGAACGAGCCACAGGTGTTATTCAATGGCAACAGTGAATTAAATAAGCCGATTCGTTCAAATACTGATTCATGCAGTTACAAAACACCACATGTTGCTTAGAGGCGGAGCGGTTCTTTGGAGTTTTAAACTTTTTTTTTTTTTTTTCAGCAAAACAGCAAAAAAGAAAGAATATTTTTTTCCAGATAAACACTCTTCCCGTGTGATATCTAGTATATCATATTATATAATAAATTATCACACACATGGGCTTTTTTACACTATTTTTAAATGGGACATTTTTTTTAATTAATTCTGATGTTTGTGAGGTGACAGAAGAAAGTAGGCCTATCTAAATGTTAGCGAAGGTTGGCTGGTTGTGGGTGTGCAACTTGTAGGTCGCAGTTGAATACACGTGGATTATGGCAGTGTACAGATAAGAGACAGTTGGGTTAGACTTTCTTCCTCCACTTCACAAACATCAAAATGAAAACAAAATGTATACATAAATACATATGACCATAAATAAATGTGAAAATAAATAAATGAAAAAAATAAATAAATCAGGGAAAAATACAATCATAGGCTATAAATAAGGGGAAAAAAGTATACACATTTATTTTTATTTTTTTACATTTCTTAATATGTTTATTTGTGTATTTATGTATGTATTTGTTTTAGTTATTTATAACAAACAATTTATATTTATACGTATATTTGTTTATTTATTATTATGTCAGCTTTGTCATTCCATAGCTGGTTACACTTCAGACAGTGCACTTTACAGATAGGCCAATATAAATGAACATAAAAGATACACGGTACAAAATAGGCTACAGAATGTAAAACAATAATAAAGATTGTAAAAAAAGAATATTATTGCCCAAAAAAAAAAAAAATCCAAAAATACTGTGTTGGGTCAAAAATGAATTTACATGTGCATTAAGCTATAAATATCATTTACTAAATTAAACTAACACAGAAAACACAATTGCATTACAATAACACATGACAGTGCAAAAAGCATGAAACTAAAGTTAAAACATTGGCAGAGAATTAATGTGAACTGGTGTGAGTCATTTTTGGGGGAAATTTTCATACACATGCTCCTTCTTTGATTTCTGCAAGGAAAAATGCAGTCATATTATTATAATTTTTTTTAATTGGCTTTAAATTTAAATACCTTATAATGAACTGTTTCTGTAAAATAACTTATTTGACCAGTCTTCGTTTTAAGATTTGAAAATTGTAATTTATTTTATGTATTGTTTAATGATCGCTGTCGTCTGTAATGTATAATCTATATTTTTATTTGGAGGATAGTCTATATTTTCTAGTGTTTCTTTCACAAATCCACGGTAACTTTACAAGCCCAGCCTCTAATGGAACAGCATTCTATTGCACATGCGCGACTTTACCTGCTACTCCGTGAGTACCACTGCATAAAGTTGATCTCTGCAAGATGTCTGTTAAATTCCAGATAGCAACGACTATTTGATGTGCATTTTACATCTGGTAGACGTATTTTTAAGAGTGTTTGCTCATCTGCAATACGTCTATAGGACGTTTCCTGTCAGATGTCAAATAGATGTTTAGAAGATGTCTTTAAGATGTAATGATTTAGAATGTATGTTAAACTGACATCTTCTAAACGTCTATTTGACATCTGACAGGAAACGTCCTATAGACGTATTGCAGATGAGCAAACACTCTTAAAAATGCATCTTCCAGATGTGAACACACACATCAAATAGATGTCTCCGTGATGTACGTGTGCTATCAGGGATTGTTCTAACCCAGATAGCACACATCTATTTGATGCGTGTTTACATCTGGAAGACGTATTTTTTTTAAATGTTTGCTCATCTGCAATACGTCTATAGGACGTTTAGTCTTTAAGATGGATTTAGAATGTTAAACTGACATCTTAAAGATGTCTATCAGATGTTAATAATCAGCAGATGCTTTCCAGATAAAGTGATCTTTAACAGACATCTTGCAGACGTACGTGTGCTATCTGGGAATGGTCTGTCTGGAAGATATCAGATTCAATTGATCCGATGATAATCAGCATGCTTTTTTTTTTACAATCACAATAATACCAACATATCATTTAGTAATAAATAGCCTAACATATTGCGCTAGTTTAAGTAAAAAATATAATTTATATTTTATAACTGACGAATCTGCGGCCGACCTTTCACTTCTGGAGTCACAACAGTTAAACTTATGCGTTAAAGGATTAGTTCACTCCAAAATGAAAATTTCCTGATAATTTACTCACCCGAATGCCATCCAAGATGTAGCCTACTAACAGAAAGTTGACTGACAGTGACATGCGGATTTGTAACAGGTACGGTCAGTAACGAGTATTTTTTTTATGTTTGGATGAACTGATCACTGAATATAATAATCATTTATTAATAACATTTTATTGTTATTGAGGAATAATAGGCTACCATACTTGTCGGTGTGCTAATAGATTTAGATTTGTGCTAATTCATTTCTAGGACTACAAAATGGAATAATTAATTTTTATTAAAATTATTTATTATTGTGCAACACAGTCATAAATGATCTTACCATTTTTTGTGTTTTTTGTTGACAGGATGCTGCATTATTTATGTCTTCCTCCCGGGTCTGAACTGCATTAACAATAATCACAGATACATCATGTTAAAACAGCAATGTTTTTTAATCCTATATTGAATTTTGTATCTTAAAAAAAGAGAAATATTTTCCCTTATGCATTCAGTGCTTGCTCTCCTGACCTGCTTTTCTACATTTCCTGCAGATGCAGAAGATCACAATGACTGTAACCACAATCATCAGAGATCCAGCAGCAGCAGCAGAGATCAACACTATCACTGAGACTGGCTGTGAAGTAGACTGACCATCCCGTTCTGTAATGATGAAGAAAGAAGTGAATGCATCAGTGTGATCTACAACAGAAGACAGATCAGGTCAGTAAATACACACATATATTATATCATCAGTGCTGTGGTACCTGCACATGTGTGACAGAGTGTGTTGATGTCCAGATGTGTGGTCTGGTTGCTGATGGGATTGTTCAGCACACAGCTGTAGGTGTTTTTATCCTGATATTCCACCTCCAGAGGTAGAGAGAGACTGATGCTGAGATCACACACACTGATGCTGGACAATACACTGATTCCTTTGTACCAGGAGAGAGTCGCATCATGCACATTCAACACTGATGAACACAGCAATGAACAATTTGATGACGAACAGTTTGAAGAGTTACTGATGATGACAGGAACAGGCAGACGAGCTGGAAAACATGAGCGAATAAACAGAAATCTGAATGGATCTTGTCAACAAAATTGTATTTTCGACTCAATGTGTTGAGGGAGTGTTTAGTGTGATGGCGTTTTGTCTATCTCAAACTACAAAATGATAAAACATTTCAATATGTAAATAGTTTAGTAATATTCTGGTTTCAGTGCCAGTTAAACTCAATTGACAGCATTTGTGGAATAATGTTGATAGCCACAAAAATAATTTCCATTTGTATTTTTAATATTTGTAATTTAAGAAGAGAGTGCAGGAAGTTAGAAAGTGTCACGGGATGACAAAATACAAAAGGTGCGAGGACTCAAGTGCAGAGAAAGAAATATTTATTAATAAAATAAAGGCTAAACACAAAACAAAACCCACGAGGGGGAAAACATAACTAACAAATATAACAACCAAAAACAGAACATAAACTTCTGGGGAATCAAAGGGAACAGGAAACATTAGACAATGTACCGACACAGACTGCAAACAAGAGGGAACTAATAAAGGGAAACTAATCAGGAGGGAACAGGTGGATGAACTCAAACAATAATCAGATAACAAGGGGGAGGGATCAGACAATAACACGAGCACATGGCCCAAAATAACAAAACACCCATGTGCAGCACAAGACAGGACAGGCATGTGACAGAAAGTGCATGGAAATCATCAAAACTTCATGTTCATTTTGAGCAGTTGAAAGGGCTTTTAGTTCACCAGCAAAGGCTGCAAGTTCTGCTAATATCTCAAAATGAATAACTACTAACTGCAGTAATGCAGGGTTTTTAATCAAAACCATCAATAGGCGCTGTTCCACTGTCAGGCCAGTGCAAGTTTAGCCCCTCCGGTTCAAACCGGCCCGCTCTAAGCGGGACGCAAAACTGTGCCTGTCCGCACGGGAGGCGGGCGCTCTTACAAGGAGGCTTATGTCCGCAGTCTCTAGTGTCAGTCGCTAGATCGCCTCTTGAGATCAGGGGAGTGAGGTTCACTTATACAGTTTGAGATAATATATGTTCCCCTTCTACAATCAACTGTGGTGTTCCACAGGGCTCCCTGCTGAGACCAAATTTGTTTTCAATTTAGATGTTACCTCTTGGGTGTTCCGAAGCATACGAGTCAGAGAGATACATTTGCAGCGTGATTTATTAATCAGAGTAATCAAACAGGCAATGGTCAGAACCGTCAGATACAGCAGAGAAGGCAGGGCAAAATCGTTGTACAATACCGGGTGAAAGACAAACCTGAAATCGTAGACCATAGCTTTAACTTTTTAACCTTCAAATCATTGAGTCTCTTTATAAGGTGTTTCCCAATATTAGGCAGAAATGTGGGTGTTTATTTTGACACACTTTGAATTTTAAATATCACATTAAGAATTAGGTTGAGTCATGTTTTTATCAGTTACGAAATATTTCCAAGGTGAGCCAGTTTTTAAAGGTGCAGTGTGTGATTTTTAGCGGCATCTAGTGGTGCGCTTGTGAATTGCAAACAGTTAATTACTCATTGCCTTTCCTTCTATTTTCAAACTCGAATGTAGGCGTGGGCATTATTTTCTGCTGTTTCTCATTCAAGTTAGTGACGTAACGTGCTATGTAGCGCTGTTTGTTCGCTGCCGGCTACGATAGAAACATAACGTCACGATATGTTGACCTTCATGGAAGGGGGTGCCCGCTGTTATGTAGATATAAATGACTCATTCTAAGGTAATAAAACATAATAAAACATAAGTAAGGTCTTTATACACCACTGAAAACATAGTTAAGGATCTTATATTGCATTTCTGTCAATAGATCCTCAGAAATATCACACATTGCACCTTTAAGTTTTAAAGATATAGAAAAGCTTATTCTTGCTTTTATTTAATCTCGTCTTGATTATTGTAACGCCCCAGTTTTCTACTTTAAGATCACGGCATCGTTGACGCAAGCACTTCACATTGAGTCTGGCTTAATAAAAAAGTAAGGAAATATTTTATGTTAATATTTTTGGGAGTCAACATTACACCACAAATGCTGTTGATTGAGTACAGAATATTCCTTTAAAAAACAAGAATATTTGAAGGGCTGGAGTCTGGACAAAAGATCTGTACTCACCATAGACAGAAACACTGAATGTTTTTGATGATTTTTTCAATCCACTTATCTCTAGTTGATAATCTCCAGCATGTTCAGTTCTGGTGTTTGTGATGGTCAGAGATCCAGTTTGATCGTCCAGCTTCAGTCTGTCTCTGAATCTCCCATCAGGAACATCATCATATGTGGAGAAGATTTGCTTCTTTTTATTCATTTTAATTATGAGAGCCTTTTCAGCTCCAAATGTCCACATTATGTAGTCGTCTTTATGTATTTGAGTATCAGAGTTTAGAGTTACGGAATCTCCCTCCATCACTGACACTGAATCACCAAACACACCTGATGCACAAACAGATTAAGACTCCTGATGGTTTACAAAGCCTGAAATCAGCTGTAGTTTGTAACTAATTTACTAAAGAAAGGTGAGATATATGAACATTATATTAATGAAGTAATTACAACATGGAAAGTTTATTTTTTCTGGAACTTAACATCATTTAAAACCCCACGAAGATGTGGCTTAGCTGTGAAGAATGTCACTGATATTTAGCAAAAAATATAAACATTTTATAACTTACCTGTCAGATGGCACCAGCAAAAACAGAACAAAGCAAACGTGTGAAACATTCTCAAGTTGTGACACTAGCAGCTGATCTTAGTCAAAACTCAAACCTGCAAAATGTGGTTTGGTCTGCTTTGTAGGTGGGCTTTCATTCAAAGAAGAGTGGAATATGGTGCACATCTTCCTAAACTTCATGCTGAATTAGAGCTTTTACATGTGAGATTTAAATGGTTTTATAATTCAATTTAATTTAAATAAATCAAAATTAAATACTTTTTTAATTATTGTGTATGGTTTTAACAAAATAAAAGGTACTAGCTGCTCATAGTTGAACTGAAACTGCTGTGGTCGGGTTTCTACAGAAATGTGGTTTGATGTAGTTGAGAAGGCACGTTTGTAAGTGAAGTGATTCTTCCTCTCCTGCTTTTAATGAACTTAAGAGTTGATTCCCTCACAAAACAGCTTTAAAGTAAAAAAAAAAAAAAAACTGAATTATAAAAAACATAATATGTTTGTCCCCACCTCTTTTTGAAACATCTTGTGGTAGATGTATCTATATAAAGTAAACCTCTAGTTGAGTTGCAAACTCTCTTTTCATTCTGGTGAAATTACAAAACAAAATGCGCACAGAGATATCTCAGTGTAGGCGGTCATATACAAACGACTGGTATGTAAAGACATTAGCTCAAAGGGGAAATATTAATAATAATCCATAATTACCAAAGGAGAACTCGGCAACTATAGTCACTTCTTCGCTGATTTTCCCTTTTGTTGTTGCATGTTTTCCCCACGAGCTCCCCCTACAGCTGTGGGGGGGCGTATATTTCACACCACGGTCTTAAACAACTCACTTGCGGCGGCCTCCTCCCCCTTTCTACCGCTGCTCATGTGCGTTTGTTTTGATGGGAGCAAGCCAACTGTATCGTGTGGAGCTATGTCTACCGAGGTGGGTAATCTGGTAATACATCATACATGCGTGTGTTTATGTTGAATTGCCGTAAAGCAATTCGTGTTTCGCGCTCGTTCTCGTTCTCGCTTCTCACGAGACTTCCAATTTCTATCTTGCCGGGACGCAAATTTTTTTTTTTGCAGGGTGGTAGCGGAAGACTCATTAATATTGATTAGGGAAGTCATCCCTGATTGGTCTGATGACCTACCCTAACCCCGCCCCTAAACCTACCCGTCACTGGGGTCTATGTGATGACCTACCCCAACCCCGCCCCTAAACCTACCCGTCACTGAGGTTAAGACCAATCAGGGATGACTTCCCTAATGAATATTAATGAGTCTTCCGCAACCACCCTGCAAAAAAAAAATTCGCTGCCGGGACGGTAGTCCCCAAGTTGCAAGGATGGTTTTCCACCTGGGAACGCTGGGGGGAGCGGGGAAAGTCACCAATACCACCAGAACAGGTTGTTTAACCTTCCAAATGATTTCTAGACAGTTTTATTAGGTTAAAAAAGTTACCAAGTTCTCCTTTAAACCAAATGGCTGCTTCACCACACTGGCCAAAAAAAAAAAAAAAGGTACTTTTACTCAATGTGAATGTAACCTCACGCGCACAGGATCAAAGGCGTCAGCAGCAGAAGACAGGATGAGAGGATTCACGAGGAAGAGAAGAAAGTCGAAGAGAAGAGTCACATGGTTGACGATCAGGGCAAAGTCCACCACTCGGACAGTAACGCTAGACGGCTCCGTCAGGGTCTTTGATCACCGTCGATCTCACAGTTCACACAGGCTTACTAATCGAGGTCGCTGGCCGCTAGCTTGTTAGCAAAGTCCATGCAAAAACACTAACCACTAAATCAGCGGCTAAATTAAACTTATCTCAGTCTTCGTGTGCGGAGTTGGCCACTCACACAGACAGAATTATCACTTTTAACGTTTCATATAAGAATCCTTGTTGAACACTTTCAGAAAAACACTTCCCCTCCACACACACACCCCTCCCCTCTGTGCTACCTGATCCCTCCCACCGGGAAACGACCTGAACAAGCTGTGACGCGATTCGTCAAATATCAGTCATAATACATGTTAGACAATAATAATAATAAAGTGCTAAAATTATCACAAATACACAAAAGATTATGATGCACGTCTGACGTCATTCATATTAATTCGTATATTCCACCCCATACCCGCTACAATCACTAAGCATGCAGACGCATTTAAGACAATTTGATTTAAAACAATACAATAAGATTAGTTAACAACGTGATCTTCTAAAATAAGAGCGAGCCACAAATCCGTGAGTACAGTTTACAAACCAGTGGGAACGGATTGCGAAAGCGTGGGAACGGATTGTGAATTTGTGGGTACAGATTGCAAAAACTGAAGGCACGGCTTACAAATCGAGAGCGCAGATTAGAAACTTGTGGGTACGGTTTATTAATGCGTGGGCACGATGTGTTAAACCGAGGGAACAGTTTGAGAATTCGTGAGTACGGTTTATAAACTGAGCGGACATATTTCAAAACCGTTAATTGCCACGGATTTATTATTTTTCTCACACAGGTGACTTCCCGGGCTCCGTACGTTACAGATATCTTGAATGACAATTCCAACTATCCAAAATGTAATTACGACTAGTCAGAAAGACGTTGGTGATATCTACAATGTTAATTCCGGATAGTCAAACTTAACTTTTAAATGTAAAAATTGCTTGCCATACGCGCTTCACATGTGTTCAGTCGACGTACAGCGAGCGGTTCTGTTTACAAGAAGATTGCGATGTCACGCAGATGTGATGTTCCTGGCTGTGGACAAACATGTTTGAATAATACCCTGCTGAAAGATCCAGACGTCAGGGGAAAATGGATGCAGTTTATTTTTTGTGGACGTCCCAGTCCCGGCAGTGTTAATTTATGCGTGTGTTCTCCACATTTCAAGGATGACTGTTGCGAGCAATCGCAGTGTAATGCTGGCTTTGCCAGAAAACTTTTGCATAAGGCCGTGTGGACTATTCTGGACTCAACAACGACGACGCAAACTGTAGCCTAAGTAATGTAGGCTATTTAAAACTTAAAACTAACACCCCTAAAACAGACTGTTTTAATCAGAGGATGAGAAACAGGGTGGGAAAATGTCATAAATCACTCAATTTTAAAAGTTTTTTGGCCAAAAAACTATAGTAATACTATAATTGCACCTAAGGGAACATAAGAAAAGAAGAAAAAAAACTATGTCATGACCCCTTTAAGGCCAGACAAGTAGTTTGTTGAGGGTTTATGTATAAAGAAGGACTACGTCTGCGCATATTCAAACCACTCTCAGGAAAAAAAAGCTACAAAAGCTGTCACTGTGGCGGTACCTTTTCAAAAGGTACACTTTTGTACCTAAAGAGTGCATATTAGTCCCTCAAAGGTATTGGTACCAAAAGTGTACATATTAGTACCTAAATGGTACCGGTTTAGTACCGGGGGACCCTTTTGAAGGGTACTGTCCCAGCGACAGCTTTTGTACCTTTTTTTCTGGGTAGACTGTGTACAGTTGAGACACTTTTTGAGTTTTGATTTTTCACACAAAAATACATACGGAAAAGAATTGACATTACATTAGCATGTAGACTAATATATTATCAATCAATAAGACCCATAAGTAGTTTACATTTTCCACAATTAGCGAATAAAAATAAGGTGCTTTTTAAGTCAACTCTGTCTCAACTGTACCTATGTACGGGACAGTTGAGACAGTACTATGGTACAGTTGAGACACCCATTTTTAATGAGGAAAATGTAACTAAATGTTCATTGCAAATATAATGAATAAAGACAAATGAAGAAATGAAGCTCTTTTCTTTTTTTCACATATCGTGCCAGTGAAGCAACAGGAATCTTGAACTTCTCAGCTACCTTGCTAATTGATATGCCCTCATCTACAACTTTTGCAGCCCTCTCTAAATGGTATCCTGGCATTCCCTATTTGTTGTCCTATAGCTCTCGTGCGGGGCATCCTGCACAAGTATAAGATAAACATAAACAAAAAGTCCACATGCACTACATAAACAGCATAGCTAACACACACACTCACACACACATTAAATGAATTCTTTAAAAATTAAATGTTCTTTAAATTAACTATGTGACCACACATTTTAAAAGGGTGTATCAACTGTACCCATTTTACCACCTTGTCTATTTGACAACTTGCTAGGTTATCTTTCTAACATGCATGTTAGAAAAATATATTCATTAATAACATACAGTTAAATATAATACATATGAAATTGTATTTTTATTTGCGCCCTATGCTGGCCAATTATGACGTTTAACCTGTTATCATAACACTGAACAAATAAGCAGCGTGTTTTGTAATATAACTCTATTGGGGTACGGTTGAGACAATTGTGTCTCAACTATCCCCCGCTGGCCACTTCGCACATTTCTCTAGATTTTGCATTGAGCCTGCATGACTCATTACCATGAAATATGCCAATTTTTAGGGCACAGAATAACGTTTGTAATGGTACCAGTTACGTTTAACAGTCACATAAGGATAATAAGTTATTCATAGTTGAGTGCGCAAAAAACGATGCAAGCCTTCCCTTAGAAAAAAAACTTTTGCAGATATCTTCTGATCGGAGACGCGTCCAGTCTTCAGATTTTGCAGGATAAAAGAGGACACTAATACGCATGTGCACAGCAAAAATCACAACTTGTGCATGCTGCGCGCGCAAGTTATTTAAGGTGTCTCAATTGTACCTATGTCTCAACTGTACACAGTCTACCCTACCTATCTATGGACTGAACGCGTGATGTGCATGTGCGCAGAGATAACTGATAATTGCACCTTGGAAACTAGTGGAATTGAGTCGTTATTGCCAGTATTGTTACATTCCTGACTAGCTTCCTCATTTGTGTTTTCCTTTTGCCCAGGGGCATGTGTTTTGTTTTTGTGTGTTATCTCTTTGTGTGTTTCCAGATAGTCAGCTGCGGTTGATCTGGGCGATGAATCGACTGATAAAAACGTCTCGATTGACATTCCATTGTGGCTGTCAGGTTAGTTTCACTTACTGTACTAGTTTTACAAGTACGCCCTTAAGCGGCACACTCTTATGAATCAGAATAGCCATTCAATTTCTGTGGGGAATATGTCGCGTCTAGTTTTGCTCTCGGTGATCTTGATTTCAATCGACCACGGTAAGACAATATTTGTTACAATCTCTTTTCCGGCGTTGCACCGATTTATTTGAACAAATATGTATAGTGATGATGGTAGGATTATTATCGGGTGACAACAAATCATAGAATCAGCCCTATCTGTTTCAGTGGCTTTAAAATGAGAACTTTGTAAATGACTTCGTATAAAAACCAAGCACATATACATAAGATAATAAAATACAGGAGTGTCACTGTCACAAAACCAACAACAAACTAGACCGAAGTGACAGAAACCTGACAAACTGTTATGATACTGTTATTAAATATTATTTTACATCAGTGCATCAAAGGTAGCTTGAATGTAATGTGAGTGAGCTTCTGCCAAATTAATAAAATGTAATGTAGTCTAAATATGTTATTTACGGGGAGAACTAAACATATTTTGAAAAAAGGGTCTGGATTATGAGTCTTGATGCTGTGGAAAATAGCATAATTTTCTGAAAAAATTTTTTATGGGTACTATTCATCTATGTAATACATTATGAGTCTATGAAAATGTTTGATTATGAAAATGTGTATTGGGTGTGTGTAGATCGTCCATAAGACTCATATGTTTGTCTGATGAGTGAAAGTTTAAATCAAAACTACTTCTGCTGTTTGTTTCCATGGGTTACATTATGAATCCAGACATTATGAATCCCGACATATTTCTCTGCTCAAATCTGTATGATCTGTTAGAAAATAACAGTTGCAAAGTTTTGTTTTTGTTATGTTAACTGTTTCTTCTCCAGGTGCCTCTGGTGTTGGTTCAGATGAAGTGTCAGTGATGAAGGGAGATTCAGTCACTCTATACACTGGTGTTAATACAACTCGACAAGACGATTTTAGATGGTATTATAATGGCATTCGCATCGCTCAGATCAATGGAGATATTAATAAGACCTGTACAGATGTTAAGTGTAATGAAGGTACTGAGAGATTCAGAGACAGACTGAAGCTGGATCATCAGACTGGATCTCTGACCATCATGAACATCACAATCACAGATGCTGGAGAATATGAACTGAAGATCTTCAGCAGCAGCAGGAACAGTGAAAAGATCTTCAATGTTACTGTCCAAGGTGAGTCATTTAAAAACGTTTAAATGCAGTTTATATATTTTTAAAGCACATTGTTAATGTGTGTTCATATCCACAAACCAAAATGTTTATTTTCAGATCTAAAGTCAAGAAAGGGCTTATCCAAAGTCATGTTCACAGTTCTCTCATGTTGTGTAGTTTTAGTTTGTTTTCAGCAAAAGATCCTCCAGCATCTGTTGGTTTGTGTTTCAGGTGTTTCTGCTGCTGAACGAGATGAAGTGAAGAAAAACAAGGGAGAATCCGTCACTTTTCATCCTCCTGTAGCAAGAAAACCAAATGATGTGATGACGTGGTATTTTAATGAGATTCTCATCGCTGAAATCACTGGAGATCTCAGTGATATCTGCACAGATGTTCAGTGTGAAGATAGTGATGAGAGATTCAGAGACAGACTGAAGCTGGATCATCAGACTGGATCTCTGATCATCATGAACATCGCAAACACAGACTCTGGAGAATATAAACTACAGATCAACATCTTCAACAGCAGCTTCAGCATCACTAGAGTGAAGAGATTCAATCTTTCTGTCATTTGTGAGTGTATAATTTAATCATTCAATGCATTCCTTTGAGGAATTAAAAACAGTTCAATATTTTTTAAATCAACTCAGTAAATGTTGAGTTGACTTTTGAGGTTTGCCCAATAACACTTTGACTAATGTTATTAACTTAATAACTTGAAAAATGTTTCCTGTTGATACAGCTGATGATCAATATAGAAGGGTCTAAAAAAATTATCATTCACAATAATTACTGTGTCTCTGTAGATGTTCCAGGTTCAGGTCTGTCTTCAGGAGCTGTAGCAGGAATATGTGTTGCTGTTGTTCTGCTGGTTTCTGTAGCTGTTGCTGCTGGTGTGATTAACTATCGTTGCGACAGGAGATATACTCTAGCCTCACAGAATGTAATTAACCATGCAGCAGTACCAATGTAAGTATTTAATATCAGATTATTTCGCAAGATATATGAGATTTACTGTGCAAAAACAAAGTTTTTTATTCTGGATTTCATATAAATGTAAATAAAATGTAACAAATGTAAATGTGAAATGTTATCTTTTTTGCTCTTTACTTTTAACAGTACAGAAGCAGATATTCACTGGTTAAACAGTCAAAACAATAAAAAAACACCAATAACTCCCAAATAAACATTTTGTTCATTTCTTGTTTGTGTAACTGAAACATCAATCCTTCTCATCACTTTTACTGTCACGTTTTAGGTTTTGTTCACTGTAAAAAGTGGTTGGAAAAACAGTTGGATCAACTTAAGTTTTTTTTTTGGAGAAATTAAGTTTTCTCAACTTAAGTTATCACGTTTTTCACGTTAAAATGTGATCATTTATGTTGAGAAAACTTAATTTCTTTAGGTGTTACCAATTGAAGTAATTTTTTGAAGTTGATCCAACTGTTCACTTTTTACAGTGTTCCTTGTTCTTGTCATTGTCATGTTTCTGTGTCTTGTTAATGTGATTCCCTGTTTGTCATGTGATTTTGTCATGTGTCTTGGTCAGTTCTTATCGTTGCACTAATGGTGGTTGTTCTGATCCTGAGTCTTGTTCCTGTTCCTGAGTCTGAGTTTGTATTTGTGATGCTTTGAGTTTTTAATAAAAAAAGACTGCTGCACTTGGATCATGTTTCCTCCTCTGCTTCAACCAAACGTAACAGTAACCTTCTGTGAATCTGTGTTTTCTTACATGAGGAATGACCCATCACCTGATCCCGATGTCATCCAGGACGATGATGCTGACAGTAACCCATCACCTGATCCCGATGTCATCCAGGACGATGATGCTGACAGTAACCCATCACCTGTTCCCGATGACGTCCAGGACGATGATGCTGATAACCCATCACATGATCCCATTGCCGTTCCTTTGGAGGACATGGAACATCGTCAGACTCAGGCCGAGGTTCCCAATAAAACAATGGACACTGAAGAGAGTTAGGAAGATTGAGAGAAGAGGATCAGCTGAAACTCTCATCGCTCAGAGAAATTGCGTCACGATTCCAAGATTTCAGCAGTCGGCACCAATAACAGTAAACATTTCACCTGTTACATACCAATTTAACCAATTTCACAAGTTCACACTTATATATAATTAGATAGAGTAAAGGTTTATGTGTATTTGGTGGCGTGCTGTCCGGGGGAGAGGCTCCAAGCTCGGGATTTGGCCCAGAGTATTCCCTGCTGGCAGGAATAGTTAGATCTAGAAGTATATATATATATATATATATATATATATATATATATATATATATATCACATGGCTTGGTTGAATTCGAATGTAGAATGCACTCTGTTATTTCCTCTGCTTCGCGTCGGGCTCCTAAACAGCCTGTCGGGGTTGTATTCGCTATAACAACCGCCTCGCTATACATTATTCCTTACATATACACCTCTTATCATTGATTAACTGAATGCTCCCCACTCGTGTTAATTATCTGAACATGCTCCTCCCGAACTTTATTAAAAGTCATAAATGTTAAATTATATATTAACAAATTTAGCGTATATGAGCGATAAAGTAAGAAACAGAGCAACAGTTTTCAGCAGTAGATCAGAGAGTGCTTGAGGTTTATTAATGCTGTTACAGTGATCCAGACAGAAACTGAGTGATTATCTCGGTTTCTTAACATTTGCACTATAATCTGCTGATCTGGTTTGACATCTGGAGTTATTTTGTCCCGTCTGTTTACTTCCTCTTATAACTGATAGAACTGTTTTTTACAATTACCTCAAGATGGGCATTATGACATTTACATTTACATTTATTCATTTAGCTGACGCTTTTATCCAAAGCGACTTACAATTGCTATATATGTCAGAGGTCGCACGCCTCTGGAGCAACTAGGGGTTAAGTGTCTTGCTCAGGGACACACTGGGGTCTCACAGTGGATTCGAACCCGGGTCTTTCACACCAAAGGCATGTGTCTTACCCATTGTGCCACACCACCCCATATGCAGATATTCATAATGACCAATATGTTCCTCCTCAACACAAAGACAGTCTGCACTACTGATACTGTAGGTGTTTTTACTGGTATTGTTGCTGTTACTGGAAATGTCTGGTATTCTTATGTAATAGTTATAGTCTAAACAGTTACATTAACCCTTACTTATCGACCTTCATCAGAAAACACACTCCAGCAGCTAGACTGAAACCGAAACCAGCTTTAAGACGCTTGAAATATATTTATTTATTTTAAAGTTGGTGAAACATTCAGGTATTTATTCTGTGCCTTTAACTGGACTCATATATGATACAGTCTGTTAAATGTTGCTGCGTTAAACCTGAGAAGTGTTACAGCATGATAACACACAAATGTGTTTATACTTGATAAAACAATGCACTTGCACTTGTAAATCTTCATACATTAGGTATATAGATATTTATCTTCATGGTTGAAATGTGCAAAAAATGAAGTTCACCTGAAGTTGTGAACAAACATCTGTGACATTTTATGAGGTGCTGATTCATTATTTCATTTTATCTGTTGGCATGTGAGGCGATGAAGACCTTCTCGTGTCTTTTTCAGTAATATTGAGCTGTGATTGTCAAGTGTGATATTTTTTTTGTTTGTTTTTTTTAACTAATTGGAATTATTGTATTTTGCTGAAATGTTTATTAGTATGGAGACGATTGTCTTCACTTTAATACTGTTTTTCCAGTCTATCCTTCAGCTTTTGTTTCATGATTTTCATATGTAAGGTAAATATTTGAAGAAAAGCAAAGTGCCAAAGCTAATATGCTAAACTCCTCTCAAAAGCTTTTATCCCAGATCTAATCATAAATCAATAAGAACTGGACATAATTTTTTTTTTTTATTAGCTGTTTTAATGAGACCAATATTGTGTTTCTTGCATTCTGGGCAGAAAATCTCCTTATCTTGTACATCAGCCAAGGGAAAAAGTGCCTTGAAGTAAACCCACAAAAACACTGTCTTCTTTTCTGAAACAAGCAAATCAACGTGACACATCTTTGTGTGTTTATGTGATAAATATTATTAAAAATATGATTCATTCATAACATCTGGAATCTGTGCGTCTCTAAAATATTTTTGTAATCAGAAATATCTAAGCTATTATTGAATCATCTAGTTACAGGAATTTCATCACTGATGCACTACTTTCACTAGCAACTTTATCATGGTTGTTGTTATGTCTTGTGATGTCATGTTTTTTTGGCGTTAATATTGTGATGTTTGTCGGGTGAAATGTTACAGCACACAAATGTGTGATAACTTGATAAAACAATGACCAATTTTTACTGTTTTCATAGTGTTTTTATACAGCCTTCATGGATTTGTTCTATTCTCATCTGTGAACAAACATCTGTGATATGTATAGGGGTGAACAGGATATCTTTAAAAGTGTTTGCTTTACTCTCCTCAACCATGATTAATTGATGCATTTAAATGCCGTGAAGTATTTTTTTGCTACATAGAAAGAGTGTTTTTCACCCATTGAGAATGCGTTGCAGCTATCATATGGAAATAAAAGACTACATTTAATCTGTTCCATCATATAAAGCGATCAAGTCTCTTCAGAAAATTTGGACTAAACGGCCTGATTCATATAGATTAGTTTTTATTAACTTTTGAAGCGACAGATAGATAGTTCTGTGGGCAGTCAATGGAGGGACAGAAATCTCTCAGATTTCATTTAAAATATCTTCATTCTTAAGATGAACAAATGTGTTGTGACTTTGGAACAACGAGGTTGAGTAAATTATATCGGTTTCATTTTTGATTTATCTATCCCTTTATCATAACTTGCTGCGGAGCAGGAAAGAAAGAAAGACAATTCCTGTTTGATAGTAAACCCATGTTGCATAACCTGCTGTCTGGACATTTTATCTGGGAATGTCAGCAAAACAAGTCATACACAACTAGTCATAAACAACTTTCAGTTTGCATTTATACAGAAGAGCACAATTTTACTTGTGCATTTACACTGACAAAAGCTTTTATTTCCACAGAATCAGAGCTGTGTGTAAAATGAGGGTCTTCATTTTGCTCTTAGTGTGTGTGTTAGAGAGTGGTAAGCGCAAATAGGTGCAAAATTAATTTGTTACAACGTCCTTTTCGAAGATAATGAAACAAAAAGTGACTGTGAACATGACGCTGTATGAATTTATTCAGGTGTAATCATTTTTAGCTACTGATGTTTTAAATTATTTATTAAAATAAAAACTTTAAAATAATTTGAGCTTCAGCCTGGTTTAATAGCATATATTAATGTCTGTGGTCAAATTAAGCTGTATAATAAATAGTTTATCCCTTTAAATGCAATGGATTTTGAAAGATATCAACAAAAAAACGGGCAAAAAAACTTTAAAAGCGATTTTCAACTGATGACCAAAAGTCGAAAGTATATCTGTAAAATCAGTAGCATTCCAGTAATGATGACTGTGTAATTCCAGTTCCCAGTCTGATTCCCGCTGCTGCTTTTCTGCTGGTGGCTGTTTGTTCCTGTTGCACGCAACTTCTATGCCAGAACGGTGAATATTACAAACAGACAATTTAACACAAATATATATATATATATATATATTAAAGAAAACAAAATGATGTATTTCCTCTAATTCACCAAAGAAATAATGTTTATTTGATTATGTTGTCATTGTTGAAACGATCGGGTGAGATTAAATCTGCACTGAATCTGTCTCAGATCTGAAGTGGAATTTGAGTTTCCTCTGGTTTCATTCAGATATCATCACATACAAAAGTGCACTGCTATTTTATGGTTTAAGTTAAAAATGAATAGATACATTTATCATTATTATTTTTATTATTATTACTGGGCCACCGTAATGTCAATCATTCTGGTGAATCAATCAAACTTATTCAAAAAGTGGAGAGGGCGGGTCTTATCTTAAATTCGGAAAGATCCTCCACTATACCTTTAAAGGAACTGTATGTAAGATTGTGGCCAAAACTGGTACTACCCAGGGGGCAAAGGGGGTTTAGCAGACATGGGCTGCTGTAAAAGGTTGTCATATAAAAATGAAATCTATGATGTCTGAGGATCACAACCTGGGTGGCCAACCCGGTCAACAAGCTGCTGGAAACTTGTAATTAGGGTCAAAACAATGTTACCTCAAATTCGGCTTTAACTCCCAGAATCACCCAAACATGCTAAAACAGTTTAATTATATTCATGAATCGTGAGCCTTATCTCCCTGATACTTTATGCTAGAAACAAACTGAGCACACCTTTAGAAAGAGTGGAAGATAAGCTTTCATATGATGCCTTGATTGTATATGTAATTAGAATGTAAGAGTTAACAATGCCTCTTAATTCATAGGTAGGCAAAAAATATATATATATATTGAACATTCCATTTGTAATGGGTAGCATTCTTTTCCCTTTGTTGTTGTTAAAATAAACTAATTACCATGTGAAGTTAACTTTTACTAGATGAAATCATATTTTGATTTTTTTTTTTTTTTACTAACCAGACAGTCCTCATGGCCCATAACACATTTATGGCGCGTTTCCACCGAGCGGTACGGTACGGTACGGGTCGGTACCCTTTTATTTGCGTTTCCACTGCCAAAAGTTGAGAATGGTACCAAAAAGCCGAACCGTACCGTACCACTTTTTGGGTACCCTTCCGTTGGGGTACCTAGCACAGTGGTACGGTACTAAAAGGTGGAGCTAGACTCACTGCAGGACGTTGATTGGTTGACAGAGAATCGTCACTTGCGCGTGCTACGAGGGGAATGACAACATAAGAAGCGCCATTTTTTATATACAGTTTAATATAATACTACTGTTACTGTGTCACGAAATGTAATTTTAAGAGTTTTTCAGGCGAGAATGTAGTTGTTTAAAGCTCAAATCTGTGGTTTATTTATAAAGATGATTTGTTTTTCCCCGGTTGTGAGATCCATGCGATCAGCGGGCGCTCGGCGCTCATGTTTCCCGGCTGGGTGAGCCTTTCCTCGGCTAAGTTAGTTCTTCTGACGTTCGCCGATGACTCCGACGGTAGTGGTTAAACATGAGATATAATTCGTCTTGTGTAGACCTAACGGGCGATCTTTGGTCTCGTGAATATATAATTCGTTCCCTGTCAATCGTTTTGGCTGAGGGCTAAGTTTAGTTTCATAGGCTATTTGTATTTAACGTTAACTTTACTGTTGAAATGTTAGACTAGAGCGCAGCATTTGGACATTTGACTGAATTGTTTGCTTTATTTCTTATTGTATAGCTTCTTGTACCTTTTACTTAAACTTTTATATTGGCTATTATTGATAAAACTGAAATTTTACTAAAAGAAATATGGTTTCTTGTCATTTTCTTATTACAAGATTATCACTGATGTTTATTGCAACATTTGTACAAATGCATATATTGCCTGTAATATGTGTAATTTTTTTTATTATTTAAACGAAAAGAGGTAACGTTAGGGTTGTGTTTTAAATTTCGTTTTGTTATAGAATAACGTATAACGTGCAGTGAATAATCAATATGCGTTGCGCATGAACCACATTTGTGTCCCTATAATGTTTAATTTATTTAAATGAAAACGAAAAGAGGCAGAGTAGTGTTTTATAACATATTTCGTTTTATTGTTGCTTAAAATGAACATACAGAGTAACAGAGATAAGTAGTAGCAGATCGCGAGCTGAGTGACGCTTTTAAGAACGCGCTGTACCATTTGCATGTAGGAGTCGCACATGGCAAGTACAAACTTTGCGTACTTAATAATGAGAAAAGCCAAATGTCGGCGCTTGTCTTCTTGTGACAAACATGTCGAGGAGCAAGAACAAGATCTGCTGTCATCCATTGTAGTTTACTATGTTCTTCTTCGCGCGAAAATGACGTCGATCGAAACACCACGCCTATCAAGTAAGGGTACTGTTGGCAGTGGAAACGCTAGCCAGATCATGGTTAACAGACCCGAACCGTACCGTACTGTACCGTACCGTACTGTACTGCTCAGTGGAAACGAGCCAGAGGGAATTCAATGTCAAGCCTATAATAGCCTGTCAATTCAAACAAGATCCAAGAAAGAAGTTTACCATTAACTGGTGTTTATTGTATACTGCTCTGTTTCTGTATGTACAGTATATCGTTTGCATATTTATGCAATATCAATTATTTGTATTGCAATGTCTATTTCTAATATTCTTTCACAAGTGGGATAGCTTTATTTATTCTATTGAAATTAAAAAAAAGGGATTTGAGGATTTTGGTTTAGGCTGGTTAGTGTTCAATCCTGGTGTTTGGAGTGAGAGACAAAGGTACTGACAACTAAATGCTGAAAGACTAAAACACACAGGAGTCATGTGTGGAGTAGGTTTAAAATTATTTACTGATTAAAACTGTTACATTAAGTAGCAATTTGAACAAAAAAAAAAAAACAAAAAAAAAAACGAAACAGACAAACAGATTACAATTCAGGGTGATAACTAATTTCTGTAATAATGTTTATACAATTTGTTTAGCTGTTTCGGAATCACCGCTGCTGTCGCTGCTCTAGTGTTTCAGCATGCTGTGTCCTGCTACATTTGGTTGCCAACCCCTAGCAACGGCATCCTATGTAGCAGGAGCAGTTCTTCTGACAACCTTTAACCAGAGATGGGCACAAATACATCAAAAAGTATTTAATTAAAATACAAGTAATTTGTAATTTGAAAATACAAAAATATATTTTTTACAGTCTTCTGTAGTGTAAGTGTGGCGTTAGGTACGTGTAAGAGTCTAGAATATTGCAATATTATTGTTTAGTGCAGAAGATGCGCTTTTAACGTACATGTTGCCACATACTGTCATAATAAAAGATAATTACGCATATAACACTATATTTGTATTATTTACACAAAAACTAGTTAACGCTGCTGTGAGCGTGTTTCTAATAGCGCGGCTGTGACAAAGTTGATAACTTTCTTCCGACTGCCATTATCTATTTTTTTTACTCTTTTTGAAAGTTGTGAAAACACTGTTGTGGCATTTTTCTTTTGCTATTTGAGCAAATTGGAACACAAAAATATATATTTAATGTAGTCTTTCATTCACTGCTATAGAAGTTAACCCAACTATGATGCCTTACACTTCTGAGAAACCCAGAAATGTGAACAGGGTCAATAGGATGTGTCACATCACGTGATTTACTTGCCAAAAACTGTGATAGGTAATTTGGTAGTCCTATTTGTATTTTATGTCTATGGTCCAAGGGATAGTTCACCCAAAAAGGAAAATTAGCCCATGATTTACTTACCCTGACGTCATCCTAGGTGTATATTACTTACAATCAGAGTTATATTAAAAAGTGTCCTGGCTCTTCCAAGCTTTATAATGACAGTCAATGGGTATATTTTTCATCAAAGTGCATCTGTCCATCATAAAAGCATATCTATCCATCATGAAAGTGCATGTGTCAATCATAAAAGTGCATCTATCCATCATAAAAGTACATCTATCCATCATAAAAGTGCATCTATCCATCATAAAAGTGCATCTATCCATCATAAAAGTACATCTATCCATCATAAAAGTGCATCTATCCATCATAAAAGTGCATCTGTCCATCATAAAAGTACATCTATCCATCATAAAAGTGCATCTGTCCATCATAAAAGTGCATCTATCCATCATACAAGTACATCTATCCATCATAAAAGTGCATCTATCCATCATAAAAGTGCATCTGTCCATCATAAAAGTACATCTATCCATCATAAAAGTGCATCTGTCCATCATAAAAGTACATCTGGCCGGATTACTGTTGTCAGTGATATAAGTATTTGAAATGAACATGATTTCTTAATGTCTAGTGTGTGACGATCTCAGTGATTAACTCATTGTCTCGGAGTTACAGGTGACTGGCCGGAGTGAGTGGTTGTACACCTGAAAGCAATTATTACCTCCTATAAGAGTCTGAGACAGAGATGAGAGGAAGGAGGGGAGAGGATTGAGCTTGTGTAATCCTTGGGCTGGTTCTGTTCTGTTTGTTTGGTTTGGACTCTTGTCGGCTCGGAGAACTCTGGAGATTGTGAGGAACATGGGAGACCTCTGCCGCCCTTTGATCCATCTCATATGAGATGGTTGGATGATTGACTTTCATTTACGAACTTTACACACAACTACTAACACACTGATTTTCACTTAAACTGATCCCTAATCTTTTGACTTACAAATAAATTCATTGATTAATTATTGCTGGCGTGTGGAGACTCCCTTATTGTTTGTTATGATTCACTAGAGATCGTAACAAGTGACATAGGGCCATTTTATGATTAATTGAAATACATTTGTTACATACAGCTCCTTTAAGATTTATAATTAGCTTTTTTAAGAACTACATTGAGGAAAGAAAATATCTGATAAGTGATGATTACAGAAACACAATCACACACTGATCTCCATCTGACTCACTGCTGAAATTATACAAACACACACAACAGAAACTAAATGATAAATGATCTTACCGATGTTTGTGTGTTTCTTTCATAGAACGATGGATGAAGTAACATAACAACTGAAGTTTTCTCATCTTCACAAATCTGAACTGTTTGAACAACAGGAAGAGATTCAAAATACAAATCTAGATCTGTGTTGTTGTTTTTTTTTTTTTTTTTTACAATACGTGTGATTATTAGGCTGTCAAAGTTATAGCACACAATTAATTAAATATATTTAATACTGCAATTTTTTAAATGGCAATATGGGATTTGACATTATTACTTTTCACACACAAAATATCACTATTACCAGAGTAAAAGTAAGAATCAGTGTTTGTGTGTGAGACGAGTGAAGAGCTGCTCAGATCAATGCAACAACCAATAACCAACATTATTTAAGAACTAAATGGCATAACCTACATTAATACATATTTCAAAATTAAACAATAAAATGGGCTATGAATTGGAAAAAAAAAATGCATTTGGAGTAGATTTTATTATTTATTATTATTTGTTAACACTGGTTAAAAGCAGTTATTCTTGCCTTCTCGATCAGTTTTTCTGTGTTTCCAGCAGATCCAGAAGATCCAAAATCCTGCAACAATCATCAGAGATCCAGCAGAGATCAACACTATCAGAGACACTGAGACTGGAGGAGCTGAAGGAGAGGAAAAGAGAGACATTGTGAGTGCATGTGTCTGATTTCCAACAGAAGACAGAGATCAGGTCAGTAAACACACACATGTATCATCAGTGCTGTGGTACCTGCACATGTGTGACAGAGTGTGTTGATGTCCAGATGTGTGGTCTGGTTGCTGATGGGATTGTTCAGCACACAGCTGTAGGTGTTTTTATCCTGATATTCCACCTCCAGAGGTAGAGAGAGACTGATGCTGAGATCACACACACTGATGCTGGACAATACACTGATTCCTGCGTACCAGGAGAGAGTCGCATCACTCACTTTCAACACTGATGAACACACCAATGAACAATTTGATGAAGAACATTGTGAAGAGTTACGGATGATGACAGGAACAGGTAGACGAGCTGAGAAAGATGAGATTAATAAACAGAAATATGGATAAATCAGTGTTAATTTTGATTCATTGTTGATGAGCAGTGATTGTCTCATCTTAAACTATAACATAATTAAACATTTCAATATGTAAATATCTAATAAAACAAGAAGCACAGGAGGAATTACATCTCGGCTCACCATAGACAGAAACACTGAATGATTTTAATGTCAGTTTCAGTCCTATTGTCTCTAGTTGATAAACTCCAGTATGTTCAGTTGTGATGTTTATGATGGTCAGAGATCCAGTTTGATCGTCCATGTAGCATCCAGTCAATATTGAGAAGGCCAGAACTGATGGTTAAAATGACTTTTATTGCCGTCCGTGTCATCAACCAACGTAAGAGCTGAGTAAAAACAAATAAACCATGCCTTACCATCACATTTCGAACGTTACAGCTCATTACATTAGTTTCAATCCGATTGCATTACCAAATTATACATTTTACGATAAACATTTCAAGTAACTCAAATATATTTCTCATTAACTCTACCAACCTTGTTCCCCAATTGACCGAAGCTAAACCTTGTAGTTTTAACTGTTTCTCCGTGGCCTTTTACTGTTTTTAACCGTGAACCTTTTCAGACTTTCCTTTCGTCCTTTGCGCCATTCGCCAGTTTCGTTTCCGTCACCATACTTCCGGTTTCTTTGGTTATCAAAATAAAAGCCCGATACCATAATAATAAAACCTAATAGCGTAGCTATAATCAAAATAGTGCTTAACTACTCTGTTGGTCTTTACAGTCCAGCTTCAGTCTGTCTCTGAATCTCCCATCAGGAACATCATCATATGTGGAGATCCCATGTTTTCTACTTATTTCAGCTATAAAATATTTTTCAGCTCCATATTTCCACAGTATGCTATTGTATTCTTCATGTATTTCAGTAAGATCAGTGTTTAGAGTGACAGCATCTCCCTCCATCACTGACACTGACTGTATTTCATTTGTTTCGGCAGCAAACACTCCTGATGAACATGAACAGGTTTTCAGATTAATGCTCATGTTGGTTTAGAAAGTCTGAGATCAGTTTGTAACCTTTAACATCAGCAGAGACTACAAACTAAATGAAAAGTCACATAAATGAACAGGCAGAATGTGAGAGAATCAACAATTTCGTCTTTTAATGTGTTTTAAAATGATCTGCTATAGAAACAAATAAAAATGTATATGATAAATTAAATACAGCTTAAAAGTACAAGTTTAAATATGCTATATATTTTCAACACAGTTTTAATTGCTGAATTGCCATGACTTTTGTAGTTGTTTATGATTACTGCAGAAGTATTTAATATTATGTAAATTATTTTTTAGACATTTCATGGGAGGATTTGCATTTGTAATCATTGAAATTAAAATACCTAAACCAACAAGAGAGATTTGATCACAGTGGATGAAAATAATCTAATTTGAACCGCCACAGGAGTTTATTACTCTGATATGTGAATAAACGTCACAAATATGTTTATGACTTACCGATCAGACGGCAGAAACACAAACAGAACAAAATAAACATGTGAAACATTTGCAGCTGTTCAGTGAAACGCCTGATCTAATAAGACTATCAATGAACGCACAACAGATCTTAACAAACACAAGCTTGTGAATCCTCTCTGACAGAGTCTGACCCTCCTAATGCACACACACACAGACACACACACACACACACACACACACACACACACACACACACACACACACACACGTGTAAACATGTTACATATACAGTATGTCATATCAAATCTACATTTCATGGTAAAATAGAGAGTAACTTGTGATTTAAAATTGTTGTTTACAGTGGGGAGAACAAGTATTTGATACACTGCCAATTTTGTAGGTTTTCCCACTTACAAAGCATGTAGAAGTCTGTAATTTTTATCATAGGTACACTTCAACTGTGAGTGACGGAATCTAAAACAATAATCCAGAAAATCACATTGTATGATTTTTAAGTAATTAATTAGCATTTTATTGCATGACATAAGTATTTGATACATCAGAAAAGCAGAACTTAATATTTGGTACAGAAACAATTACAGAGATAATATGTTGACCAGGTTTGCACACACTGCAGGGATTTTGGCCCACTCCTCCATACAGACCTTCTCCAGATCCTTCAGGTTTCGGGGCTGTCGCTGGGCAATACGGACTTTCAGCTCCCTCCAAAGATTGTCTATTGGTTTCAGGTTTGGAAACTGGCTAGGCCACTCCAGGACCTTGAGATGCTTCTTACGGAGCCACTCCTTAGTTGCCCTGGCTGTGTGTTTCGGGTCCTTGTCATGCTGGAAGACCCAGCCATGACCCATCTTCAATGCTCTTACTGAGGGAAGGAGGTTGTTGGCCAAGATCTTGCGATACATGGCCCCATCCATCCTCCCCTCAATACGGTGCAGTCGTCCTGTCCCCTTTGCTGAAAAGCATCCCCAAAGAATGATGTTTCCACCTCCATGCTTCACGGTTGGGATGGTGTTCTTGGGGTTGTACTCATCCTTCTTCTTCCTCCAAACACGGCGAGTGGAGTTTAGACCAAAAAGCTCTATTTTTGTCTCATCAGACCGTAAGACCTTCTCCCATTCCTCCTCTGGATCATCCAGATGGTCATTGGCAAACTTCTTTTTTAAATTAATTACTTATAAATCATACAATGTGATTTTCTAGATTTTTGTTTTAGATTCAGTCACTCACAGTTGAAGAGTACCTATGATAAAAATTACAGACCTCTACATGCTTTGTAAGTGGGAAAACCTGCAAAATCGGCAGTGTATCAAAAACGTGTTCTCCCCACTGTATATATATATATATGAGACCTGCACATTTTTGACTAATGGCTTTCCATGACTTTTGTAGATGTTTATAAAATTATATTATACTACTTTTATTTATTTTATTTATTTTTTTTCGAGAATTGGAGACCTGCATTCAAAGTTAGTAGATTTCACAATATTCATGATTCATTTTAGCAGTAGATAAACGTCTAATTCAAACAGTATCAGCCACTTTATTGCTCTGAAATAGAAAAAAAGCCATGAAAATGTTTTTATAACTTACGGATCACGATCAGACTCCAGCAGCACAAACAGAATAAAACACATGTGTGAAACATTTTCTTCAGTAGTTCAGTGTGTGATGAAACTATCCACTGAAAAACACTCAGTCTATATGTGAATCCTCCCACGACACAGTTTGACCCTCCTAGTTTCACTCGCTGGTAGAGTTGGGAACCGAAAACTGGTTCTTATCCAGGGGAGCGTTTCCCAAAACCTAAGTTAGCAACTTTGTTGGTTGCAATGCAATTTCCCATTGCCAACCAACTAAGTTGCTTACAGGTTAGCAACTATGCTTTTGGGAAACGCACCCCTGAACCGGTAGTGTTTTTTGAAAAAAGAAAAGTTTTTCGAAAGTTCTAAGTTTCGGTTCCAAAAAGCAGTTGTCAATATGAAACAGCTTTACTTTCACAATCTTTTCAACAACACTGTATCGGTATTTCGATGTTACAAATATTCAAATGATCACAGAAGTACTGAAATAAAAGTTTATAGTTCGAGAATAAACACTGATGTCTATGGTAGCAACCAAAACAGAGATAATAATAATAATAAATAAATCTTCATTGCCATTTAAGTGATATTACGGAACTTAAATATACAAGATTGATAAAAATGATCATTCTAGAAGAAAATTTCAGATGGCACTTAGAGGCTTTTGCATCTGAACTCTTAATAGGTAGCTTTGCAGTTGTCCATTGTCAGCAATTAATAATGCTAAATTCAGAACCACATACTAGCATACAGCTTTCTGCCTTAGAAAGATATGGTAGATAAATGAAGTAGTTCGGGTGTATGATTATTAACAGAGAGGGTCATTAAGTGCCACCTCAACTGTTTATTAATATGCTTCATATTCATGTAGCATAATAACTTAGACTAATTTATTAGATAGATAGATAGATAGATAGATAGATAGATAGATAGATAGATAGATAGATAGATAGATAGATAGATAGATAGATAGATAGATAGATAGATAGATAGACTCTAAAAACTGCTGGGTTGTGTTAACCCAATGTTGGGTCAAATATGGTCTCACCCAACATTAGGTTAAAAAATGCAATTTAAAAATGGACAAATTGCATTGGTTACATTAAAAATGTAAACCAACGGCTGGATTTGTCCATTTTTAAATTTAATTTTCAACCCAACGTTGGGTGAGACCATATTTGACCCAAAATTGGGTTAACACAACCCAGCAGTTTTTAGAGTGTAGATAGATAGATAGATAGATAGATAGATAGATAGATAGATAGATAGATAGATAGATAGATAGATAGATAGATAGATAGATAGATAGATAGATAGATGCAAGAGTGGTCTTCAATAGCCGTAAATATATAGATGAAAGTGAAAGTATGGGGGAACTATCACTTCTTGCAACACAAATGGAAGAGTCCTGGGAGATTTTGTCAGCCAGTCTGACGGTGTGCATTACATGGCTTTCAGTGAACGCGTTCTCCACTGAGTGTCCCACCAATCTGGAACAGATTCCCAGGAGCCGTAGAATCCTGGCCTTCAGATGAGCTGAGAGGGCCTCAAACCACACATCGCCTCCAAACTCCAGAATGCTTTGAATTGTTGACACAAAGAAGAGACAGGATTTCACTGCTCGCTCCGAATGACCTAAGTCTCCTTAAAAAGTAGATTCTCTGCTGTACTTTGCTGCAGATATAGTCTACATGATCACACTGTCCACGTGCACTCCAATATATTTGAACGATGATTTTTGTTTTATGGTTTGATTGTGAATGATTATTGGTGTAATGTGGCACTCATGAGAGGTGCCGAAGATAATCTCCTCAGTTTTCTGTGTATTGAGGATGAGGGCATTTAGATCACACCACTTTACCAGATTATTCACAGTTTCCACATAGAGATCACCCTCTCCCTCCTTCATCAGAGCTACCAGTGCAGTATCATCGACTTATTGACTTTATCTGATTAAAACCAAATGTTTATGTGTACATGAACTCCCTGGTGTCCGCCATATTCGCATGAAGTTACTATCTCCGGAGCATTAAAGTTATTGACTTCAGCATGAGGTGTGTCTGTCTGACTTCAAGTGGCGTGATGACATACTGAAATCCACCAGAACACCGCACTGACCACATATTTTATTATTGTATGCCTTTTCGTTTATCGAGTATTAGCCTAAAGATAAGGTTTATCACAAAAAAAATTCTAATCAAATTAAAAACCAAACCGTTTGTTTATTTGTAGTATTAACATCCCTTCAGACTTGCCCTCACTCTGGTTTGTTCCTGATTGATGGCGGTTCAGAGCTGGAAATTAAGGTGAGATTTTTTTGTCTACATTTTCTCTGATCTTGATCTTGGGGTTCAACTTTGTCGTTCTCTTGAGAGTTTGCTGTTGAACAGTTCACCAAAACACATGATATGTCATTAGACGTTGCATCCTCCAGGGCACTGGCATGTGGCTCTTGACCACAGAGAGTCAGGACCTCGGTTTAACATCTCCTTTGAAGGACGGTGCTCTTTGACAGTATAGTTCATCACTACACTGGGGCAAAAGCCTTGTTTATCCTTTCGCCTGGCTCCGCAGCGCGAGTCTCCACAGACTGCGCGTGCACCTCCCCAAACGGACGAGGCATTTATACTTGACGCGCAAGTATAAGAATATACAAGAATAGTTGTACTATTCTTTGAAACGATAGGGGGAGACTAGAGTAATTGTCCTCTAAACCATCAGGAATCAGCGGTTAGAAGAAGAAGCTATACACACGTGACAATGTTTATTTTAGTACACCATGTCATGGAATTTTTCTGTAAACCTAACTATCTGGGGTGTCTCCAAATGGACACCCAACTCTGTACCTGGCTCTATTTATTGGGTCTCGTCCCCGACGTCCCCACTCTATAGATCACCTGCTATTCTGACTTGTTTTCCCTAAACCTAGTTTTCTAAACTAGCTTCCTACCTAATCTAGCTTCCTGCGCAGGAATAAATTGACAAACAGACCTGCAATTGTCCTTTAGATGCTTTAATCACGGCCAGGAGATCTTCCCGAGCAGTTTTCAGGGAATCTCTCCCAAGAAGCAAGGCTGGAGGATCTCAGACAAATTCCATTGAGAATCCCACCGAAAAATACATATACCACAGTTTTTATAGTATAGAGGTATGGCATAAATGTCAGGCTGCATTACATAATTTCCCCACTATTTGATTCGTTCTTCATATGCAAACCCCTCTGTTACTAGGTAAAGCAAACTCTGATCTTGTGATTACTTATCACAAGGTTCTAACGATGACTTAATATGTTCTAACAGACTTGTCTAGTTTCACTTCCTAAAACTATGTTATGTAAAACCCAGTAAACCCTGCGATTATTTACAATAAAACAAAATATAGCCCTATGGATATGAGAATGTGTATATAATACAAATATATTAGCAATCTCATATGTTCTATTTCACTAAACATTTCATTAAGTTTCTTGAACATTTTAATTAAACATGGACCTTTATGTTCATTAAAAATACTTTTTTTATGCTATTGTATGCTCATTTTTTAAATGTAAGCAACTAATTTCGACGTGCAAACTGGGTGCTGGTGTGGTGAGAAGTTCGAGCACAGCAAGATTCGGCTCGAAGTCGTTCATCTTCGGATGCGGCGCCGCGCGCGTTGTTACAAAAATTGTCGCGCACATCGCCATCGCGCTCGTGCGGACGCGTCGAGTTTAAACAAGGCTTTAGGACCTACACAGACCACAGGGTGAGCACCCCTGCTGGCCTCACTAAAACCGTTTCCAGCAGCAGCAAAAGTTAAATGGTTTTGAAACAGCCCACAATAAGGTGAACTGATAATAGGCGAGGGTATCGTATTTGGGTGTAAAAATAAGCATCCGCAAATGGGTCATGGTTCACCACTTTGTGCCAAATATCATGAGAGAATTCTCTAACAATTCAAAAATCACATTTCTCAATGCAGGATTACAAAGTGTTTCGGTGTTTCAGCATCTACCATATATAATACTGTGAAAAGATTCAGAGAAATCTCAGTCCGTGTAGTGCAAGGCATGAGACCTCTGTTTAATGTGTGTGACCTTTGACCCCTGATCTGCTAATGCATCAAGAAATGCAACTCGAATCTTCGTTACTAAAGGAAAGGTGATGTGACTGTGGTAAACATGTGTCCGTCCTAACTTTTTTGGGAGTTTGTTGCAGCCATCAAAATAAAAGAATGGCTTTTCATTGACTTTTCCAGTCACTGAAAGCACTAGAAACATTTTCTTTGTACTTTTGTCAGTTAAAATGAAGGTTCAGAAAAAGAAATATATATTTGTGTTTTATCAGTTGCTCATGTTTTATCACTTAATCAAATATCATCATAAATAAGAAATCATTACTACCATTTTGATGTGTTTGCCATTATTATAATTTGAAATGTATGTTTCATACTTTTATTTTATTAATCTTTATGCCTCGAATATAGCTGATTGGCTTAGGGTGAACTTTTACTCTTGCTGTTTAGATGAGGGCAAAAGACAGTAAGTTTCCAATAGGCAGACCACAAATGCACTGTATTTCATGGTTTATTGAACATCTTGCATTGTACGGGCTAGCACCTCAGAGTATGAAAACATACAGTATGTTTGTGTCTTTAGTGCCTGCTCGATATGAGAGGAAAGAGGAACTGAAAAGTAATACACTGTTTCTTTATCAAAATTGTAATCCT